>NC_080784.1:127877941-128204053 GCF_028018385.1 Neofelis nebulosa
AAAATAGTACATTTTAATAGTTTGAAAACAAAATCATATGAGATGATGACGCCATATACGAAATTAGCTGATTTACTTTCTACTAACCCTGTGTTTTAAAGTTACCGCAAGTTTAAGAACATTCAAATCACATACGAGACTCATTAATAAATGGCACAATCAACATAAATCACATGACTCCAGAAAGAACATCAAATTGAAACGCTGACATACAGTAGGCAGTCTTGCCTGAAATGCCTATGTGAGACCAGTTCACCTAGAAACATATTTTTTTTAGTACACAGTAAACTTTGTAAGTAACTGGTAACTGATGAACTGATAAACAGGTTTCATCCTGGCCTTAGATGACTTACTTAATTTCCTCTGCACTTCAAGCCCCTCACTTGTAAAAAGTCAGAGTGTTTCAAAAATGCCTAATACTCAATGATAAATGTTAGCCTCAGTGTGATTAATGAAGCAGATTAGATAATTCTCAAGGTCTAATTTACATTTAAAATGTATTTGTTGTACAAACAAATACTGAGTGCCTACTATATGCCAGGAATTTTGATTTGGAGTGGATTACCCAATCTTACAACTTCCAAAAAGCAAATTATTATTTCCTTTCATTTGTATCTTCCCACAATAATCCCTTTTTCTAAAAAGCACACTGTCCCTTGTGTCTGTCAAAGAATACAAGTAGTATATTTAATTTGTCAAAGCCTTAAAATCAAGCACAAATATCCAAATCATAAGATGCTTTTTTTTTTTGCTCTCTCCCCCTAAAAAGAGAATACAGGAAAAAATCATTTTTGACTGTGAAAAACTAGTTACCTTCCCTGAAATTGAAAGGAAGAGAACACGGCTTAGATTAGTATGCCCAGTGTCTTTCAGACATTTTCCCTTTTTTTTTTAATGTTTATTTATTTATTTTTGAGAGGGTGGGGAGGGGCAGAGAGAGAAAGAGAGATTGAGAATCTCAAGCAGGCTCCACCCTGCCAGCACAGAGCCGGATGCAGGGCTTGAACCCACAAACCTTGAGATCATGACCTGAGCAGAAATCAAGAGGGGGACAATTAACCAACTGAGCCACCCAGGTACCCCCAGCCATTTTCATATAAACCTAAACCACATCAAAGAATGGAGGCTTGGGGCGCCTGGGTGGCGCAGTCGGTTAAGCGTCCGACTTCAGCCAGGTCACGATCTCGCGGTCCGTGAGTTCGAGCCCCGCGTCGGGCTCTGGGCTGATGGCTCAGAGCCTGGAGCCTGTTTCCGATTCTGTGTCTCCCTCTCTCTCTGTCCCTCCCCCGTTCATGCTCTGTCTCTCTCTGTCCCAAAAATAAATTAAAAAAAAAAAAAAAGAATGGAGGCTAAACAGTAACAGTAAATCAAAAGAATAGCAGTTCTGATCAAACAAAACTGTTAGGCTGAAGACTGCATGCTTGATCCCAGGAACTTTTCAGTTTTAGTAATGTGATGGAGTGACAGCTCCCACCATCAACACTGAGTCCTCAGAGAAACTCCATGCCTTAGTCCCAAATGGTAATCTGCCCTCTTAGGAACAGAATGCTCATGACCCAGTGACAGACACGAGAACAAAAACCAAGTCTCCAGATGGAAATGTCCGTGACTATATTATAAGAATATATCTAATAGCAACCAATGTCAATTTCAGGAATTTTAAACCACTATACAACACCAATGATCTAGAATTGACAATGACAAGGAGCACTACAGGTATGCAATTTGAAGAAAGTGAACGTCAACCATTCATTCATTAACTTACCTATTTATGTTGAAATGATTTAAAACATGAAATATTCTCCTTGCTTAGAGAACTGAATTCATAGACAGCCAAAACAAAATATTCATATTTCCTTCCATTCAGCAGGGTTTTCAGAAACGTTAAAAAACACATCTTTTACTGAGTAAGGCCTTAAAAATATGCTATGCTCTTACATTTTAGAATCTAGATCACTAATTTTTTTTAAAAACTCACCGAAGAAAAGCTTGTGTGAAATTGGTTAAACATCTTAATTCATACCATATCTGAATAGGTCTTATCCTCTTTAAGGAATCTTTATTTATATTCTTAGAGAAAAATCTCTAAGAATTTTTATTTTGTATTTTTATTATGACAAGTTTTCTGACTTGCTTGAATTAGTTTTCTTCACTTGCTTATTTGGTAGTGAAAATTCATTTTCACTATTCAGCTATATTCCTTTAATTCCAACACAGACAGAATATAGATTTTGTAGGATTCAACTATCCCAGAATATCAGCCAGCTGAGCCTCTTGATAGTAAGTACAGTTGGTCTTTGAACAACACAAGTTTGAACTGTGCGGGTCCACGTATATGTGGATTTTTTTTAATAAACACAATACAATACTACAAATGTACACAGACAGACATATCAACTAATGGAACAGAATGAAGAGCTCAGCAGGTCATGATCTCATCGTAAGATTGAGCCCAGCATCAGGCTCTGTGCAGAGCAGAGCACTAAGCCTGCTTGGGATTCTCTCTCTCTCTTCCTCTGTCTGCCCCACCCCACTCATGCTCACACTCACTTGCTCTCTGTCTCTCACAAAATAAGTAAAATTAAAAAAAAAATAATGATAAAGAGCTCAGAAATAAACCTTCACATATGTAGTCAAATGATCTTCAACAAAGGATCCAACACTACTCAGTAAGGAAAAGACAGTCTCTTCAAATGGTGCTGAGGAAACTGCGTATGTGCACGTGAAAGAATGAAGTGGGACCTTTACTTTACACAAAAATTAACTCAAAATGGATTAAAGGCCTAAATGTAAGAAAAACAAGAAATCCTGGAAAAAATATAGGGGCAAAGCTTCATGATATGATTTGGCAATGAATTTTTTGATACAATACCACAAGCACAGGCAACAAAAGCATAGACAAATCGAACCATATCAAAATTACAAATCTTTTGCACAAGATATAACACAATCAGCATTGTGGAAAGACACACTGAAATGGGAGGAAATATTTGCAAATTATTTATCTGACAAGGGTTTAATATTCAGAATATTAAAATTCCTACATGTCAGCAATAAAAAATAAAAAAAAAAAAACAATTAAAAGATGGGCAGAAGACTTGAATAACCATTTCCCCAAAGATAGTAAGACTTGGCCAACAAGCATATGAAAAGATGTTCAACATCACTAATCATTAGGGAAATGTAAGTTGAAACCACACTGATAGATCACCTCACACCCATTGGGATGGTTGCTATTAAAACAAAGCAGGGGTGGGGGAAAGAGAGGTGTCCCAAGATGGAGGCATAGGAAGATCCTGAATTTACCTCCTCCTACAGATACAATGAATCTATATCTATATATGGAAAAATTCCCTCTGAAAAACACCTGAAAAATTAGCTACAGCTCCTTCACAACAAACAATAAAAGGGCTACACTGAGAAAGGTAGGAGAAGCAGAGATGCAGTCTCACCAAAACCCCAACACCAGCAGAGCAACCCACACTTGAGAAGGATCTCACATATCCAGAGCTTCTCCCTATGGAGTGAGGGGTTTGTGCTCCACATGAGGAACCCCAACCCTTGGGACCTTCACTGGGGACATCAGCCCTCAAAATGACTCTCTCTGAAAACCAACAAGGCTTATGTCCAGAAGGCTGTAGCGAACTAAGATCCTGCTCTTAAAGAGCTCACACACAGACTCACTTGCCGTAGGGCCCAGGATAAAGGCAGCAGTTTGAAAATCACCTGGACCATATGTGAAGGAAATTCATTTGCTAATCTTAAAGCATATGCCAGAAGCACTGGTGGGTGCCATTTTTGCTCTCTCCATCTACCTTGTTAGTGCTGGGGGCACACACAGTCCCTGCACCCTTCCATTGCCCTGTTAAAGCCAGCAGGCACATTCTAATCTAGTGTTCTTCCTCTGCCTTGCTAAAGCCAGCAGGGCACACATAGTCCATACGAGGGACACTCTGATCACCTGGCTCTAGTGGCCAGGAGGGCTGGATTCCCTGGGACTATAACAATCATAGAGACAGTTCTTTGCAGGCTTCCACCCCCAGGGCAGTGCACAGATGGCAGACTGACACACGTCCCCAGTGTATCTGTGAAAAAGGACTACTTACTCGTCCTGGAATTTCAGCCTAAGGAGCAGGCCTCAGTTTTGCCAGATATCTAGAGACTATGAAGATGCTCTCAGGGAAAGTAGGCCAGGAGACACTGTCTGTGTTTTCCCTTGGTTTCACTATATGTCATCAGTATCTCCCAGAAAGGAGCTTACACACTCATCCGAAGCCCTGATTTTTCCAAATGTTGCTCAGCAGACATCTCCACATCACCTGGTCTGGAAGACAGTAGGGTTCACAACTGTGGCCCCACAGGACTTTATGTATTTGAACACTTTAAAAGCTGCTAGCTGAGAGGGTCTGGCTTCTAATCAGCTTAAAAGTGACTGAGATCCTGAACTTTGGAAAACTGACAGGTCACTCAACAACTGGGACCTATCAAGAATAAATCTGGCTGCTGTGACAATCACCAAGTCAGGGCAAAGTTGAATGACAATGTTAATCTACACAAGGCAACCCCTTCAAGACTGGGGGAGGTAGCTATTTCACTGAATACATAGAAGCAAACACAGAGTGTCAAGCAAAATGAGGCAACAGAGAAATATGTTCCAAACAAAAGAACAAGATAAAAACCTCAGAAGAAAATCTTAACAAAACAGACATAAGCAATTTACCTGATAAAAAGTTCAAAACAATGATCATAAAAGATGCTCACCAAACTGGAGAGAAGAATAGATTAACACAGTGAGAACTTAAAGAGATGGAAAATATAAGAAAGTACCAGACAAAAATCATAGACTGAAGAATACAATAACTGAAATGAAAAATAAACTAGAGGGGTTCAACAACAGACCAGATGAAGCACAGAAAAGGATCAGAGACCTAGAAGACAGGGCAGTAGAACTCACCCAAACAGGGCAACAAAAGGAAAGGTAACTTCAAAAGTGAAACTATCCTAAGGGACCTATGAGACATGAAGCAGAATAACATTCACATTACAGGGGTCCAAGAAGGAAAATGGAGAAAGAACAGAAAACTTATTTGAATAAATAATGGCTGAAAACTTCCCTATCCTGAGGATGGAAACAGACATCCAGATCCAAGAATCCCATAAAGTTCCAAAAGAGATGAATCCAAACAGATCCACACCAACATACATTATAATTAAAATGTCAAAAGTCAGAGAGAGAATCCTACCAGCAGCTAGAGAAAAACAACTTGTTATAGATAAGGGAACCCCCGTAAAATCATCAACAGATTTTTAAGCAGAAACTTTACAGTCCAGAAGGAAGTGGCACGATATATTCAAAGTACTAAAAGGAAAAAACTTCCAAACAATAATACTCTACCTGACAAGGTTATCATTCAGGTTTAAAGGACAGATAAAAGAGTTTTCCAGATAAGCAAAAGATAAAAGAGTTTATCGCCACTAAACTGGCCTTATAAGAGATGCTAAAGGGACGTCTTTAAGATAGGAAAAAGGCATTAATTAGTAACCAGAAAACATGAAAGTATAAACCTCACTAGCAAAAGTAGTAGATTAATCACTTATAAAGCCAGTATGAAAGTTAAAAGATGAAAAGTGATAAAAATACCTATACGAAGTTAAGGGTTACACAAAATCAAAAACTGTAAAATGTGACACAAAAACATAAAATGTGGTGGAAGGAGGAGTAAAAATGCAGAGTTTTAGAATGAATTCAAACTTAAGTTGCTATCAACTTAAAATAGACTACTATATAAATAGCTGTTATATGTGAGCTGCATGGTAACCACTAAGCAAAAAGTTATAGTAGATAGTACAAAAGATAATGAGAAAGGAATCTAAACATAACACTAAAGAGTCACCAAATCACAAGGAAAGAGAGCAAGGGAAAAAGAAAGGAACAGAGAAGAACTACAAAACAAGAAAACTATTCCCAAAATGGCAATAAGTGCATACCTATCAATAATCACATTAAAGGTAAATGAACTATAAGAGACTCACTTTAGAGATAAGGACACATACAGACTGAAAGCAAAGTAATAGAAAAAAAATTTAATGCAAATAGAAACCAGAAGAAAGCTGAGGTATCTTACTTATAACAGACAAAATAGGCTTTAAAATAAAGACTGTCAGAGCACCTCGGTGGTTTAGTCAGTTAAGGTTCCGACTCTTAATCTCAGCTCAGGTCTTGATCTCACGGTCATGAGTTCAAGCCCCACACTGGGCTCCATGCTAGCCGTGAAGTCTATTTAAAAAAAACAAACAAACTAAAGACTACAATGAAAGACAAAGAAGGGTCTTTGATGATGAAGTGCCCAACCCCACAAGAGGATATAATATTTATAAATACTTACGCACCCAACATAGGAGTACCTAAACATATATAGCAAATATTAACAGATCTAAAGAAAGAAATTGACAGACATACAATAGTAAGGGAGTTAATACCCACTTAAATCATTGAATAAACCACCCAGACAGAAAATTAATAAGGAAAAATTGGCCTTAAACAACACGATACCAGATAAACTTAATATGTACAGCATGTTCCAACCAAAAGCAACAGAATAAACATTCTTCTCAAGCACATGTGGAATAATTTCCAAGACAGATCATATGTTAGGCCACAAAACAAGTCTCAATAAATTTAAGACTGAACTTATATCAAGCATCTTTTCCAACCACAATGTTGTGAAACTAGAAATCGATTACAATAGGAAAAATGAGAAGTCACAAATATGTGGAGGTTAAACAACATACTACTGAACAACAAATGAGTCAATAAAGAAATCAAAGGAGAAATTAAAAAATACCTTGAGATGAATGAAAATGGAAATACAACATACCAAACTCTATGGAAAGCAGTAAAAATAGTTCTGAGAGGGAAGTTCATAGCAATACAAGCTTATATCAAGAAACAAACATCTCAAATAAACAATCTTAACTTTCCACTAAAGAAACTATAAAAACAACAAATGAAATCAAAAGTTAGTAAAAGGAAGGAAATAACAAAGATCAGAGTGAAACTAAGTGAAATAGAGACCATCCAGGAGACTGAATCAGTAAATCAAAAACCTCCCAACCTCCCAACATACAGAAGTCCAGAACCAGACAATTCCCTGATGAAGTCTACTGAACATTCAAAGAAAATGTAATATCTATCCTTCTCAAACTCTTCCAAAAACAGAAGAGGAGGGAATGCTTCCAAACTCATGTTATAAAACTAGCATTACCCTAGGACCCAAACCAGACAAGGACACCCCCCACCAAAACACACACACACACACACACACACACACACACACACAACAACAACAACAACAACAACACAAGCCAATATACCTGATGAACACAGATGTAAAAAATTCCTAACAAAATATTAGCAAACCAAACTCCACAATACATTAAAGAAAATTCAACAATACACGATAATCCAGTGGGATTCATTCAGGGATACAAGGATGGTTCAACATCTGCAAATCTATTAATACATTAACTATACATACTACACTAAGTGATATACTACATTAACAAAATAAAGGATAAAAATCACATGATCATATCAACAAATGCAGAAAAAGCACTGACAAAACCGAACATCCATTTATGACAAAAACTCTCATCACAGTGGGTATAGAGGGTACATACCTCAACATAATAAAAGCCATCTAATAAGCCCACAGCTAACATCATATTCAACAAGATAAAAGTCTTTCCTCTAAGATCAGAAACGAGCCAAGGATGCCCACTCTCACCACTACTGTTCAATATAGAATCAGAAGTCCTCGGGGCGCCTGGGTGGCGCAGTCGGTTAAGCGTCCGACTTCAGCCAGGTCACGATCTCGCGGTCCGTGAGTTCGAGCCCCGCGTCAGGCTCTGGGCTGATGGCTCGGAGCCTGGAGCCTGTTTCCGATTCTGTGTCTCCCTCTCTCTCTGCCCCTCCCCCGTTCATGCTCTGTCTCTCTCTGTCCCAAAAATAAAAAAATAAAAAATGTTGAAAAAAAAAAATTTAAAAAAAAAAAAAAAAAAAGAAGTCCTAGCCAAAACAATTAGGCAAGAAAAAGAAATAAAAGGCACCAAAATCAAAAAGAAGTAAATCTATCACTGTTTGTGAACAACATGGTTTCATATATAGAAAACCCTAAAGACTCCACCAAAAAGTAGAATGTAAATTGATATAGCCATTATGTCAAACAGCATAGGGGTTCCTGAAGAATTAAAAATAGAACTATTATATGACCCAGCAAATTCCACTCTTGAGTATATATACGAAGAAAACATGGGACGCCTGGGTGGCTCAGTTGGTTGAACCTCTGACTATGACTCAGGTCATGATCTCATGGTTCATGAGTTCAAGCCCCGTGTTGGACTCTGTGCTGACAGCTTGAGGCTGAAGCCTGCTTCGGATTCTGTGTCTCCCTCTCTCTTGCCCCTCCCATGCTCACACACTGTCTCTCTCTCCTTCTCTAATCTCAAAAATACATATTAAAAAAATTAAAAAAACAAAACAAAAAAAAAAAACACTACTTATAAAACATATATGTACCCCTTTGTTCCCTGCAGCATTATCTACAACAGCCAAGATATGGAAGCAACCTAAGTATTCATCTACAGATAAATGGACAAAGAAGATGCAATGTACATCACATAATATATATTATATATCATACACACCCATGTCTCTCTCACACACACACACACACACACACACACACACACACACACACAGTGAAATACTATTCAGCCTTAAAAAATGAATGAAATCTTCCCATTTGTAGCAATATGTATGGACCTTGAGGATATTATGCTAAGTGAAATAAGACAGAGCAAGTCAAAGACCATATGATTTAACCTATATGTAGAATTTTTTTTTTTTAATTTTTTTTTTTCCCAACGCTTTTTATTTATTTTTGGGACAGAGAGAGACAGAGCATGACAGGGGGAGGGGCAGAGAGAGAGGGAGACACAGAATCGGAAACAGGCTCCAGGCTCCGAGCCATCAGCCCAGAGCCTGACGCGGGGCTCGAACTCACGGACCGCGAGATCGTGACCTGGCTGAAGTCGGACGCTTAACCAACTGCGCCACCCAGGCGCCCCTAGAATTTTTAAAAAAACAAACAAAACACGGGCGCGGGAGTGGCTCAGTTGGTTAAGCATTTGACTTCAGTTCAGGTCATGATCTCATGGTTCGTGAGTTGGAGCCCCATGTCTGGCTCTCTGCTCTCAGTGTAGAGCCCGCTTCAGATCCTCTGTCTCCCTCTCTCTCTGCCTCTCCCCCATTCATGCTCCCTTTCTCAAAAATAAAAAATAAACATTAAAAAAAAACCTTATAGACAGAGGTGATAGAATGGTGGTTGCCAGCAGGAAGGGCGAATGGGGGAGATGGATGAAATGGATGAAGAGGCGAAAAGGTACAAACTTCCAGGTATAAAATAAGTAAGTCATGGGGACATAATATACAGCATGGTGACTCTAGTCAATAATGTCATAGTGTATTTCTGAAAGTTGCCAAAAGAGTAAATCTTAAAGGTTCTCATCACTAGGGGAAAAAAAAAACTTGTGTAACTTTGTATGGTGATGGATAGTAACTAGGTTTCTTGTCATCACTTCATAGCATATACAAATATCAAATCATCATACTGTACACCTGAAACTAATATAATGTAATATGTCGATTATACTTCAATTAAAAAAAAAAACACTAAAACTAAATGTTAGAGAGGATGTGGAGAAATTTGAATACCTGATATAAAATAGTCCAGGGGCGCCTGGGTGGCGCAGTCGGTTAAGCGTCTGACTTCAGCCAGGTCACGATCTCGCGGTCCGTGAGTTCGAGCCCCGCGTCAGGCTCTGGGCTGATGGCTCGGAGCCTGGAGCCTGTTTCCGATTCTGTGTCTCCCTCTCTCTCTGCCCCTCCCCCGTTCATGCTCTGTCTCTCTCTGTCCCAAAATAAATAAATAAATAAATAAATAAATAAATAAATAAATAAAATAAAATAAAATAGTCCAGCCACTATAGAAAACAATATGGCAGGTCCCCCAAAAATTTAATATTGAGTTACCAGGGGTGCCTGGGTGGTTCAGTTGGTTAAATGTCCACGTCTTTTTTTTCTTTTTTAATGTTTATTTATTTTTGAGAGAGACAGAGACAGAGTGCCAGCTGGGGAGGGGCAGAGAGAGAGGGAGACACAGAATCCAAAGCAGACTCCAGGCTCTGAGATGTCAGCACAGGGCCTGACACAGGACTCGAACTCATGAACTGTGAGATCATGACCTGAGCTGGCTGGCCACTTAACTGACTGAACCACGCAGGTGCCCCAATTGAGCATCCAACCTCTTGATTTTGCCTTAGGTTTTGATCTCATGATTCATGAGATCAAGTCCCACCATCAGGCTCTAAGCTGACAGTTGTAGAGCCTACTTGGGATTCTCTCTCCCCCTCCTCTCTCTCTCTCTCTTTCTCTGCCTCAAAATAAATAAATAAAACATTAAAAATTAAAATAGAACAGAACTGCCATATGAGCAGCAATCTTACTTCTGGGTGTATATCCAAAAGAACTGAAAGCAAGATCTCAAAGAATTATCTGCATATGCATGTTCACAATAGCAGCATTTTCCACAATAGCCATGTAAGTGAAAGCAACCCAAATGCCCACAGAAGAATGAAGGGATAAATGAAATTTGGTATATACCGACAATGGAATATTTTCAGCCTTAAAAAAGAAGGAAATGCTGTCACGTGCTACAACATGGGTGAACCTTGAAGATATTATACAAAGTGACATAAGCCAGTCACAAAAAGACAAATCCTGTATGGTTCCACTTAGATGAGTTATTGAAAGTAGTCAAACGCATAAAATCTAACGGTGGTTGTTAGCGCGTGGCAGGGCAGAGATGGGCGCTGTTTAGTAAGTACAGTGTCAGTTGTGCAACATGACAAAGTTGTGACGATCTGCTGCAAAACAATGTAAATATACTTAACACTACTGAATGGTAGACTTAAAAATGGTTACAATGGTAAATTTTATGTTGTGTTTTCTATTACAATTTTTAAGGCAATAAGGCATAGACAATAAGTGACATACATGAGGTTATGAAGTCAGAATTCAGTCATGAAGTACAGATAAGATTCAGAAAAGCAAAAGAGAGGAAAGTTCAGGTAGAAGATCCAACCTATTCAAAGGTGTTTGGAGAATAGAAAACACTCAGGTGAAAAGGCAAAGAAGAGTAGAGTGGCCCAGATGAAACTAGAAAAGTAGATTGAGGATCATTTGGTAAGGTGGTCAGAACTCAAGGACAAGTCTCTGGTAACAGAATAAAGCTCTGGCTGGACTGACCAGAGGTGACAGGATGTCATCAGGAACAACTGTTACAAGACTGCTCAATGCTAACCACAGAAGGCTGGCTTAAGGCAAATAAAATGCAGATAGAATATTTCTAGACACAGTCTAGGCACACGTGAGGTGGGTCAAAGGGAGCCCATGGGCGACCTAATCAGTTGAGGTTCCCATAAATGAAGACATATCCTAGAAAACCTTTGACCTACAAAACCTAGAAAATGAAGATATAACCTAGAAAAGCCAGTATGGACTTACATTACCTTTGAATTGTATCAAGGTAAAATTTTTTCACTCCAAATGTTTTAGGAAGAGAAATTAGAAATTATCTCTTGGGGCTCCTGGGTGGTTCAGTCAGTTGAGTGTCCGACTTTGGCCCAGGTCATGATCTCCCAGTTTGTGAGTTCGAGCCCCGTGTCAGGCTCTGTGCTGACAGCTCAGATCCTGGAGCCTGCTTCTGATTCTGTGTCTCCCTGTCTCTTTGCCCCTATCCTGCTTATTCTCTGTCTCTCTCTCTCAAAAATAAAAATAAACATTAAAAAAAAATTTTAAAGAAAATTATCTCTTACATCCTTCCTCCAAAGTTCAGTTTTTTGCTCACAGAAAGCATATATAAGTAATTATCTAGGCAACCAATAACCATCATTTATTGCTGAATATTTACATGAGGCTATGTGAAACACTTAACTGTTAATAAAAGATAAATCTTAAATATGATAAGAAAGCAGATTCACAAATTCATACTAATTATGAAAGACAAAGGAGAAATTTCTGTATTTCCCATCTGAAAAGTAAGGTTAATACTGTGACATACTTCAACTTTAATCAAAAAATAGAATTTCAAAACTTATATTTCAAACAAACACTTGTAACCATTACTAAATGTGTGATATTGATAAAGACTTTTCATACTATACTGATGTTAGTTGTAAAGAATAATTTTGAAAAAACTCTTGATACTTTTAGAAGATATTTCAACTAGCTTAGACCTGAAGGCTTTGTCTACAAATATTTACATTCAGTTTTACTTAAATTATCAGTTTTGAATTCCCAAACCATAACCTACAGCTTTGCCTTCAAAGCTACTAGAGGTTAAAAGATTTTTTTAAACGCCCTTGTGAGGTCACAGAGGCTGCCAAGAGGCCAGTAAGAGAAAGCAGACCTCACTGCCTGAATGTCAATTATCCAGCCCCTGGGCACTCGCTCACAGAGTGCCACAGCTTAAAATCATTATAAAGATAGCATTAAGACAATTAAACAAATTACTTGGAATCAAGAGTACTTCAAATCTATCCCTAACGTGAATAAAAGGTACCAGAGGACAACCTCAGAAATTGAGGGAAATTACAGAAAAGTGTTACAACATGAGTAAGTACTCATTGGTTTTCTCCTTGCAATTTAAAGTTTTTCAAGCATTCCAGAATCAAACCTTTGGGTATTTCAGTAATGCATACAAACTAGAGAAGGTCTTAAAGTATTTCAGTAATTCACAACACTCAAAATAGCTTGTGCATACAGTAAACCAAGTTGCTTGAAAAGTTTTTGACTATTCAGTGTCCTTACTAAAGCAATCAATCTTTTTTTTATATGTGTTTACCTTGTACTATTTTTTTAAAACAGTGGAGTGTTAAAGATCCTATTCTCCAGCATGTAATTATAAGTGAATAATATAATAAATTATTAAATCCTGAAGTCCAGAAAATCCTAAAAAGAAGACTCTGAGGTAAAACTTTTTTTTTTTTCAGAAAAAAATAAATCCACAGCACAAAGGGAAGAACATAGATTCTCTTCCCTTTTTAGAAGTGTGTGTGTGTATACATATATATTTATATATGTTTACATATATGAATAATATATATACATCATAAATCAACAAGCAGAACACTGACAAATATTAATAATCTTGAAGGTGAAAATATTTACATATAGAATTATGAAGTCAATGCCAATCCTCGAAATAGAAAAAACCAACAGTTCCAAGTTCCAAATATATATATTCCCTATCAGGAATAACAGCTTTACAAAGACATACACATTAATTTATTTAATCTTCACAATAAGCACATGGTCCTTTACATGGAACACAGTGCAGGCCAGTGAAGAGCCAAGTCTTGTAGTCAAAATAGTCCCCGGGTATGAATGCCAGCTCTGTATTTACTGACCTTATGATCTTGGGCAAGCTGCTTACTTCTCCAAGCCTTGGTTTCCTCATTTGTAAAATGGGGATAATACCTAGCTCATATGTACTGTAATAAATAGATAACAGAATACCTCTGTCACACACACACAGATCATCACTATTTACAGATAAGTGTCTGAAACTCCTTGTAAACTAGAGTCTACTTGAGGACTGTGGCTATCCATCCCCTCATCTAAGGCTATTTCCACTGTCCCTAACTGCTCTTCAAGAGCCTACCACAGGACACGTTCCAGCGCTGACATGGGAAATCCCAAACTGAGTCATGTTACCCTTCTTTGCATCATCTCAGTTTTAGAGAAAAAAGTTCCCAGAGTAAGGTCAGAATCCAATGCAAGACCTTTAAGTATGGTGGAACAATTATCAACTTGCTGTGCTAACAGAGGATAATGTTTGCTGGAAGAATATCAAATGCAAAGGTAACACAAAAGCCTCAGTGTAACAAAAACTGAAATTTACTCTCACATACTCAAGAAAAGTTTAATTAAATGATAAAACATTAAATCATTTCTTTTCCTTCCCTAACAAGACAAGCCAAGGCACTGAGAAGAGAAAAAAATACTAAGGATGCTATTAATCCAAAACATGCACAAGCTTAAAGTTAACGGTTCCTATTATAACAGTAATTCCATAATCATCACCCAGCAAATAGCATAACCAAGTAAAGATGGTCTCTATCACAAATGGTAACACTGTAGTTTTTTGTTTGGTTGAAACATTTCAAAACATCTTGGCTGGAAACAGAGAGAAAAGGAAGTCCATACACTGAGAGCAACATCAGCAAGACACTACACAGACACAGTGATTAAGAACTAGTGTTTGACTATGATGGCCCTTGAAAGCCAAAAACCTATTCCTCAAGACAGCATTCCAAGTTTAGTGGAAGAAAATCACAAAAACAAGCCCAAATACGGCACTAAGTTCATGCTGCAGGAATCCACATAACATGAATTTTTATCCAAAGGTTTAAAAGAAAAATTTAGTTAAGACTGGTCATAGTTTATAAAAATAGAATTTTAAAAGGCTATTATTAAGGACAATAAGATAAATTTCTTTTCCTTAAAATCTAAATTTCTCTGTAGCTTCTATAAGTAACATAACTTTTGAAACACACAATGCATGTTTTCAACCCTATTACCCACAAGGCTTGCTAAATATCACTTGAAAGTACTACTAATAATTTATTCAATCTGAAAGATATTCTGCTTTACACAAATACTGATCAGAACTCAAAGAGAAAGAGGTGCTACTATTCTTTACAATCACTCATTCGGCTTTGCACCTTTAGAAAAAATAAAGGCTGACAATATATAAAACATGTACCATTCTATAAAAACTAAACTTTTTTTTTTTTAAGTTATTTAGAGAATCAGAGAGAGTGAAAGCAGGGGAGGGGCAGAGAGAGAGGGAGAGAGAGAATCCCAAGCAGGCAATCATGCTCTGCACTGTCAGCACAGAGTCCGACCCAGGGCTCGAACCCATGAAGTGTGAGATCATGACCTGAGCCAAAATCAAGAGTCAAATGCTCAACTCACTGAGCCACCCAGGCACCCCTAAAAACCAAACTTTTAAAAGAAACGCTTACATGAGGTCAAGGAAAATAACAAATTAAAATGTTATTTGTTAGGAAAAGGTTTTGTACTTAGAAAAACAGTCACAATTTATTTTATAATGAGTAAAAGTGAGTATTTCAAAATCAAACGGGCCTTTTGAACCCACACAATATATATGGAACACGCTTCTAATTTCAGTCAAATCTAAAAGAGGAAGAAAAATATATCTATTTTATACCTGTTGAAGTATAGCCCAGATGCAAAGCTGAACACTGAAGATACATGCTATCTGAACAGCACAGATTTAGACAAAGTAGTTCAGATTAAAGAGCTGGCCATATATACTTAAAAGTCTACATTTGATCACTTAAGAAAGGCCTCAAAGAAAAAAGGAAAGGGTACTTCAACATGTGATCTGGAAGAAATTTTAGCATCACAGGAAAAGTTTGACTTTCTTCTGGTGCTTAGTTATATAAAGGAAAAAGGTTTGAAGAAAAAAAGTGTAAAATTGTTTTCATACAATATATGAATAATGAATCCAGACTTTAAAAGAAAAGCTGTGGAGGTTTTATCTTTTACAGTATGGAAAAAATAAAATTAAATTCACAAATTATCATTCCCAGTTTCTAAGATAGTAAGAAATTAACTTAGACAAATTACAGCTTTTTTAATTAAAAGAGGTTCTAGAGAAATTTAAGATACAGTCTCTGATTTTTAGCATACTCCTCAGAGTGCTCTAACATTTAACTTTTAAATAATCACTCCATGGCAAATCATACCACTATGTAAACAAGCAGAACAAGAAATTAGAAGTTACAGAAGAAATTCAAGTCCAGCATTCAATCCATCATGTCTAGTCTGCCAAGTCAGGAATCCCTAAAATGAAATATTTGTCTGAATAAACTATAAAGTCACTAGTTGAACATAAATACCTTCTTATCCGATACTTTTGGTTAATAATAAGTCATATGTATTCTCATAAATTCAAACATTGATTCTCATGCTCCAAGAATATTTTTACCCTGCCTATTACTATCACGGCATTAAGCATTGTGGGTTTTGTTGTTGTTGTTGTTGTTGTTTGTTTTTTGGGGTTTTGTGGGTTTTTTTCGGTTGTTGTTGGGTTTTTTGTTTTTGTTTTTGTTTCTGTTTTTGTTTTTGTGTTTGGTCTTCCCTCTGCCTAGAATGGTCTTTCTCTCAAGTACAACTGTTAAAGTCACGCTTATCCTTCAACACTGAAAACAAAGAATACTTCTTGGTCCCTTCCAAGGAAACGTGATCCTGTTAGATCATGATCCTGTTAAACTATGATCTCAATATGCAACTAGAACTAGTCTTCCAAACTACAATGATTATACCTAAACCATAAACATGTATTGAGCAATGTGTCAATCACTTTCTGAAGGTTATGAAAAATTTTGCGTCCCAAAGGGTTCATAAACAAGTATTTTCAATTTGCCCCAAAACAAAACAAAACAAAACAAAAATAACAAAATATAGATAGCCAAAGCCTGAGAGGCAGGCAGGGAGGATACACTAAGGCTATTCTTGGTGAAAACTGAGATGATATTTAAGCAAGACCTAAAATGTAGGAATAAAGAGAAGACTCAAGATTAAGATACTACAGGCAGCAAGAATTAGAGATTTGTTCCCAGATTCCTGGTTTCAGTGTTTGTATATCTGGTAATGTCCTGTGTAGGGATATCACTTATAGGTAATAAATAACAACAACAACAAAAAAAAGACTAAATTTTACGGAACTGATCATGAGTTCAAATTGGGAATATTGAGTTTGGGAGGTATTATGAAATAAACAAAAAGACTGAAGCCTTTAATGAGGGTCAAGACTTAAGGTGGGAGACCTGTTCTGTGTTTTGAGGTGTGCCTGTGAATGGGGCATCAGTCCAAAGAGTAAATCATGCTGGAGTAAGAGATAAAGCAGTTTCTCTGAACCTCAGTGAACACATTTACAAGGCATGTGGAAGAGCCAGGAAAAGAACCTAGCAAAGGGGAAGCCATATAAATAAATGAGGAGAGGATAATATTAATAAAAAGTGTCATTTTCATTGGATACAGGGAATATGCCAGCACCTGAAACAAGTGTTTGGGGGATCTGGCAAATCAGTAGTCATTAGTGATTTGGTGAAAGCAATTCCAGCTTCAGACAGTGAAATAAACAATGAATGGGTGGTCAGGAACACACACAAGTTCTTTCCAGAAGGAGAGTTAGGGCAGCAGTTAGAAGCTGACAATGGGTCAAAGAAGGGTTTTGCTAAGGGAAAAGAGTTTATAAAAAAAAAAAAAAAAAAAAGGAGTTAGCAGAGAAAGAGGGAAAGGGAGAGTGAAAGTAGAAAATCACTGAATATTATTTCAATTTGGAGAGGAGGCTTACACTCAGAAAGAAGGGAAGGCAATATGACTATATGGGAATATAGGTGGATGTTAATATGAAGCAGAAAGCTGGTGGCCCATGACCTGTATTCATGCAGTTGAAGAAAAGAAATGGTCAGCCTTTGAAAAGCTACAAGGATATTCAGATGTAGAGAGCTTGAGTTGATAGAGAGTGACGTAATCCTTATTAGAAATGGGAGAGGGAGCAGACGAGGGGAAAACACAAGCTCTGTAAACGAATGAAGATGAGGCTTCAAAGACAGATACTGGATGTCATCTTGAAGACAATGGGAACCATTGAAAGATATTAAGAAACAGCATGAGCAGATTCATGTGTTGAACTATATGCTGCATGTTTATACTAGCTTTAACAAATAAAAATCTACATTTTTCTGAATTGATAGAGAATATACCCATAAAACCTGATCATTCCTTAAAATTCCCCACTATAGGGGGTGCCTGGGTTGCTCAGTCGGTTAAGCATCCGACTTCAGCTCAGGTCACAATCTCACAGTTGCAGGTTCAAGCCCCGTGATGGGCTCTGTGCAGACCTCAGAACCTGGAGCTTGCTTCAGATTCTGTGACTCCCCCTCTCTCTGCCCCTCCCCCACTCACACTCTGTCTCTCTCAAAAATGAACATTAAAAAAAATTTTTAAAAATAAAACTCCACATTGTATTCAAATGTAATGTTTGTAAATCATAAAACAAACCTCAAATACCACTAAACTATTTTCTCATGTATAATGTAAAAATATGTATTTAAATAGAAAAAAGTAGTAAGTTGATTTCTTACATGTTGACCTTATTTATAATTTTAAGCATGATTTAAGTAAACTGGCTAAAAGGGAATCAGGCAAGTTTGAGTTTTTGTTGACATTTATCCTCTTGCCCTAATATTTTCAAAACAAAAAGGCACCTTGAGCTTATACCTCTTTTGTCAAATGCAGTAATAGAGAAGTCAAGTCCCTAATATACCTTGAAGAAATTCTAAGAAATTATCTGCATAAGTGCAATTTAAGTCCTTTAATAAGACTCTGACTCTTAATAAAGGATCCATTTCTAAAAAACACACAAAAAACTAAAATGGCTCAGAAACAGTAGCTAATAAGCACTTCCTTCCTATGGGATTCAGGTCACCTTAATATCCAAAATGATTTCCCAATCCTCCCTCTATCTCTATTCTTCCCCACACCTCAAATCCTTTAAAGGGTACCTTGCTGTTGACTTTTTTTAAATAATTGCAATCTTCCTTAATTCTGATTTTTATTCTGACATCTTCCCACCTGCCACCATTTATTCTCAACCTGCCATAAGGAGATGCAAAATGGGAGAAGGTCTTCTGAAAACTGGATTCCAGTAATTACAGTGGTAGGCACCTGAACCACAGACAATTGTTTCTTTGCAGTATTGCTACTGCAGCACATATTCCTTGAATTTTGCCCATTAAAAATGTTGAAAACTAAAAACATAACCTGACCTACTATCTTTCTTTACTTTTCTTTGTTTTATAAATACCAATAGGATATTAACTAAAATCTATAATATGTATAGAAACAATTCAAATATACAATTCATCATGTATATTTGAATCTACCTTCCATTACCTTTAACCTCATTACCATGTACTGAAATCTCATTCTGCCTGACAACCACCCATTACTGTGCAGTCGTGTAATTAAATACAACTTCTAATGGGCAAGTATGAAATACATACCAATATTAGAAGATGCTGTATGATTATTTAGAAACGGTTTCATGAATGTAATATGGAGCAACTCTGAAATGTGTAGATGAATCAAAAAGATATCTGCCCCTTTTATTTGTATAATTAACAATATTTCTGAAATAAGTTTGAGTCTGGTTCTCATCACAAATGATTCAAGTAAATAAAACACAGCCACGTTGTCTCCTAGAACTTGAGAAAAATTATATCATAAAATGTTTCTCTGCAAGAAAAGTCCATGTTAAAATATATTATGTCAAAATGAAACATTAAAGGAGAATACACAACCTAAACTAGAAACCAAATAGCAACTGCAAAGTAAATTCTGAGTACTACTATTTTCTTCACGTTTCACTGTGAATAGCCTGAACATCCTAGAATGTTGGTGGAAAAGAAAATCCTAATACTGTTATTCACCATTCCATGTTGCCAAGAACAGGGTCCTTCACTGTCCTGCTTCACTTCTTGTGGTCACCACCACCAAATAATATCCTCCAGAGCCTGAGAGAGTCGGTCAACTATCTAGAAGCACCATTTCTACACTAAAGTCTTGCATTAAAAAAATGTGTCTGAAATTTACAATGTTCTAAGTCCTCTTTTTTTTTTTTTTTTAAGCCTTTTTCAGCCATGATGAAGTACTGGTCGATAGGTATTACGTGGACACAGGCACTACACAGTTACCACTATTACTATCTCCACTGAAATATATAGTTTCCTCATAACTAAAGTCTAACAAGCAGTAAATACAAACTGCTTACCTACCTGCCTGACACCTGGCTTAAGATAATCCTATTTTATTCAAACAACAGGCTCAGGGAATACACGATGTGAAACGACCTCGGATTACTCCTAATACACGAATGAAACTGTAAATCGCTGAAGTCTGCTCACTTATATCAATTTAGATCATTTCTAAATTTCTCATTCAGAAAATAGATTAGCTGCAATTTTATAACTGGCATGGGTTTACCGGGTAACTTTTTTGCTCTGTGCAGTAACAAAGAGTACTTATGGAATATCAAAAATCATTATTTGTCTATAGTCACAAAGTTTGCAATCTAGGTTGGTGATATGTGTTTTGTGAGTTCAAGCACCATGTCTTTACCTCGGTAATAAGAAAAAGGTAGAACAGGAGGCTTGACAAGATAGACAGAATTCAGGTAGTTGTGTGGAGAGTACCCAAGACTTCAAAGGGTGCAGGTGAGGCATACCAAAGGATAAGTTCAACCTTGGTTGAAGTGAAATACGAACACCAAATTGGGTCAGAAAATACTCTGGGGTGAAGCAGGTAATATCAAGTTCAAATCAGCCTTCAAAGATAGACAAAGAATTCAGTTACACACCACACACTGTTCTAAGCACCTCGTATGTATTATCACATTTAATCGTCTAACAGCTCTGAGAGGTAAGTTATTCTGTTATCCCAACTTTACACATCAGGAAACTGAGACACAGAGGTATTAAATAACTTAACCCTAGATCATCCAGCTAGTAAAGAGCAGAACCAGGATTTGAACCCACTTTATTTGCAGCACCTTTTCCCATAATCACTGCACCATACTATCTATAACTCTCAAGCCAGAAGTGAAAAACATACACTTATGTGAAGGAATAAAGAACAGAATGGAATGAAACAGAATGGGATCTATGAAACAGACAGATGTATGAACTTGGACTTTAGGTAGACTTGGTCCAAGAACTTCTTGTTGCATGGAATGGCACCAGAAATGCCTACAATCAAGAAGATCCAGGTCTGCAAATTCCAAAGATGGTTTGAACTATTTGCTGTAACCTAAATTTGCTGTAACCTAAATGCTTAACAGGAAGAAGAGCAAACTCCTCTGAAAATTAAAAAAAGAAAGTAAGATCGATAAGTAGCAGACAACTTCTTAAATTAAAAAAAAAAAGGCATATGCCTGGTTACACTGAGACTGATAGATATAAACAATTTAATTAATCAAATGAATACTTATGCCTCAGTTTTTAAATTTTCTTGATCTAAATTAAAGCAAACCTATTATGTGAACCTGATATTCAAAAGCTAGGCATTAAAACAACAAATAAGAAATGGCCCTTGTCTTCAAGAACTGCCCTGAGATTATGTATATCTCATTCTATAATATCTGATGACTATTTTGGAAATAATATTTGCTCATCATCTGAATATTTCTGGATCTCCAAATGCTTCTAAATATACAGCTTTGGCTCTTCAAGTTTGTAGCATTTATCAGCTAATTCTCAGACCGTACTTTATTTCCTCCGTACCCAAAAGAAACCAAAGATTTCCCCGTGGTGAAAAACATCTATATACAAAATGAAATAACTGCCTCGCTAATTAAATTCTTTCAACCTTCAATTTCTACCTTCATCAGAAGTACTTCCACTTAGTTTAGGAAGTGTTAGGGAATCATTTGTAAAGGGAGAAAAGGGGCAAAAAAAAAAAAAAAAAAAAAAAAAAAAAAAAAAAAAAAAAAAAAAAAAAAAAAACGTGCTTCTCTTAGCCCAATTAGGAAGTTTAACCAAGGAGGTGGAATTTCAAATCAAAAAACCAAGTTCTAATTAGTTACAGATGAAAATCCCCAAAACCACCCTGATCACAATACAAATCATTAACCAAGAGCCTGGAAACCCAGAAAGAGAAGGATTTTTCATGATAAAATGGAAATGATTTGCTTTTGAAATCCTAACCACAACACCCTTATTAAATAATTTGCTCACAGACTGGGCCAAAATAACTAAAAAATGTTTTGTTATTTTCACAGATATCTTAAGTATTAGTACTGAGTATTGCTGCATATTAACTCTACAAAAAAATGTATACTGAACCCAGTTGTTTTAAGGTTTATCATCTTTATGCCACCTGGTTTGAGATGCGTCTGCAAAACTGCCACACTACACTGATCAAAGTGTTCACCAAATCAAGAATGCAGGAGTTGACCATATGAGTATTCCAGTACTTTCTATCTTTGAATGTTCCACAAATAAATGTGTACAAGGTATTCTGAAATTATGTCTCACCTAGCAAATTAATGTGGGGGTGCCCTTAAACACACGACAGTCCATAAAATAAGGCTGCTTTATGGACTTGTCAGTATAAAAGCATCCCTCATGGGAAGGGCATTAACAGTGTGCGCTATGGTCTTCAGTTTAAATCAAAACAGTGAACCTGAATAATTGAGAAATATAAAAGCCGTTTTTTTAATAAAAAGATTAACCAGAACATCCATTTCTTTCAACTTTACAACTTACAGTGAATACTACCCATTCCAACAAAGTATAGCCTCTTGATGCTTACTTCTCACACCTCCCAATGTAACTTGCTCTAGACAGTCTGATGGGGGCACAATTTAAATTCTTCAAAAAGGCCATGATCTAAATCACTTCCAGATTTGCTTCTGTTAGTCTAAAATTCTTGCATTAATAAAATAATATGATTATGGCAATAGCCAACTATGTGAACATGCTTATCTATTAACATAGCCACAAAAAGAAAGGTAGTCATCTCTATAAGAAAAACAAAGAAGAGAAACAGGACAACAACGAACAAAAATTCTTTTGGACTTAATCTCATCTGTGAATAATTAGAAGAATTTAGGTTGATTTGGGAGAGGTGGAAGAAAGATTCTGAAGAGATAGGATTACAGTGTCTTTTACTTTGATGTATTAAAAAATGAAGAAAATGAGGAGGAAGAAAGATTAAACACACATACATGTGTGTGCATGCATACAGGCTCGCACACACACACACACTTTCAACCATCACAGGGACTAACCTCCCTGTCCCATTTTTCACTTGGTTGGGGTTAATGACAAGTAAGATAAGGGTTGTAGTCAGTTCTCTGATTAAAACAAAATAAAGAAACAACAACTATTTTCACTCTACTTTGGCTCAGGATAACGTACTTTTTTGGTCTATTGGAACTCATTCACAATAAAGGAGGAACTAATTCTGTGCAAGATGGAATACTTGGTCAAAATATCTCCTTACACCTTAAAAACTAAATGCCGGGGTGCCTGGGTGGCTCAGTCAGTTAGACGTCCAACTTCAGCTCAGATCGTGATCTTGCAGTTCATGGGTTCGAGCGCTGCACAGGGCTCTGTGCTGACAGCTCAGAGCCTGGAGCCTGCTTTCAGATCCTGTGTCCTCCCTCCTCTCTCTATGCCTCTCCCACACTCGTACTCTCTCAAATATAAATAAACATTAAAATATACACATACATAAAAATAAATGTCTATTCTAAAATCCTGTAACAGCATACAATCACGACACGAATTCCATCACAATGACTCTATTTTATGCCCTCTAAGGACTATTGAATTTTATAGGCAGAATTCTTCAAATTTCTCCTTTTTAAATACATTTGCTGTACGTTCTATTAAAAAAAAAAGGTATTGCATTCTTATTAAAGAAATTCCTGTTGAAGAAAAATTTAGGAATGACATATAAGTATATAACAATTTCACCATTCAGAGATCATTTTAAATTATTTGGTGTATTTACTTCAATTTCACATATATTTTTTTTTTATTTAACATATTGTTTCCCAAACTGGTATTGAAATAACATTTTTCTGGTAGATGTTAATATAATGTTAATATCTGTTCCACTAAAAGCAATGTTCTGTGGTATTTAAAACAGTATAAAAAGGTTTAGGCAATGTTAGCAGAAATCTATGGCAGCTTTCTCAGACCTATAAGGTGCTAACATTTACTAGGACTTAATTCATAAGAAATGATTTGGGAAGTCATCTGGAGAGCAAACATATTTCCACATTTACTTCCCACTAAATACATCTTCCTTCTTCATTATTAGCTCTCAGCTTGGGATACACTGAAACTACATTATATTGGAAGGATATTTCCATATCATTAATTTCAAAACCATGATTTTAGGGCTATAAATTATCACTAACTGTCTCACAGTTTATCAAAATTTTTCCTATTTGTTATCCTTATAAGCAAATCTTATCACATATCCATGATTGTAACCTTTAGATAAAGCACTAACCTTTTTAAGAAAATGTTGCCAAACTATCGAAATGACTATACATTTCAAACAGGACTTTTCCACTGAGCTTCTATCAAAAGGGTATTTTGGGCGTGCCTGGGTGGCTCAGTCAGTTGAACGTCCAGCTCTTGATTTTGGCTTAGGTCATGATCTCACAGTTGTGGGATCAAGACCCATGTTGCACTCCGTACTGAGTGTGGAGCCTGCTTGGGATTGATTCTCTCTCTCCCTCTCTGTCTGCTGCTCACATGTGCCCTCTTTCTCTCTCTCAAAACCAATTAAGTAAACTTAAAAAAAAGGGGGGGTTCACTCGTTTAATATATGTTAGTTAATTTCATTGGCATAAAGTGAAAACTCATTTTTATTTCCATTTCTTTGCAAAACAGGCTGATTTTTTTTTCTTATTTTTATCAGCCACTTGTATTTATCTTTCCTAGACTGGACTTCAGTTCTCCTTCCCCATATTTATTATCTTTTATCTGTTTTTTATTCTTGATCTTTCTTTGAAATCTAAGTTCCTGAAGTTGGTTCTTCACATCATTGATTTAGTTCTTCAAAACATGAATTCTTCCTTCTTGCCTCCTCTGCAGAGTTGAATCCCACTTTCCCAGTTTTTTTGTTTCCTGCAATCTTGCCTGAAATATGAGTTAGTTCTCTCCTTGCAGCTGTCTGCAGCAGGTTCACAGATACCCTACCTACTACCTTATGTTATGTTAAACTGTTTTCTAAATGTTCTAGTTTTGTAAATACTCCCTAAAATGTGCTTTTCTCGTGCATTTTCAGAAAGATAGGCCCTTACCCTGAAGTACAGTATCAGTTAACAAATCAAATGGTGTTCAGGTTTTCTGTTGCCTCTTCCGGTGCTGTTGACAGTGTCCACCATCCAAAGAAGGCTTGGCCTGGCTCACTGTGCTCTTGGATGGTTATAGAAATCCCTTCACAGTGCTGTAGCAGAGATATAGATTCATAGGAAGAGTCAGAAGTCCAATTCTCAGTGGCCATCAGGCATTAATGTAAAGCTTGTCTTCTGGATGGCAAAGGAACCTTCTCCTAACAGATTGCCAATCTGAAAAAGGATCACCTGAAATCTAAAAGGCCTACCATTCGGTTCTCCACTCCCACTTTGAGTCCATTACCTGGGAGACATCTTCCTTTCAGGATGCAGTGGTCTGCAGCTCCCACTAACCTAATCTTTAATGTTCTTGCTGTTTTCTTTGTTCTTAAAGCTGCTGGACAGACAGAAAAACTACGAGAAAGAAGCATAAATGATGGTAATATTATAGCTTCCTCAGAAAAACAGCCGCCCTTGCAGCAGATGGAGAGCTGCCCCATTTCCTCGATGTTTCAAGATCGTGGGTGTCTGAGCAAGCAGATGATGTTACAAAAGGAGCAAACTACATTTGCTACTTTATACTGATTAGTTTCATTAGATAATCCTGTTTTTCCTAGTCTAGTTCCTTGTAGATGGGGGAAATGCATCAAAATTTCTAGCAATTGAGTATCAGTCTTTTTTTCCCCCCATTACTGAGTTTGTTTCTAGGTCTTCATTAATCTCTTAGCAGAAAATTAGAAGAGGCTATGTCAGCAAATGCAACCAAATGCTATTTTTAATGGGAAGCCTCTCCAAATTTTAAATATAAGTTCGAATCTGATTATTTCACTGCCAAGCACAAGAACTCATTTGATCCATTAACATAACTTTATTTTAAATAAATTTATTAATGCTGAAAAGAACACAACACACAGGAGACCAGAAGGCAATGTTGATCTCAAAGTCACAAGTATCACCAATGCAGAAATGCAAATTCCTCTTCTTCACTGGTAACTGGCACCCGGAGAATAAAAGTAGACTTTCCTGTTAGCTGAAGTTGAAGGTGGTTACCAAAAAAATTAGCATTATCCTCTACTTTCTGGGTGTTATTACTCATACAGTTTTTGCTAAGTACATGACAGTGTTTTTGTATTTTCTATCATTCTAGAGCACACAGGCTAACCACGCTCATTTGCTTATTACTGATGAACATCATGATACTGGCAAGTCTGAAGTACTTGGCCCCATCAATTTCTCATTACCATGTTGACATTTAAATAACACCAAGTAGAGATTCTACATATGGCTCACTTTCACATCCCACACATCTAGCTAACTCTAAAGAATGGAAAATAAAGAGGAAATGCAGATAAATATGTTATTAGAAAAGAGATAGGGAGAGCTTCTCTGAAGGTCTGTCCTGGACACATTTTAATGGTTATAATCCACCTTTGAAAAGATTCATGTGAACAGCAGTGAAACTTAACAGCAACTGCTGTAAAGTCAAAGAAACCTGATATAAAATACAGGCTCTACTACCTAATCGTTGTGTGACCTTAAGCAAGGTAATTAACCTCTCTATGGCTCTGATTTCTGTTTTGTAAAATAAAGGTATGAATAATGTGTGCTTCCTCAGATGGTTAAAAGACTTAAAAATAAAAGATAAGGCAAGTAACGTAACTGCTAGATAAGTGCTCTATAAATGTTTGGCATGATCACCGCCCCCCCCCACCCCCCCCCCCCCGCCATGTATTCTAAAATAACACAATCTTTACATGATATGGGATTCCACTTAAAGAAGATGAAGAAAGGATGTCTTTGGTAGTCACCCACAATGATTTGCTAGCAACAGATAATTTGCTTAGATTTATTTTCTCACTCAGATTATTTTAGCTTGGACCATTCAAGACACCTTAGATGGATTCTGAGAAACAACTGAATCTCTTGTCCTTATCAATTACATTAAAGTATAAGAAAAACTGAATAGACAGAGGAAAAAAACAACAACAAAAAGCAAACAAACAAAAAAAAAACAGACACAAAAACTACTGATGCATCAGAAAACAGGCCCTATATTTAAAAGCTTAGCTTAGGGGCACCTGGGTGGTTCAGTCGGTTGGGCATCTGACTTCGGCTCAGGTCATGATCTCGCGGTCTGTGAGTTCGACCCCCGCGTCAGGCTCTGTGCTGACAGCTCAGAGCCTGGAGCCTGTTTCGGATTCTGTGTCCCCCTCTCTCTCTGACCTTCCCCCATTCATGCTCTGTCTCTCTCTGTCTCAAAAAATGAATAAACGTTAAAAAAAGAAAAAAAAAGCTTAGCTTGGAGCAAAGGTTCTCAAGAAAAGCACCTAGGACTGTCCTCTTTTTCAAAATAAGTGATCATATTTTTGGCTTGCACATGCTTTTTATGGGCTGAGAAACTTATGTCAACTGCAACACAAAGGAGAGTTCCAAACAAAGCATTTCCCTGGGTCCCTCACACCTTTTGAATGAATGACTAGAGACTCATGAGGGTGAAGTACACATTTATAATTATATGAGTCTAGAACCTTATTCCATTTTACATAAATACATAGCATTTTAGGAAAAAAATTAATATGCAATGAATTCTTCAAGAACACACAACTATGTTAACATGTTGATTGCTTCTGACAAAGCTCCAAGCAAAACAAAACTTTGTCAAAAGCAATCAACATGTTAAGAAAAGACACATAGGGTACATGAGTGGTTCAGTTGGTTAAGCATCTGACTCTTGGTTTCAGCTCAAGCTATGATCTCGCAGTTCATGAGTTCGAGCTCCACATCGGGCCCCACGTCAAGCCCCACGCTGACAGCATGGAGTCTACTTGGGATTCTCTTCATCTCTCTCTGCCCTTCCCCCTGTTATCTCTCTTAAATAAATAAATAAGAACTTTTTTAAAACAGTCACACCCATTATCTTAAAAGCACTTGTTTTTGAATTGCTAATACAAATATTTTTAACTTGTATTTGTAGCTGTGGTCTTCCTAGTGATGCCACATGTCTGTACAAGAATCTACCATTTCACTATTCCTGGTACAGTCATGCCTAAGCATTTCCATATTGAAATTGTTATTTTTGAAAATGTGGCTGTTAAAGTCTTTCATAAAAAACTTTCATATAATTTCTCCTTCATAAGAGACTTACAGTAGGGTAACATAATATTTTTTTTTTTTTTTTATCATTTCAGGATACTCAAGGACTGTTATAGACAAGGCAGCATGGGGTTTGAAGGAAGACAGCACTAGCATGAAAAGAACTTCACAGATGACCCCAAACATATGAATGCAACCCAGAGGAAACACAAGTAACTCAGTTACTTTCCTTCAAGTACACAATGAATAAGAAAGAGTAACTTGAACTTGCATTAAGAAAAATTTAGGTTAGGTATTTTAAACACCATCCCGCAAAAAAGGGCTGTAAATCACCACAATGACTGAGAAATTTCTTATCAGCATACTTCAGCCATTTAAGAATGTGATAAACAAAAGCTTTGTTAAAAACTAAGTTGTACCATAAACGGTGGAAATTCTATAGTAATTCATTTAATACTTTAATGGTTCAAAATGTTTCAAAATGAACTTGTACAAAATTCAGTCTTCAAGTAACAACTTGGGAGCTTTTACAGTGATGTGAAAGAAATGGTGGGCGGGGTGTGCTATCTGTTCAGAACGTTTCAAGTTTGATGGCGGCCTGTGCTGCTGGTCTAACCATGACCTCTCCTCCCCACACCATCCAAAGTCGGGGAGAAAAACAGGAAAAAAAGAAAAAACACTGGCACTGAAAACAGCAGAGCTTATTTTGGGTACCTCTTAATCTAAATACAATGAAAGTTACTTTAAGAAATACGGATTCAGGGGCGCCTGGGTGGCTCAGTCGGTTGAACGGCCGACTTCGGCTCAGGTCATGATCTCGCAGTCTGTGGGTTCAGGCCCCGCATCGGGCTCTGTGCTGACCACTCAGAGCCTGGAGCCTGTTTCAGATTCTGTGTCTCCCTCTCTCTCTCTGCCCCTCCCCTGTTCATGCTCTGTCTCTCTCTGTCTCAAAAATAAATAAACGTTAAAAAAAAAAAAAAAAAAAAAGAAATACGGATTCAGCATCACACATCCATATATATGTAAGCTACACCAGCCCCCACAGATATTCTCGTCACAGAAGTATCATAAAACCACTTGCACCTTTCATCCAAAAATGTAATGTGGGATGAAAAGTAGTTTACCAAACTTTGAGATTCACCATAAGGTAAAATTCAGCTATTAAGTATTTTGAATTCTTAGATTTACAACTGAATTTATTAATTCAATCAATAAAAATCTCTGGAGTTAACAATCTCACATATGTGACAGTTGTATCGGTGAGGCTTCAAGTTGGCATGAATCTCTCCCAAGGGGACTTTCTGTTACTTTTACTCCATGAATTCCAAGTTTGGTAAAGTAAACAAATTACCCTTTTTAGGTAACAAACATTTGCTCGTTTTTAATAAATCAATCATACACTACTTTAAATCAGTACTTATGACCAGGGTAATATGACTATTGGTACCAATCTGCATTGCAGGTCCCTAGGAGTCTGAAAACTCCAGACTGGGGACCATGGGTCTATAATGTATTAAGCTCTAAAAACAAAATAGAACTATTAAAAGCAAACCGATTTTCACAAATGGACTCTCAATTTTAAACCACCCAATATTTCTTTGTCTAAAACCCAGAATTTTCCCTGTAGCTGAAATTCCACACATGGTCTCCATATCCCCAAAGAAATGCCCTTTCCAGATGAGTTCCTAAGAACAGAAGTATGTTTCTTCGAAGTCAGCAAGCTATTTATAAAAAGTACAGTAGCCCCCAAGGGAAGATCAATTGGCAAGTATAAAATTACCTTTATATAGTGTAGTAGCTGCTATGCCCTTTCTTTTAAGGAGGACAAATACAACAATGATCAAAAAAATAAGGCATGTGGAACGTGATAATTTTAATATGGTCCCTGTCATTACAAGAGGAAAATACTACTGATTTTTATGACCCTGTAAAATATTTGAATTACCAACTAAACTTGCAAGTACATAAATATCATAAAGCCAAATAATGTACTTTCATTACCACACCTATCATTTGAAACTAGAAAAAGCAACATCTTAAATGTTAAGATATCTTATTTTTAGTAATGTTAAAACATAGCTTACTGATTTATGTAAGTTCTTCAACATGTAAATGGTTTATATTGAATATATGCTAAAATTTCCATCATTGCTTAAAATTAGACATAGTAATGTTCATATATATATGTGTGTGTGTGTGTACATATTTTTGTCTATACAGCTTAATTTGAATTACTTTTCTTCCAAACACTCACTGAAGACCACAGATGATATTTAAAACACTGTCCAACTGATGTGGCCTGCACATACCCAGGAAGAATGGAAAATGGCCAAAAAGAACCAAGACAGCCATGCCAGTGCATCTGGACTAAATTCTGTACCTCCCTACACTTGATCTACCTGTAAGAACCATACTCCCTTGGTATTTGTAAGAAATGCTAATGTCGCCGTGCATAAATAGGTAACAGGGGGGAAATGCATTCACTCTGAACACAAGTTACTGAAATAATCTCTACTTTCTTCATCTTTGTCCCCAATCTATATGACCCACCACAACAAATTTTTATTAATAACCTACTATAGGCCAGACTCTGTGCTAGGCACTGGGGAGAAGAAGATGTACAAGACAAACAAGATCCCATGTTCACAGAGTTATTAACACAAAGTTTATAATCTAGTTGGAGAAAATAATTGTGTTTATGTATGTTTGTGGCTCCTTCTTTTATTGTAGAGTGCTTATTATATGCCAAGCACTAATGTGACAGCTTTAGGTTACCTCAATTGACTCAGTATCTGCATAAACACATACATAAAAATTCAAGTAACCATTCATTAATGAAAAAAATAACAAAAGAATAAGCATTAAAAGATAAAATATGATGAACAGCTATATAAATTAGAGGTATGTGTTCAAAGAATATCAGTTACTGCATAAGGAAAATAAATTAATTCAGGAAATGATAGAATAAAAGTAAATTCAGATTAAATATAAGAAATATGTTCTAACACTAACATTGAATACTTCCCCAAAACTAAATTCTATTGTCACTCAATTCTATCCTTTTAATCTAAAATACTGTGTGTCCATGTTAATCTAATGCAAAATTCAAACCAGAAGTATATTTTTAAACATGCAACTTAAAGAATTTATGTTAACCATATTACTAAATCGTAAAGTTCAGCAAATTATAGATCATTTCTTTTTAAGATTTATTTATTTTTGAGAGAGAGGATGCATATGAGCACAAGTGGGGAAGGTGCAGAGAGAAGGGGAGAGAGAGAGACTCCCAAGCAGGCTCTGAGCTATCAACGCAGAGCCCAACTTGGGGCTCAAACTGACCAACAGTGAGATCATGACCTGAGCCAAAATCAAGAGGTGGATGCTTAACTGAGCCACTCAGACACCCCTATAAATCATTTTAAATTATCATCCTTATCAGACTTCATGGAAACCAATGAACTTGTTTGACCAAGTGCCAATTTGAACCGTCCTTATCAAAATTGTCTAAATATGGAAATCTAGCATATCCCTCTATGAGGATGTTAACTTTTGCATGGACTGCCAGATGAATTTTCTTACTCTACCAGTTTACCAATGGGGTTTGCACTATGTTCATTAGTCCTATGAGGATCATCCTTTCACCAGCCAGAGACAGCTGTACTATTTACTAATACAAAAGTCTGTGAATTTCCAAACAGAAGCATCTATTTATTTAACAAACTTTTAGTGATCACCTTCTACAGCAGTTAATATTTTTTAATACTATCCTCAAAATTGTTTTTATTTTTATTTTTTTAAATATATGAAATTTATTGTCAAATTGGTTTCCATACAACATCCAGTGCTCATCCCAAAAGATGCCCTCTTCAATGCCCATCACCCACCCTCCCCTCCCTCCCACCCTCCATCAACCCTCAGTTTGTTCTCAGTTTTTAAGAGTCTCTTATGCTTTAGCTCTCTCCACTCTAACCTCTTTTTTTTTTTCCTTCCCCTCCCCCATGGGTTTCTGTTAGGTTTCTCAGGATCCACATAAGAGTGAAAACATATGGTATCTGTCTTTCTCTGTATGGCTCATTTCACTTAGCATCACATTCTCTAGTTCCATCCACGTTGCTACAAAGGGCCATATTTCGTCCTTTCTCATTGTCACGTAGTACTCCATTGTGTATATAAACCACAATTTCTTTATCCATTCATCAGTTGATGGACATTTAGGCTCTTTCCATAATTTGGCTATTGTTGAAGAGTGCTACAACAGTTAATATTTAAAGAGAGTGTCCTAGGGCACCTGGGTGGCTCAGTTGGTTAAGCGTCTGAATCTTCATTTCAGCTCAGGTCATGATGTCCCAGTTCATGGGTTCAAGGCCCACGTCGGGCTCTGTGCTGAGCGCAGAGTTGGCTTGGGATTCTGTCTCCCTCTCTCTCTGCTTCTCTCTCTCTCTCTCTCTCTCTCTCTCTCTCCTCAAAATAAATAAATAAACATTAAAAAAATAAAATAAAAAATAAAGAGAGTATGCTAGTCACTGGGTTGGCCACACCCAGGAAGGTAAGTCTATCTATTACTCTCACAGGAAATGAAAGATAGAGGAAAGGCAAGTATATTCCAAGAAAAAAGGGAAACACCCGTGAGCAGAAAAAGAGATGAGGATATAAAACCAATCTGGGATATGTGTTTGGAGTAAGTCTCAGAGAAAATGGGGATAAAAGGCTAGATTGTGGATGGTGGGGTCAGCCTTAGACAGAAGAGGAGCACTACTTCCTGCACCCTTCCTCAGACCCACGGAGGGTGAACGCACAGAAAGCAGGCTACAACTTGGATGGGGAAGAGATTTCATCTCTGTGTCTATAAACCTCTAGCAAAAGGATATTTAGCATTTCCTTTCATTATGAAGGTAGGCAACAAATCACAGTGCCAATACCGGTAACCTTGTCACCAGTGGAAATCACAAACATTTTCATATCATATCTCAGTTATTATAGATATCTGTAAAAATGCTGTTTACATTACTAACTACTTTGAAATTAAGGTAGTTACATGACCTGCCACTGGAGCTTATTTCATGCACAATAAAGACTCACAAATAATATCAGAAGTGTTTTTTATATTTTGAAAACTATCTCATTAACCAAAGGGATCCAAGGCCCAGAAAAGGAAGAGCAACCACTCTGAAGCATAAGAGACAAAATAAAGATGGGACGAATTATGTTGTCATTTCCTTCCATCGCCTCAACTCTTTGGTCAAAGTCTGCAGCACACAAGAGCCCTTGTGTTCATGATGCTGGGCGACCCTGAAGGAATGGTTATCAAGAACTAAGAGGAAGGAAAAGCAGCAACCCAGGGGACAATCCTCTCTGTACTATAGGTTTTGACTGAAGGGTTAGAACAAACACAAAGAGAACAAACACAATATACCCTGAGACAGGCAATAGCTGCTGTAAAACTCCAGTGACCGAAGACCTTTTACCATGTTTCTAGGACTGCTTTCTCTCTCCAGCCCTTCCTCACTTCTCATTCCTATACCTTTCAATCTTTTACCTAGCATAGCCCACAGAAACTAAATAACTAAAAACTTTATTATGCACCACCACACCTAACTGCCCACTCCATCTGTGCCCCAACACTCCACTGCCTTTCCTCCAATCTGAATAAACAGTCTGTGCACTCACGTAAGCACCCATCTCCCTGCCCCACAGTCCCATCTTGGCACCCGATCCCATCTTGTGTGGCTAACTCAGTAACAGCACTACAGCCGTTCCCCACCTAACCTCACCCCGTCCCCTGCCTTGTATCTCTCCACTAAAGCACTCTCAGGCTTGAATTACTTTCATTAAAAAAAAAAAAAAAATCAAAAGCAAGAACTTCTCTTGGACTAATTTCCTACTTCAAATACCATTCATTTCTCAGCTCGTTTTTTCCTCAAGAGAACTGTCTACACTTGCTACCTCCAATTCCAACCCTTCAGGCTTTCCATCAACTCCCGCCTGCTTCTGTCAAGGTCATCACTTGACCACCCCATATGTTGCTGAACTTTAAACAGGATTTAATAAGGTTATCAACTCCTTCTCCTTGAAATATTTTCATCACATGGCTGCCTGGTACACATAATCTCCTGAATGCCCTTCTACCTCACTATTTCCCAATCCTCCTTTTGCTGGTTCCTCTCTTCATATCCCCAACTTCCAAACATCAGAGTGCTCTAGGAACAGTCTTCAAGTTTCTTTTCTATATACACTCAATCTCTAAATGTCTCATTCTGTCTATTGGTTTTAGGCAAAACCTCTATGCTAATGAAACCCAAAATTTCTATCTCCATCCAGGTCCCTTCCTGAACTCCCCACCTCACATACCCATTTTAATCGAAATCTCAACATGTCCAAATATGAACTTCTGGTTTCACCCACACTTTCACATCTCAGTCTCCCTCGGCCCCATAAATGGGAACTTCATCCTTTAATCTGGGAAAATCCTTGTACTTTCTCTTGATGTCTATTTATCTCCCACACATAATTCAAATTCTTCCACCTCTCCTTTTATAATACATTCTGAATTTTACTTTTTCTCATCAGTTCCACCACTGCCACCCTGGCTCACCTGGGGTTGCTGTAATAGACTCCACAAGTCTCTGTCTTGTCCTATCTTTTGTCCTAACATTACTCTCCATGCAGCAGCCAGAATGATCTTTTTAAAGCCAATGACAACTCATGTTACTTACTTGATTAAAACATTCCAATGACTTTCCATATCACTAAAAATACAAGCTAAAGTCCTTACGAATGCCTGCAAGCCCTAACATGATCTGTTACCTCTCTGAATACCCACTTAGGACCCTCCCTTTGGATCAGTCCACTCCAGGCTCACTGGCTTCCTCACTGGTCTTCAAGCACACTGGTCACATTGCTGCCTTGAGTTATCTGCCCTTTGTTCTTCACTCTGTCAGGACTGTCTTCTCCCAAAATAAAATAAAACGTACCTCACTCTTAATATATGAAAAACACTGCAGTGATTATTTCTTTAAAATAACATCTTCCCCCTTTTTTGTACTTCCATGACTGAAAACTGTCTCCATTGGGTACTTTGGGGAATTAATCATGAAGAATTGTTATATACAGAAGTTCAATTCAATTAATTTTAATTCCCCCTTTAAAATGGCTTTCAGGGGCACCTGGGTGGCTCAGTCGGTTGAGCGTCCAATCTCAGCTCAGGTCATGATCTCGCGGTCTGTGAGTTCGAGCCCTGCATCGGGCTCTGTGCTGACAGCTTGGAGCCTGGAACCTGCTTCAGATTGTGTGTCTCCCTCTCTCTCTGCCCCTCCCCCACTCATGCTCTGTCTCTGTCTCTCTCTGTCAAAAATAAATAAACATTATTTTTTTTTTAAATAATAAAAAATAATAAAATGGCTTTCATAGACTCCCTGAAAGAGTTTAACTGAAATTTATCTTCACATTTCTTTGAATTCCTGAAAGGTTTGGACAGATAGACTAGAAGTGTATTTATTTACCAAATACTTCACCTATATATATATATATATATTTTACTTCAACTATATTAAATATTTTTATTCTTACTTCCCCTGCAATTTGCAAGACACTTTCTAATATACTTCATAAAGTAACCAAGATTTAAGCACAGATTCCTAGAGGGAAATAATTCTTCCAAATCCCTTGCCTATATCCTGGGCTTCTATTAAATCCAGATAATAACACTCAGTATTTCTTCTTACAATTTCATGTAAATGGACTAGATCCCAACTTTTTGCTTATACCTAAGTAGAATTTTATTAAAAATTGTTTTTATAGAGGCATCTGGGTGGCTCAGTCAGTTAAGCATTTGACTCTTGATGTCAGCTCAGGTCATGATCGCACAGTTCATGGGTTCAAGCCCTATGTCGGGGCTCCACACCTTTAGTGCAGAGTGTGCTTGGGATTCTCTCTCTCTCTCTCTCTCTCTCTGCACCTCTCTCTCTCCCCCTCAAAATAAATAAACTTTAAGAAATTGGTTTTATAAAGCTTAAACAGAGGATATAAAGTAGAAACTTTAGACTGTTATTGAAACAAATAGGAGTCTGCCTCTAAGTTTTGAAATAGCCTTTCCTAAAATAAGAACTTCCTACTTATTTTCAGTCTCACCTTTTCTAACTTAACAATTTATGATGAACTGCCTTAAAATTCAACTTTCTGAGGCTGAAGTGAAATTATTAAAAGATATAAGTTTAAATATATTAAATAGCCAAGACATGGAGATAATTCAAGGGTCCATTAGTAGATGAATGAGTAAAGAGGAGGCATATATACATGAAATATTACTGAGCCATAAAAAACATGAGATCTTGTCATTTGCAACAACATGAATGGAACTAGAGGGTATAATGCTAAGTGAAGTAAGTCAGAGAAAAACAAATACCCTATGACTTCAGTCATATGCCGATGCAAGAAACAAAACAAATGAGCAAACAAAAAACAGACTCTTAAATACAGAGAACAAACTGATGGCTGCCAGAGGGAAGGTGGGTGGAGGGAAACAGAGAAAGGGGTTAAGAGTACAATTACCATGATGAGCAATGAGTAGCGTATAGAATAACTGAATCATTATATTGTACACCTAAAACTAATATAACACTGTATGTTAACTATACTTCAATAAAAACCAATAAGCAACTACTTGTAAGTATTCACAAGGTACTTAATTACCGCCAGATTCCGAACAAGATATAAAGTTAAGTGAGGCAATTTTCTGCCCTCCAAGATTTTATAATCTAGCCAGGAATTAAAAGGAAATGAAAGGGACCAAATATTTGTCTCAAACTATGATGTGCCAAGCACCAAGTAGGGCAGGAGACATGAACTATATCAGTTAATCCATGTAACCACTCAGGGAAGAAGAAAAAAAAGTATAGAGAGAGAGAGAGAAAGAAAGAGCGAACGAGCCTAGAAAAAATATTCCCCCATAACTTTCTACCCATTTACTCCTTAAATTATGTAGTTAAATCCCCTAAAAAAATATGTCATCTGTGATATATTATTTTATAAAATTTCTAATTATCAACATTCTGCAATGATTTTCTCTCTCTCATCCCTTAGTGCTAACATTCTATTTTGCTATATTTTAATTGGTGACAGCAGAGAAGTCTTGCAAGAAGCTAAACCAAAAGAACAGTACAATTACTAATCTAATTCTTCCTCTTTCTTCCTCTCTTGATCTTCTCTAAAGAAGGGCATAGGTGAAGTACATGCCTTCTAAATTCTGGCCCACTATTATCTCAGCCACAGGCATTAATCTTATCAATTTGCACTCCTGATTACTGAAAAACATGTCTCACTGAGAATTATCCAGCGATCAATATGAAATTGATTTGGAATCCAGAGCCATTACTTCTTCCTTTTTTCAGCACATCCTTCTTCCCTAGAGCAAAATCCTGTATCAAATTAGACTGCCTATGTCTGAGAGTGTGCAGAGAATCCAGAGGGAGAGAGACAGGGGACAGCAGAGAGGCAGAGACCTGGCCAACACCCCCATCCCCACAGTCTTTTGAGGCAAGCTCTTCTATATAGTACACCCCATCCCTCTGTCCCAGAGATGGGTCAGGTGGGGAACTAACTTGGGTCCTCTCCCACACTTTCTCCCAGACACTGTAATTGTGAACAGAGAATGTGGCCAGAGAGAAGTCATCCACTTGAAGGATGTCTAGACATAGGTCAACTGGCAAGTGGCTCCAATTCTAAAGCTTTGCTGTTCAATTCTTTCTTTGGACCACCCCCAAATCCTCTCACTAAGCCTATTGTCCTTACGATTAGCTTATGTTTCCTATAACTGTAGCACAGGTGGCTGGGCTGGGGTGACAATGGGACAGGGCAAGAAAAAGCCACAAAGGAAGATGAGTGGAATTAAACAATCCACAATGAAATTATTCAAATAATTATTCAAATAATTTGTGATTATTCAAATCATACTAATGATTCAAAATGGAAAGGTATGTTTATATTTAATATTTCTTCAAAGTTCCTGGTCTTAGGGTTACAATCCCAGCTCCTTCTTCACTATCCCAACAAGACTGGAAATCCATCATGGAACTGACAGAAGCATAAAGTAAGTCCCCAAAATAAAAAGGGTGAAGGTAAGTTGCATGCATCTCAATGAGGCTCAGAGAGAAAATAAATCTTAAGGCTTTCACCCAGTTGTTGATTACCAACACAAAAATGAAACTCATTCACCACACTTCTTTTGAACAGCAGCTGGTGTTTCCAAAAACATTTTTTGGAAGTTTCCAATTTATCACTGAACGGACAGGCACAGAAAATAATAACCAAAAGATGAACCTTATAATTCAATATTCTGATTAGTTAAAATAAACTTCTCTAACAATACACCATATTATGACCAACATAACAACAAGGATAAAAGAACCCTAGTTCTATTTTATTGGTAAAGAATGGCCCCATTAACCATTCATTTGAAGTTAGACACCTGAAAGCAACCTGGAAGAAGAAACACATCAAAGACCCAGTGAAGCATGACTTCAAAAGGTATTGCACAGATGTGAGCTTCCAGGAAACAGCCCACTCTGAGGCCAGAACTCAAACACAGGGTTGGCCGTTCACTTTCAAACTAGGAAAGACTCTGAATGGTATCACCACAAACTGCTTTCACAGTAAACTTCCCTAGATACAACTGGAAAAGTTTCCTTTTTAATTAATTTTAAAAAACTAGAATTTAACACTGTAAAGATCATGATCCCTAAAATCTAGATCCCTAGAATCAAGCTCCTGCTTGACTCTTTACTAGCTGCATGCATAAGGCTGGGCAAGTTATTTAATCACCCTAGAACTTGACTTTCTCAGGGTTAATGTAAGCAGTGAATGTGATTATATTTTAAACATTAAAACGGTGGCTGGCACATAGTAAGCCCTATTCCTGCCTGAAAATAATTAAGAGTTTTTCTTTACTATCCAAGTCTCATACAAGATCCAGGTATCAGAGTAAATGGATAACTCTATTTCCTAAAAATAGATCAGCACAAGTGTGTATTTATGTTTGTGTATGTGTGTGTGCGTAAAATGCAAGTATCATTAAACTTAAAAGGTATTAACAGTACCGTGAGACACTTTCATTAATGATGATAAATAGATTTTTTTTTCTTAGTTATTTTTCATCCTATAATTACCTCAGAGAAAACTGGGGTGAAGAGTTCAATTCTGGTTTTTAAAATGTCCTACAATTATAGCTACAAAACACATTCACAGACTAAGTTTAATGACCCCGAGCACAAAGCATGTTTTTAAAGTAAGTATCCTCAGATATTTTTACTATGGTTATTAATACCTAAGAAGGAGTTAATTCCAGTGATTATATGTAGTTGTACATAAAGATGAATTGTGGAAAACTTATCCTTAAAATGGACAATATTTTCACAGCTTAAAATAGATCTAGAATACGGTATTTAATATCTTTCAGTGTTCTCTTTCCACATCAAATGTGTGTTTACATTGAAGACAGTTAGCTTAGGATTATGTAAGACTTGTTTACAAACACCTACTGATACCAAAGGAGGTTTGAACACAGGTCAAACAATAGCTTAGAATCATTCATTTTACTCAAGGATTTTAAGAAAATTTTTGATTTATACTAAAGCATGTTATGGAAGACAATGTAAAATTATAATTAATATTTAATATAAAACAGGAGACATTAAAAGTTGTGCTTCAGGCTACTTGTCCAAGGCCCCAGGGGTGTGTGTTTGCTCTCCCTTCCCATTAGCCAGTGGGAACTCCTGACTGTATCATCAGTCTGTTTTCTTACTTCCCAGTAAGGGCTAGTTTCCAATGGGGCTACATGTAATCGCTAGTTTCCAATGGGGCTACATGTAATCACGGGGCCAGGGATGGAATTTGCAATCTAGCTGCAGTCTAATCAGAGTGAGTCTTAGCATTCTCACTAGAATTTCTGGAGTAAATGCACATGGCTGTAACTCTGGACAACACGGAATGAAGATGTGAAGCAATGAGGACATCCCACCTGGGGATGGTACAAATGTGGAGCAGGGCAGAGGCCAGAGTATTTTAGGAAACAAAGTTGGATCCCAATGACATCCTGAGCCTCTGGATCAAACCTTGCCTGAAGCTGATATCCCTGAACCTTTTTTTATTTTGTGAGCCAGTACATTTCTTCCACTGTTTAAGAGAGTCTGAGATGCACTTTCTGTAACATAGTATTTTTTTGTGTAAAAGTTGAAAAAACATTGAGAGAAAAAGAGCAGAGATTTTATTACCCATTGATCTTTTCTATTACTCAAGTCAATGCCTCTGTCTCACCCCACATACTATTCTTTCTCCTCTCCCTCACTATTCCTTTGTACTTGATGTTAAGAATTTCCATCAATCTGTGTCTATCCCTTTCTTTATGAATTCGCTTAAACTTGCAAGCCCCTGTCTATGGCAGTCAGTCCTGAATCATCAAACCAAAATTTAAATGAATCTGCACTGGTTTCTTTCATGCCATTTTTGACATCTATATACTATGAACCTGAGAACCCTAGCCCATTTCTTCCGTGTGAAAAACTAATTATTATCATAAACGGGGAAAAGTGAATAGAGGTATCCATTCATACATAAAGTTTCATTTTTGTTACTGAAAAGGTATACTTGAAAATGCGTTGTTAATCTTCCTACACTTCCAAACTTTCAACAAGACACAGATCTTTATCTGCCCTTCTCCTCCTCCTCCTGCTAGTTTCATAGGAAATGTTCTCCTTTCTGCCCTTCAAGACCAATCTCTCTCTCTACACTCCCCCAGTTGGTCTGCTACATTTTGAATTATTTTGTTCTTCCGTATCTTTCCTTATAGCTTAAAGCATTTTTAAGTCTCTTCTTTCCCAAATCAAAAATAAATACATAAAACCGCATCATACAACCTCTGCCCCAAAGCCCATCTAATTTTTCTTTTCTATATAAAATAAAATTAACTTTGTGTCTTTTTTTTTAACCTTTCGTAATATTCCACTAAAAGTTTGAAATCATATACACCGCTCACATTATGTTTCTACTTCACGACCTTGTTCCCAGGCAACCAATTTCACCTCTTACTTGTGTTTTTCCTGCCCTTCGGCCACACCAAACCCCAGCATAGCCTCTCAGACACATAATGCATAGCAGCTTCTGTGTGTGTCTCCTTATTTGTGTCATGCCGCTTCCTCCTCGTCTTTCAAGATTTAGCACAGGTACCGTTTCATCCACAAAGCCTTTTCCCACCTGCCTCTGTGACTCCCCACACAATTTCCTGATTTCTATCGCAGTAGAAAACTTGCCTACAGCAAATGATACTGTTTTTGAGACAGCAAAAAATTTTTTAAGTGCAAGCATGTAAAAAAAAAGCAGGTGTTTTTTTTTTAAACATTGTATTTTACATTTAAGACAGAAAACAACTAACTGTTCACAAAAGGTCTTTTGGTCAATCATAAGATTATCCCAGGGCACCTGGGTGGCTCAGTTGGTTAAGCGTCCAACTTCGGCTCACGTCATGATCTCACGGTTCATGGGTTCAAGCCCCGCGTTGGGCTCTGTGCTGACAGCTCAGAGCATGGAGCCTGCTTCGGATTCTGTGTATCCCTCTCTCTCTGCCCCTCCCCCGCTCACATTCTCTCTCTCTCTCTCTCTCTCTCTCTCTCTCTCTCTCTCAAAATAAATAAACATTAAAATAACAATAATAACAATAATAATAATAATAGGCTTATCCAGAAAAAAATAATAGAGATCTAAGGTATTTAATAGCCTGTGGCCTTTTTGCCCATCTTTCTGAAGTTGGGAACCCCATAAAAACATGATTCCACATCTATGTGTCGCATTCTGCCGTAGGGTTCTGCTATGCCAAAAATATTTCTAATAGTCCAACATTTACACCTCACCTAAAATCCAATCACAATAAGTATTCCTATTTTTTTCTGTCTGAAAAAGATAAATCAAAATGTACTGTTTGTAAACATCACCTTTCGGATATCAGTTTCTTTTTTTAAGTATTTATTATTTTTTAGTAATATTTACACCCAACATGAGGCTCAAACTCACAACCCTGAGATCAAGAGTTGCATGCTTTTCTGACTGAGCTAGCCAAGTGACCCAGTATCATTTTCTTTCATGCCTAATATTCCTTTCATCAAATATATAAGCTGAAGTATACAATGTTTTTCTAACCATAAGAACATATAATTGTTGATTTTACTTTACAGTATTAAATCAGTATTTCTATTTGGGAAAAAAACTATAATTAAAATTGATACCTACTAATCATCAGTGTCCCATTTCAAAACGAAGAAATCGTGTAAGTTAGAATTTTTTGAAAAATTATCACAAACATTACATTTTTGGCCCGTAAGAAAAACAGATTTTAGCAGTATAATAGTTTAGAACGTGGGCCTTGGTTCAGACTACCTAAGCTCAACTTAGCTATGAGATTTTGAGCACTTAACTCCTCATGGTTTTTACTTTTAATTTTTGAGGATTAAATAAATTAATGAGAACAAATTAAAGGGTTTTAAAGAGTGCTTGGCACAGAGTAAATGGCAAAAAAAAAAAAGAAAGAAAGAAAAAGTTACCTATGCTTCTATGTCAAAAGAAAAACCTCATATATCAAATTAAAATACAAATATAATAAGCTCCTAAAAAAAAAAAAACAAGAACAAAGATGAACTGATGAAAACTAGTCACAATCAACACAAATGAAGATTTGACCAAAAAATAAAAATCAAATCAAATCAAACATAAATGGTTTCTATATGAAAAGATGCCGAACTCTCCTAAGAAAAATGCAAAACAAACATCAGAGAGACAGAATCTTTTCTTTGCCAGCTTCGTAAAAGTTTAAGAGCTTGCTGAGACAGCCACCGGTGGCATCTATGGACACAGACGTGACCACATACTGTACTGAGCGTGGAAATCAGCACAAGTGCTGTGGCGTACAAAGTCTCCATGCTCCAGGAGACGTTCCCGCCATTCTATGCATGTGTCGTCTGTAAATAAAAATTACCGGAAAACCCAAACACTTTATATCCATACAGTGCACTTAAAAGAACTATATGCAGCATTTAAAGGAATTATGCAGGGGTGCCTAGGTGGCTCAGTCTGTTAAGCATCCCACTTCAGCTCAGGGGCTCAGGTCACGATCTGGCAGTTTGTGAGTTTGGGCCCCGCAGCAGGCTCTGTGCTGACAGCTCAGAGCCTGCTAGAGATCTTCTCTCTTCCTCTCTCTCTGCCCCTCCCCTGCTCATTCTTTCTCTCTCCCCCCACCCCCACTCTCAAAAATAAATAAATATTTAAAAATCAGGGCACCTGGGTGGCTTAAGCATCTGACTTCGGCTCGGGTCATGATCTCACAGTTCGTGGGTTCCGGCCCCGTGTTGGGCTCTGTGCTGACAGCTCAGAGCCTGGAGCCTGCTTCGGATTCTGTGTCTCCTTCTCTACCCCTCCCCGACTCGCACTCTGTCTCTCTCTCTCTCCCTCTCTCTCTCTCTCTCAAAAAATGAACATTCAAAAAATATTTTTAATAGAAAAAATAAATAAAGGAATTATGCAGCTTTGTATGTATTAATATGGAATACCTGACAACACTTACTGTCAACTGAAAGCAAAGTGTATACAGCTACTCTAAGTTGTATTTAAAAGACACGTATGTCATATGTGGTATGTATGCTCTATACACTGTTGTATAGCACGGATATGTGTATATGCATGCACATATATAATATACATAAATACACATACACTCTGGAAGAAGAACAAGAATCTGGTCACAGCAATCGTCTCTGGGAAGGGCACCTGAGTGGTTGGGAGACAGGAACAAGGAGAAAGCTTGGTTTTGCAGCTTTTCAGTTTTGTACCAAGTACAAAAACCTAAAAATCCTATTCACCCAGTAAATTAAATCGTTTTATTTTAAATCAAGTTGCTAAATATTTTTTATATTCTGTTGTACTAAGCCCCTAAAAAAGCATCTATCCATGCTCAAGGACCACATGTAGGTGATAATCTCCTTCAATTTTTCCAGTGGTCATCTCCTTTAAGTGACTCATTATGGAAGATTTCCACAAAGATTAGAATGTATACCAAGAAACATTACTGAAAATGACTTCACATACAGTTAGTTCCATCACTACCCAATTAACTACCAACAATAGGAACCATGATAGCTTTTAAGTGGTTGGTAGTCTTGCTTTTTAAATAATTAGTAGGTATTAGGAGATAAAATCTTGAAATAGTACAGTTTTACAAAAGTTATACTTGAATATCTTCAATATAACTTGGCATCTAAAAGAAGGTTACTGCATCTTTCTGACCGTAATCACCAAAGACATTATCACTATGACAATGTAAAATATTTTGCCAACTGATGTAATTTACTGCAATTCTGAAAACTTGTTAACATCACTAGAAGATCATTCCACTTTTAAAAGTCATTTCTTTTAGAAAATAATTTCAGGCAAAGTGTCAGCATGCATAGGGAATAACTTTGTAGTTGAACATCTTGTGTGCATACTGCTGCGAAAAAAAAAAATGTCAACAAAGTATGTCTTACATTTTAAAAACTGCTGTAAAGATAACCCCCACTGTTCTATGGAACATTAAAATGCTCCACAAAAAGATCTTTACAAGTGTCTACATAATCAAAGGGGACTCAGACAACCAATAAAATCCACATGTCTTCCAAAACAGGCCAGGAAACTGCAAAAGTGAATGCCTGTCAAATAGACAATGCCTCATCAAGGTAAGAAAAAGCTATTCCCTATTCCCTATTCCCTATATCCCATTTTCAAAAAACAAAACAAACAAAAAACCCTAACAAACGGCACAGAGTCCTCTGTGATTTTAATGACAGCCTCACTCTTAAGAAATGTTGGGTTCAGTCAGGTGGGAAGATGAGCTCCCCTTACCATCAAACTATCTGAAGTAGGCACTGCCCCTTCCCCTTCTGAATTAAGATGTGGAAGGGCTGCAAACTGCTGGTGATGCTGAATGCTCTGTACTGGATAATCAGTGATCTGGAAAGTATAAAACACACCCATTCTGGTGAGCCATTTTATTGGTTCTGGTTCATAAGGTTCTACACGATAGAATTCCACGTCCTACACTAAACCTTAAGCTCCAGGTGAAACAGAAGTTTAACGTCTTTAAATGGGTTTAATTTTGATCAGGTTTTCACTGCCAAGGCCTTCACTGTAGAGGCCTTCAGAGATTCACACAAAACCTTGGGAGTTGCAAAGGTAGGTGGTTGGTTACCCTCAGCTTTTCAAAGAGGAGGTAAAGGGGAGAAAAAAGAAAGGTTTTCCAGTGTGCAATGTTGCAGGGAAGCTGCAGGAAAGCGGGAAAAAGAAAGGAGAAACATACTAAGTAAGAGTAGGGAGACAGTAGGACAAGTATAAGGAAAAACAGCGACAGGAGAAAAGGAAGATCCACACAGACCTTGATTACAACCTAAGGAACTGGTCTGTCCCCTGAAACAAATCTGTACTTGTAAGACTCATGCGGGAGCCTTGGAGTCCAACCTGTTCTGATTCTCAATGGCTTCCTGCAAGCAACTGCCTCGGGGTGCTCACCTGCAGATGCACAGCCAGGGACACAACTGTGCCTCTTGCAGCCCCATAAGCAGTAGCCGGTGAGATTTACATCCCAAAACCAAACATTATACTCTGTACGGGAAGTTCTCAAGTACACTTGCATACAGTGAAGCATGTACTTTCTCAACTTTCAAGAACAATGACAGATGTCTAATCTCCTGGATCAGGATTATGTGGTGCCTGTGTTTATAATACCCAAATATGCTTAGTTCCCAAGTGTATACAGGGCAATGTATTCATTCATAATTCACTCACTCCCTCACATGCACGCTCCCCATATTTTTTCTGTGCCTAAAGAACACTTCTGGGTCCGTAACATGCTACAGAACAGACAACAAATAACCCAGATATATCATTATAAAGTGTAAAATTCTATATGGAACATAGCTAGTAACAGGGGACAGCATGTAACCTGGGGTGTGGAGGGCTGGTAGGAATACCAGCAAAGGTTAGGCTAAGGATGTGCCTTTTGAATTCAAATTGGAAGCATGAGAAAACAATCAGTTGTCCAAGGGAAGATGACAAAGAAAACATTTTAGGAGAGCAAATAACAAGCAGGTACAAAATCCCCCAAATTTGATGAGGAGCTTAGAAAGTGTAGGGGCCAAAAGCGTGGAGAAAGGATAGCGGCCAGGTAACAAGACTATTTTATGGACCTTGTTAAGGATATTTTCTATATCCTGAGAAAGGTTACTGATAGTCAAATGAAGCATGATAATTACTAGTATTTACTGATCATCTACTATGTGTTAGGAACTATTCCAAGGACTTCGTATTAATTTTTTTAATCCTCATAAAAAACTATGAAGCAGGTGCTACTGGTACCTACATTTAAAGATGACAAACCTCTATTAACACAAAGAAAAGTTAAAAATGATGGGCTCAGTGTAAGTGCAGAGTAGGATGTGACCCATACAGTATGACTTTTATACTTCCTTTATTTTTGAGACCAACCTAATCAAATAAATAAGTCCTCTGCTCCATGGTGCAGATAAACCTTCCTCTATTGACTCAAGGGACTCAAGTTATTTGGAATAATAATAGTGCCTGGAGTAGATGATCATTTACCTCATATAGTAAATCAAAAAAAAAAAAGTAATTCACACTTATATTGACATCATTAATATCCACCTCTATTATTTTAGACATTATGGCAATATCTATATAGAGGTAAATTCTCCAAAAGGAAGCCCCAGTAATAACAGTACCTGAAAAAGTTTTTAAAAGGAAAGGAAGAAGAATCTAAAATTATAAACTATACAGAATCAAATCCTACCTATGATGCTGATAATTAATAGGTAATTAATAGTGACTCAAAAATATTTTAAACATTAGAATTTTAAAATCAAGTCTAGCTTTTTTGACAAAGTATGAATAGCTTATTCATCTGAAGAGACATAATTATATTCACTGAAGCACATAGATGTAAACACATATATGGATAGAATTATAGAGTCACACATGGTTTTTACACACTAACATTTCTGAAAAGGGTTTGAAGTCATAAATATGTGTAATACTATTTTCTTTAAATTTGGCATTTTCCCTTTTAAAGATGTTCAAATAATTTATTATTGGTTTCTAAGGAAATTCACGATAACTCAAAAATATGCAAATTTATTTAATAGAAATATTTTCTTATGATAGTCTAAACATATTATTTATCAGAACAGGACTGGACAAGTCCATCATGACCTATTTATTTATTTTTTTTTTTTTTTAAATTTTTTTTTTTCAACGTTTTTTATTTATTTTTGGGACAGAGAGAGACAGAGCATGAACGGGGGAGGGGCAGAGAGAGAGGGAGACACAGAATCGGAAACAGGCTCCAGGCTCCGAGCCATCAGCCCAGAGCCTGACGCGGGGCTCGAACTCACGGACCGTGAGATCGTGACCTGGCTGAAGTCGGACGCTTAACCGACTGCGCCACCCAGGCGCCCCCATGACCTATTTATTTAATTAAGTTTCACTTCCTATCATTTTAAAATTCAGGATAATTACAGTCTTTGTTTTTTCTACAATTCAATGCACAAAAGATAAATGCACTGAATTTTATGCTACATGATGAACTGCCTACAGCTTAAAGAGATGCTTCCAAACTGAGTACTGTTTTCTCCTCCAAAATTTAGAAATATTCAAAAATAGAGGTGCCTGGGTGGCTCAGTGGATTAAGCACCTGACACTTGATCTCGGCTCAGGTCATGATCTCACAGTTTGTGAGCTCGAGTCCCGTGTTGGGCTCTGTGCTGACAGCTCAGAGCCCACTTCAGATCCTCTGTCGCTCTCTCTCTCTGCCCCTCCCCTACTTGCACTCTCTCAAAAACAAACATTTTAAAAAATATATTCATAGAATATTCCTGCACTATTTTTCAAGTTAATCACCATGCAATATAATAAACTGCAACTATCACATCACAATGTTTTATTCTACATTTCCTCTGAAAAACTTTCCTTAATTCCCAAGGCCCAGAATGTGTGCCCCTCCTTTTCCTCAGCATCTTGAACTTCCTTACCAGAGCACTTCACTCTTTAGGCAGTACTTACTTCCTTGCCTCTACCTTCCCATACATTAGAAGCTCTGTGATGATCAGCACTGCATGTACCTATGTATGTTCGGCACTTAGCACAGTGCCTACCAAGCCCCTACTATCCAGCCAAGAAGTTAACTGTCGAGGTAATTTCCTAAGAGCAGAATCATAAGGAAATCAAAAGCAACATAACGACCTGCTAGAATAAACTGAGAGAAACATGATGCTTTATTAAAAAATAATAATAATAAAGGCATAGCACCTTATGAAAATGAAAATCCTGAGGAATTGTACTTTCTAATCCACGATGTGCAAGTATGCACTTCTTCAATTTACAGAAGCATAAATCTGAAGCAGTCAGGGTGTGGTATATAAAGTCAGATACATACTCTAAAGCTAATCCAACTCCACTTTTACTAAATACTGAATCATTAACTTTCAACACCTTTTACATTCTACCACACCTATTCTACTTGGCAAGAATGCACTTACTTTTTTTTTCTTTGATGAATTCTTTCACATACACACACACACACACCCTTGCATGACAACCTGAGACCTAAACATCACTACTCAGAAAAGAATAGTGACTTTCTTGTAAAAGCATGAGTATTTTAAGTTCATTAGCTTTTATTTTCCAGAGTATGTTCCAGGAACTCAGTTCAGTGGTTCTAACATGCATCAAAATCACCTGGAAGGCTTGTTAAACTACAGACTGCTGGGCCCCACCATCAGTGAATCTGATTTTTTCAAAAGGTTTGGGGTGGGGCCCGGGTGATGGTGATGCTGCTGATCTTGGGACCACACAACATCTAACGCCCTAGTGTGCTGTGAAGAGATGTTTCATGAGGGGAAAATATCCGTTCTCAAATACTGTTGGAAAATGCTACACATTCTGTATACCTCTTAAGATCTCACTATACCAGGGCACTTGGGTGGCTTAGTTGGTTGAGCATCCAACTCTTGATTTGGGTTCAGGTCAAGATCCCAGGGTCACGGGATGGAGCCCTGCATCAGCATGGAGCCTGCCTGAGATTCTCCCTCTCTTTCTTTCTCTCTCCCTCTCTCTCTCAAATTAATACATTTTTAAAAAGATTTCACTATACACATTAGCATATTAAAATCTCTGAAAAGTTCTGCAGTAAATTAACTGTTTTTACTTTAACAAAAAAACTATTTAAACCTGGAATCTTTTAATCAGAGAGAAATCATTAACATCTCACTATACTCTGTAGAATACACTGAAAAAAATCTTCATTTGACTCTTTTTAGCTGTTCCCTTAAAATATATTTTAGCAGAAAATAATTTTGCCCTTGGAAATAATCCAACTTCTTACTAAGGATCCCTATCCAAATAAAACAGTCTCTCAATCTCAGATCAGGCAGTTCAACCAATCACATGCACCATTTCTGGCCGTGCTACTTTTGTAGCTCTTGGTGTGAAGTAAATATCAAGATCACACCATGCTTCAACCATTAATCCAATTAACTACATATAATGCATAATTTAACATCATTCTGAATCTGAATTACTGAAAGCCACAAATGCAACTTATCTGTTCACATTTACTAATAAAATGCTTAAAACAATGGAATAAAAGACTTTAAGTATGTTCAGGTCAAAATATCCTCTCACACACGATCTTATCTGGTGTTTAGAAACACCTTGAGTGGAGCTGATACGGGAGGCATTTCACTCTTACCCTGTTGTCTTACTGAGAAAAGGAGCAGCAAAGTGAGTCACCGATTCGTGGAACTGGGTGACGACATGTCTTTTGACTAACGTTCCAGTCGTCTCTCATTACACTGCACCGCCTTGCTGTAACTTTCATACTCATCCTGTTCACTTTAGGGAGGAACTTTTCTCTTTCTCCTTTTCATCCCAAAAATTGCATGGGAAATACATATTTTAAATCTTCCACGTTACAGTACAGATGGGTACATTCAAATACTGCTATATTAGAAGCCAAGCACTGCTGGCTGCCATGAGAACTGCAAAAATGAATTACTAGAAAAATAAAATGAAAGAAAAGAGTCCATTCTAAATGAACATATCAGTGAATGTTTAACAGGATTTAAAGAATTTAAGCTCCATCAGGAAAAAGATTTTTGGCAGTTCTGGTACCTAACCCAGTGACTGGCACTGTGTAGGTGTTCCACGTGTATTTACTGAACTAGTGGATCAGCGACTGAGAGGCAGCAATTTGGAAACAGCACAGAAACAAACAGTATGTTTAAAAGAGTTTAATCCTTGAGGCACCTGGGTGGCTCATTCAGGACTTTGGCTCAGGTCATGATCTCACAGTTGGTGAGTTTGAGCCCCGTGTCGGGCTCTGTGCTGACAGCTCAGAGGCTGGAGCCTGCTTCGGATTCTGTGTCTCCCTCTCTCTCTGCCCTGCGTGCGTGCTCTCTCTGTCTCTGTCTCTCTGTCTCTCTCTCTCTCTCTCAAAAAATAAACATTAAAGAATATTTTTTAACAATAAAAGAGTTTAATCCTTTATACAAACTTTAATTTAAAAGGGTCACCAATATTTCCAAAGGGTAATATAAACCTTATATAACATAATCATAATGTGTTATATCAAGAACAGAGGTTCTACTACTTAAAACTTTCCCTACCAAAGGAGATGCTTTTGCTACTCGGAGAAACACAGCAGGAGACTGCGGATAGGGTAAAGAGAACACCTATTACACAGGATGCCATTTCAGGAATAGTACTCATTTAATGAGCTAAACTAGATCGTATTTCATGCCAGAAAAATTACTTCCTAAAAAACTCACAGATTTCTTTAGTATTCAATATTTTGGGCTTATTTTTATAATTATATCATTTTCAAAACAGTAATATGCTACATTTTAATCCCATAAATTATTTTAGTTAAAGAATTTACATCTGTTTGGCAAGTCGTATCAAAGTTACTGTATTTTAATTCCTCTATTTTATTGGCAAAATTGTTACTCTTGGAAATATAACATCTTTCACTGAAATCTCTTAAGACTAAATAAAATTATTCATTTCAGTTTCAACAATATTATGAGTATATATTTACCTTTCCTTGGGGGTAGGTAGAATAAAATTTTTCCTAAATTACTAATAACAGAGACTTCTGACAGAAGTCAGGGTAGCAATTATGCATCTGTTTCCATTTTTATTATTGTACAGAACTTTCCAGATGTTTCTCCATTGGTAAGTCCCCGAAGAATACATTTACTAGGTTCCCTTTATAATCACCTTACTAATGGTAACAGCAATTGAATAGAAAAAGAAAAAACATGTTCATAGGAATCTCTATGATTCCATAATTTTTATATAACAAGAAAATCTGAAATCCACAAGAGCAACTTTCCCTCCAAAAAAGGTTTAAACAAATGAGAGCAAGGACACGGCAGAAAAGCACAGTGGGAAAGAGAACAAAGTAAGCAGGAAGTAAATCTGGAAGCAGTCTGGCCCCTAGTGAGTTTTTATGCATGTTGAAAGAAGAGCCCAGTGCCGCAGGTGTGCAAATGACTGCCCTTGACTGAGAGGAGTAACATCTGCAATATTCCTTCAACCCTTAGTTAACCTTAACATTCCTCCCAAACTATGAACTACACCACCAACAGACTGCAGCCAAAAATCCAATGTAAGACTTCTAGTTAGTCCACAACTACTTAACTGACATTTCATTTATGCCTCACAACGTACCTTCAAAAACCTAAGTTCTACATTCAGTACTCCTTCCTGTCAATTCATTTATCAAAGAAAATAAGAAATAAAATATGATTTCATTTTTTTTTCATGTAACTAATTTTAAAACTCATTTTTACACAACTAAAAATAAACTTTTAAATCCTGTCCCAGTAACTAATGGCATGGGAAAAAATAATATCCGTAATGCAAAGGCCTGAAACAAATAAGAAATGTTATCACATGCCTGGCTTCGAAGTTTAGAAAACCAGAAAAAAATTCCTTTGTTGTGGTATTTCTTTTTGAATTCTCCACAAATGTAATGTGTCTTTTTGACAATTTTTTTTTTATTTTCCCACAGAACTATTTTCATTCACATGCAATGAAATCCATTTTGCTTCCATATTCAGCAAAGCACTCCGACATTTGTACACAGATTTATGTATTACGGTAGCAGCTCTGATTTCAACACAAATAAGCCTAAACCAGTCATTATCGTCCATTTCCCTTGTCAACGGTGGTTTAGGAACAGGCAAGTGGCCTAATTCTTGCCAATGAGAAGACAGGGCAAGACTGCTGCGGGGCCTCTGGACAAGGTTTCTTCCTTCCATACTAGGAAAGAGACCTAATAAAAGATGGTATCTATTCTTCCGGAAATGTTCTCATATCTGAAGGTGGAGTGTGGTGCTAAGAGTCAGAGGATGAGGCCAACACAGAATGTGAGACACTGCAGACGAACAACAGCAAACAAAAAACAAAACAAACAAAAACTCTGTGATGACATTGAGCCTCTAGTCTGAATCAGTCAGCTTTGACACCACCCTACCTAGACATCCACCTCAGAGATTGTAAGCCCAAGACTGGCCTAGGATTTTGCCATAGCCTGCTTATCCTGCCTTGTAAGTTTCTACAATTCTCGAATAAACTCATTTTTGCTGATAAAAGAGAGAGAGAGAGAGAGAGAGAGAGATTATAAACTCATTTCTTGTTCAAGTCAGTTTGAACTGGAATTTTCCATTTGTATGCAAAATTACTCTGATAAGCCAATGAAATAAAATGTCAATTTACATTAGTTTAGCTGACTCAAGGACTCCTACCTACAACATTCAATGACTAAAATTTTGTAGAAAACGGAAACTGGAGAGTAATTTAGCATTGCACATAATAAAGTAAGTGCTACTCCAGAGCAGTATTACCAGCACAGAGGAGGGAGGAACCTCACTGAGAAGTTCATGAGGAAGGAAAAAAATGATAGTGAGGAAGGTTTCCTTAGTTTCCTCCTGAACAGAGGCAGGGCAAAACGCTGGCAAGGATCAGGCTAAGTACGTGCTAAATTAATGCATCAAAGTCCAAACAAAAATGGTTTAAACTGTTAAACCCTTGAATTCAGAGCTCAATTATACATTTGATTTTACTTCACTATAATTCTGAAAGAAATTTAAACACCAAATGAGACTTTAAAAACTAAAAGGACATTAAGATACACTGTCCTTCAATCTATAGGCTGCTCAGATATGCAAATCTAACCTTTTCTCTGTTCCATATCTGAGGCAGAAACCAACTGCAAGAAATAAACGTAGGGCCAGTACTCTGCCATAAAGAGAAGTGGGGCTGTGTGCACGCAGTAAAGGGCTCTTGGTATGTAACCTCAGGTCTTTTTATTTTTTTCTTCATCATCTGTGACCGCCATTTCTTTCTCCTCTCCTAGTTCCTCTACGAATCACTTTCCGGCCACTGGCTCCCCAAAGCACAGGTCTAAAAACCAGCCCCCAACTTTTCCCCACAGCTCACACACATCCACCCCAGAACCCGGCAGCCCTTCAGGAGAGAAGCACGGACGTGAAGGGAACCAAAGCTGATTTTCCATTATGTCAGTTCTCCCATCAGCCCATCAGCAGGAAGGGACCCCTTCCCTTTGCCCACTCCACTCCAGTTCTAACCAAATTTTGAAAAGTAGCTTTGTCTCCGAATTCTTTAAGGCCTTATGTTGCTCTTCAGTGAGGCGAATTTAGGATGTGAGCTGAGTGAGAAAGGGCACCACAACCTCAATAACAATATAACTTCCAAATATTTGAACTAAGCATTTCAAACAGTTCCTGGTTAACAGGAAAGCCTGTGGTTTGGCATAAACAGGGGCTGCCTGTGGAAAAGTTTGCCAACATTGATACCAGAAATTAACTTGAAAACATTTCTTTTTTTGACACAAATGCTTTTTAACTAGGAGGCAAAAATATAATTTCATCTAAAGCACGCATCTTAGGAAAATCATTTCCCATCCAAAGGCAATCATCATCCAAAGCTGAGCTGAGAGGGAAGTCATCATGGCATTGTGGAAAGAACAGTGGTCTAGAAAGTATTAGTATCCTTCACACTGGCTGAGTAGCTGATGAGGTAACGCTGCTGTTCAGGACATTAAGTAAAGGAAAAACAGGTCCCCCACCTGCCTACCTTGAAGTCCATTCCTGAAATGTGCCCAAACTAGTCATCTAGGTACGAATCTACAGTAAGTGACGTTTCTGTAAGTCTTAGAAACTCACCTCAGCCCAAAGCAGGCTCTAATGCCACTGCCATCACGCCCTCCCCTCCGCCCCAGGGACAGATGTGTCACTGCCTGTGACTCCAGCTAGTCTCATCTGAGGAGAACTGGAGAGAAGTGGCCAGCCATCCCCTGTTCTCTCTTACATTTCCTCTTCTCATTCTCTTCTACCGTATCCATTTTCCTCCTTACTCTTTCCTGTCTCTTCTCTCATTTCCCCCTTTCCTTCCAACTTATAAATTTACCCATGTATCCAAACACAGTTAAATATGCTCAATGTGGTGGGGAGTTCTAAACTGGAAATATAAAAGTGGTCTCTGCTCTCTTGGAGCTCACAGTCCAGTAAAAAATGTAGACAGATAAGCAATCACCACACAGTCAAATAGGTGCTACCACAGAGCTCCGCACCAGCATGCAGAAAGGAGTAGCTCATCAGTTGGAGAGGGGGAGGAGAGAGGGTTGAAGATCCACTTACCTAACACCTAAATAGATGCGTGTGACATGAATCCACCAAAAGCAACCCAGATGGGTTTGGGGTTTTGTTTTGTTTTTAACTGGCTGCTGATACACAGTCCCACCCAGGCCACAAGAAGAAAACATTTATAAGCCTTGTCCTTATTACACTTCTAACTAAATCCATACAATTTAGCACATGTCTTGGTCATTCCTATATCCATAATGCCCAGCCTCGCACAATGCCTAGCACATAGTAAGTACTCGAATGTTTTACATAATTGACTTCAACAGCTTATGTATAGTGCTATTTTACTGAATTCTCATTAATTTTGACGGTTTTAAGATCCTTACAGGAAGCAACCCCATCCAACGTTATCTGAAACCATACCTTCACTCTTTCGCATGAGTTCTGTTTGAGATTAGAGCTTAGATTTGTTTTAAGTTTAAAAAATTGTTATATATGTATATATTCTAAATAAAATTATTCTGAGAAAACTTGCCAATAATATTTTTAAATCATTTTTGTATTAAACTTCAAAAATGCGAAATAATGCCTACCTCTTTAGTGCTTACTAATGCTTACTAGTTACAGAATACATGTTTTCAATTAGAAGATTGCAACACCTTTTGGCTTTATTTTCGCCACAATTTTCTGTGGCAATAAATTTAATTTCAAAAGAAAGTAGCTATAGATTATGGAACCCACTATAGCTGTGTAACACATAAATAAGTCTCAGACAGCTTTAAAGCATATTAAAGAGAGTTGTGAAATATATGTGTAAACATGAAATTCTGAAGTGTTAATCCAGTGACACTTAAGTATTGGTTCCAGTTTATAAACAGATTCTTTTAAAGCTGCTAGGCAAAATCTGAGGAATAGCAAGGGCCTGCCCTGTCACAGCTGGTAAGAGTTAAAGCACATTGTGAGCTCTAATGATCTCTCTTAGAATCCATTATTCTAATTATTGTGAATACCACATTTTTTTAACACTCCAATTTTAGCAGCATATGTAACTTGGTTGAAGTTAGTGCTAAAAGTACAATCAGGTTCCTTTTTCTAGTCTGTTCACATGTAACTCTTTTAATTCATAAAATTTCTGAGTATAACTTAGATTAGGTATCTCTGTGATTTTGTCAACACCTATAAGAACTGAAAATACATCTACTAGATTTGTGACTCTCTTATTTGTATTTTACAACATGAGTTAAGAATCCTATGTACCACTGCTCCTTAAGAGTAAGTTAGTATCCTTTCAAAAGGTTTGGACCTCCTTTCAAGTACTGAGAGAAAAGGCTTCTGTTGTGTTGATGCACATCATTACTGTACCTTTATAAGAAAAAATGTTTTAATCATAAGGCATTAAAAGATTTAAAACATATGTTCATGGAACACTCTGCATAGTCCTGACAATGAATAAACAAAGCACCTCTCCCTGCCCCTGAGAAGCTTACAGTCCCACTGGAAATACAGCAATCAGGTTACAGCAAAGGTCATAAGCTCTATAATGCTCCCTAAGAAAACAAAGGGTTTTTGTGGGTGGTATTTATTCCAGTGGGTTTTAATTCATTTAATAACTGAGTTTTTGGTGAAAAAGATGTGTGATATATATACACACACAATGGAATATTACTTGGCCATAAAAAAGAATGAAATATTGCCATTTGCAACATGTAGGGATCTAGGGGGTATAAGTCAGAGAAAGAAAACACCATATATCATTATTCATGTGGAATTTAAGAAAACAAAAGAAAAAAAGTAGACAACCCAAAAAACAGACTCTTAAGTGTAGAGAAAAAACAGATGGTTACCAGAGGGGAGGTTGGAGGGGGGAATGAGTGAAACAGGTGAAGGGGATTCAAAGTACACTTATCACAACGAGCACTGAGTTATGTATAGAATTACTGAATCATTATAAACATTTTGATTTTTTGATAAAATTGAACTATAAACTTTGAATAGAACCACCTGGGTTAAAATTCCTGTTCCACACGGTCAAGGTCTAACAACACCCCAGAAAAATCCTTTCTTGCTTCGCTTACCTTTCCACAGGTATATAATGAGGGTCTGGATGGACTCACTGTGGCAGGTATGGAAAAATACACTGAACAGGATGGGCTTCCCTGGCTTCAAGGATCTTACAGTTTTGTAATAAAGACCGATAATAAATCTAGGCAATTTAGATTTGTTTAACTACCTACTACTCATGAATGGGAACAAGGAGAATGATCAGGAAAGAGTAAAAGGTCAGAATGCCAGACTCTTTCAGGAACTGTTCCTTTTGGCAGAAAAGCACCCCTCTAACTACAACTGAATGAAATGTTTTCAAGACAACCTTTCAAAAAACACAATTTTATGAGGTGAATTCTCTTCCACTGTTAGGGTACTACCAACTGTGTCCAAAGGAACAGTACTGGGTGACCTCCTTGTTAAAAGGTTTGATTCTCACCATGAACCAGATACTGATATATTCCCATAAAATCTCTGTCAGCATGTACTTGAGAATCTCAAGAGCATCCAGATTAGAGTAAAAGGTCACAACCGATGCTATATTTGTGAAGGACTGAATAAGGGTCTCAAATCAAGGTCCTTGGGGAGGAGGGAGAAGAACTTGTTTACACACACATGGAGTAAGCAGCTGTTTAAGTGGCATGACTGGAGGGGGTGATGAAAGGGCCCCCGGGCTAAAAATACTCGCAGTGGCTCTGCCACGGAGCCCGGGATTCCCACATCGTTCCTTCTGTGCAGCTCATACGGAAACTCCTGCCAAATGCAGCTGGTATCAAAACGGGCAACTCCTTGGCTATTACTAGTCAGCAGTATTTTAGCTCAAATTAGCTTCGTTCTTCAGCCACTTGTATCATTTCACAGGGCTCAGACAGAATGAGACGGCCACAATGAGAAGTCGTAAAGGTGAAGGAGTGCTAATAACATTCTGGATACTGGAGATTTTCTAATGAGGGGAAAAAGAGGCAAAAGTATATAAGGACCCCTTACTCTGAGAGAACTCAGAGAGCTCAACCTGTAAGATTTTACCCTCTGGCCCAAGGCCAACTCGATTTAAGAGAAAACTAGAAAAAATTAAATAGACCTAAGAAAGGCTAGAGAATGGGCATGGTATTTTTCTTCAGTAAACGTCCACTTATTCATCCCCCCTCCCCAGATCAGTCAAGATTAATAAAACATTTCTTGAAGTAAGGATACTATGTATTTTCAACTATGCTATGTATTCCAACTATGTATTTCAATTATTTCAACAACTATAGTTATCAGTAATTATATAAGGTGAGGGAAACAGCTTCGTGGTAAAGCATGTCCTAAAACATGACCCTGACTAAAGTTAAGAGCACACTTACGAATTTCCACCTCACTGTATGTTCCACCAAGAATAGGATTTCTATCTGTTCTGTTCACTGCTTTAGTCATAGCAAGTCTCTGGTATATAACAAGTGTTAAACTACAGAGACACAATGGCCTAGAAGCCAAAAGCTTAGACTCCATCAATGAAATCAAGCTCTTCCTCTAACTAGCCATATAGTGCTGGGAAAACTATTTAGCATCTCTGTGCCTCCAGTTCCTCATGTGTAAAATGGGGGTGATAACCATACCTATCCCAGTAGTTGTCATAGTAATCAAATGAGTTACATACATAAAGGACTTAGAGCAGTGCCTGGCACAGGTTAGCAGTATATTAACTATTAGATATTGTTATTTGTTGAATAAATGAGGAGGCCTAGAAGACTAACCTAAAAACTTAGGAGTATAAACAAAAAAACCCCGACAAAGGTACTGCAATGAAGCAACCACAGGGATAGACATAAAAGTCCTTATAAACAGAAAAGACTATGAATACAAAGAACAGTACTGGTTTTATTACAGAGAAATAATCCAGAGTATATGTCCTCAAACCTAGGTTAACAATAGAATCATCAGCGGACCTTTTGAAAAAGTTAATGCCTGGGGGTGCCTGGGTGGTTCAGTCAGTCAAGTGTCTGACTCTTGGTTTCAATTCAGGTCATGATCTCGCGGTTTGTGAGTTTGAGCCCCACATCAGGCTCTGTGCTGACAGTCCAGAGCTGGAACATGCTTTGGATTGATTCTATGTTTCTCTCTCTCTGCCTCTCCCCTGCTTGCTCACTCTCTCTGTCCCTCTCAAAAATAAACATTTAAAAATATTTTTTTAATATTGAAAAAGCTAATGCCTAGGACCCATTTCAGTTTCTGATTTAATTTTTAAAGTTTCTCAAGTGATCCTGAGAAGAGTTAAGAACCACCTACATAGGGGCACCTGGGTGGCTCAGTCAGTTAAGCCTCCAACTTCAGCTCAGGGCATGATATCATGGTTCCTGAGTTCGAGCCCCGCATCAGGCTCCATACTGACAGCTCGGAGCCTGGAGCCTGCTTCAGATACTGTGTCTCCCTCCGCCCTGCCCCTACCCTGCTCACACTCTCTCTCTCAAAAAAAATAAATAAACATTAAAGAAAAAAAATTTAAAAAGAACCACCTACCTAGAATTATGGCTTCAGTCTTTTCCATCTCAATGCATTTGAGGCATATAACACATTCCATCAGTAGGAGAAGCTCCCCAGTGGAAGGAGTTAGAAGAAGGAAACGGGTGGATCCATCTGAGAAGTTTTTCTGTATGAACCTGATACCTTCTCTTGAGGGGCATCTATCTCCCAACACCATCCCCCTGCCCCGGGAGCATACAGCAGACACAATCTCTCATCCTCACAGTAACCCTAGAAACTGGAAGATTTTTCAAATGTTGGCAACCAAGTAGGCATTGATCAATCAGAATGAAGACCAGCTGAATGCAACAAAAGTTTATGGCTAATTAACAGCCCCACCTACAAGGGAGACATTCCTATTCCCATTCTGCAGACCAGGAACAGAACCTGAGGCCTTAAGGCCAATATCTCAAAGGCCACAAACCTAACAAACAGTGGAACCAGAATCTGAACTCATCAAAGAACGAAAAGAGGAAATTTCTGAAACTGTGAATGAAAGTGACACGTGATATTTGAAAAGTTCAGTATCTGAAAACAAATTTTCTGGGGATTTTGTGGTACATTCTTCTCAGAATTAAATTGTTTTCTTCCCTATCAGCCAGTCACTCGAAAAGGCTTTACAGGTGTGAAAGTGCTATCTTTACACAGACACACACACACACACACATGGAGAAAGAAAATTAACTTCACTTTTTTCTCTTTTCAAACTAAAGACTTTAAGAACGGAATGAGCCTGAACTACTTTGTTTTCCTTAAAAACAGAGTCTTCAAAGCTACATAACTGTTAGCTTCCGCAAAATTCACCTTTTAGAAGATTAACTATACAGCAAGCAATGCGATAACTATTTTTATTAAGAGGCACTTCAAATTATCTTTTTTTTATTTCCACAGAAAATAGATTGAGCTATTGAAAAATGATGGCAGAGTGAAGAATAATGATCCAAAATTTAGGAATATTAATTTAGATCCATATTTTACATTTTATACCAAGGTCCAAACAGAAGGAAGAGTTTTATAACACAGTTCAAATTATATAAATACCATCATCAACTAGAACTATTTATCAGATATATAAGGAGCTGCAATGACATATTTACTGTTAAATAATATGTAAGTAAAAGAAAGGAAAACCAATATACCAAAGAAAACTATACAATGCCAAAAGAACAGAAAATATGTCAACACATATACTACACTCTATGAAAAACATACTAATGGTTTAGGATAAAACACGCTAAGGCCTCTGAAAAGACAATACACATGTGCGAGCGTGCACGCACACACACGTAAATAAACATTAAAACTGCTTAACATGGGGCGTCTGGGTGGCTCAGTTGGTTGAAAATACAGCTTTGGCTCAGGTCATGACCTTGCAGTTCATGGGTTCAAGCCCTGCGTTGGGCTCTGTGCTATCTCTCTCTCTGTCTCTCAAAAATAAATAAAGTTTTTTTAAAAAGTTTTTTTCTTTAATTTTTTTAAATATTTTTATTTTTGAGACAGAGAGAGACAGAGCATGAACGGGGGAGAGTCAGAGAGAGAGGGAGACACAGAATCTGAAACAGGCTCCAGGTTCTGAGCTGTCAGCACAGAGCCCGAACGTGGGGCTCGAACTCACGGACCGCGAGATCATGACCTGAGCCGAAGTCGGATGCTTAACCGACTGAGCCACCCAGGCACCCCCCGCAAAAGAAAGTTTAAAAAAAAAAACTTTTTAACATAACTGATCATACCAGCAGTCAAAAGTACTACAAGAAGAAAATTCAGTGTAATATTAATAACCTTATAAAATATCAGACACTATGCTCTTTTTATCCACATCATCTAACTTATTCTTTACAATAACCACATTAAGCAGGCATTTTTCACACTTTGCAGACCAGTACACTGATGCTTAGAATAAGTAACTTTTCCAAGCTTGCACATCTAGTCAAGTGTGATTCCAGGATATGAACTATTTGCAGCATCCATGTTCTTTACCACAAGGTTCCCTCAAATTAGCAGAGTGAAAAATCATATCCCCAAAAGTACCAATAACCACCAAATTAGAAAAATAAAAAATATTTGCAAGGGGCACCTGGGTGGCTCAGTCAGTTAAGCATCCGACTTTGGCTCAGGTCATGACCTTACGGTTTGTAGGTTCAGACCCTACATCGGGATCTGTGCTGACATCTCGGAGCCTGGAGCCTGCTTCAGCTTCTGTGTCTCCCTCTCTCTCTGCCCCTCCCCTGCTCACACTCTGTCTCTCTCTCAAAAATAAATAAACATTAAAAAAACCTTTTTTAATTAAAAAATATATTAGCAATATTGACTATGCATCAATAGGATAGGATGTACAGTTTTGAAAGAAATTTAGCAACATGTTTCTAAACCAGAAAGCATATATTCCTTTTCCTAGTAATTCCCAGTTTTAGGAATATAACCTCAGGAAATATGTAAAATTAAGTGAAATAAGTCAAATAAATGAGAAGTATTTGCTGGAAAATATGAAGAATTCATATTATAAGAGTATTTATGATTATAACAGTCCAAATATCCATCAATAAGAGGTAGAACCAAGTACTTCTGTTACATCAAAATGTACAATCATTATGACCACATATTACAACATGGAAAAATGACAAGAGGGTATGGTAAGTATGCAAGGTGACAGATCTGAAAAGAAGTAAAACAGAAATGAAGACACCTCATTAATTTGAGGTGGCAGAGTTCACATGAATTGTTTTAATTTAGTTTCCCACTAATGCTATTATTTCATTCAGTAAATACAATCCATGCAGAAAATAGAGTTTAAATATATACAATATATGGAATGCCCCGTATAAGTACTAGCTTAGAGTAATCATTTAATTAATAGCAGATAATAACAGCTAGCATTATGCACTTACTATATACCTCACACTGTTCTAAGGACTTTATATGTATTAACATCTTTAATCCTCATAATAATCCTTTACTTGTGTTATCTCCCGTTTACTAATAAGGAAAACAAGGCAGAGGGGTAGTAAGTAATTTGCCTAAGCTCAGCCAGCTAATAAAATGCAGAGCCAAAATGTGTTCCAGAGCCCATGCTCTTAACAACGAAGCAATTCTGCTCTTTGGCACTCACTGTGTGATCCTGTCAAAAACTCTTATTACTGGAAAGCAGAATAAGGACATAGGTAAACAATTTGTAAGCATAACGTTTATGTATGGCAGTAACATGCGGTCATTTAGGAAACCTTACTTTCTGAACCCAAATTAAAGGTAAACCATCTCTTAAGTTCTCTTTTACAAATTGTGGATTTATAAACGTGAAAATCTGTTAAAAAATAATTTTAAGATACTATGAATAAAACAGAAAAAGGTCACCGAGAAATACATTCTCATAAAAACAATCTATTTTTTCTTCTCAGAACATATTTATTCATTTTTTAATGCTATACTCTTTTTAAATATTTACGAACAGGTATTTGGATTATTTGCAGTTTTATTTTTTTTAATATTTGTTTATTCTTGAGAAAAAGAGACAGAGGACAGAGCATGAGTGGGGGAGGGGCAGACAGAAAGGAAGACACAGAATCTGAAGCAGGCTCCAGTCTCTGAGCTGTCAGCACAAAGCCCAAAGCGTGGCTCGAGCTCACAGACCACAAGATCATGACCTGAGCCAAAGTCAGACACTTAACCAACTGAGCTACCCAGGCGCCCCTACCTGCAACCAGTTTCAAATGAACTCTATTTCTGCTCCAGATATAATCACAATATATTCTACCCTTACTTCTACCCTGACCCTCAGACGTCCACGGTAGTCTATACTTGGCAATTCCCTTTTTGGCATTTCCACCTGCATGTATATATACAGACACAGCACTTACAAATCTCCCAAATTAAACTCCTCATATTTACACCCCACATTCTTGCTTTCCTCATCTTGGCGTCACCAACTCCATTCTTCCAGTTGTAAAGGCCAAAAACTCTGGCATCCCCCTTGACTCCTCTCTCTCATCCCACACATACAATCTGTCAGCATGCACACTTTGCATGTGACTTCTCACTTCCACCTCCTCCACCCCTAGTCTAAGCCACTGCTTCTGTCTTCACCATACCACAGAACTATCTCCTCACTGCCCCCCACCTTGGCTCACTACAGTCTACTCTCAACAAAATACCCGATACACTATCCCTTTAAAACTTGAGGCAGATGATGCCACATCTCTACTCAAAATTCTCCATCCTGTTTAATTCTGAGAAAATGGCAAAATCCCAACAAGAGCCTACAAGTTTCCAGGGATCTGGCGTCCGCCTCCCTCTCAGACCTCATCTCCTTCCCCGTGTCAAACTCCTCCAGCCACACTGCCAAGCCCAGTGTTTCCCAGCTGTAGGCCTGGTGGGTTTTCAGCTCAGTCTTAGCACTGGCTGCTCCCACTACTTGGAAATCTTCCCCCTAGGAATCCAGATAGCTTGCTTCCTCATGTTACCTTCTCTGAGCGGCCCTCCTTGACTACCCCTGGTAAATAAGAGACCCTTCAACTGCTACCACATGCCTTCTCCTGCTTTATTTTTTCTCGATAGCTATTATGATCACATGCCATTGTACATATTTTCTTGTTTATTTAACATATTATCTGTCTCCCTTAACAGAATTTAAATCTCACATAGGCAGGAGTTCTATAATTTATCTTCACAACCAAGATCATCTCTGAGCACATGTAGGTGCTCCCTAAATATGTGTGTAATTAACAAATCAGTTAATAAAATTAGAACAATGGTTAAAATCCTTGGGGCGCCTGCGTGGCTCAGTCGGTTAAGTGGCCAACTTCGGCTCAGGTCATGATCTCGCAGTCCGTGAGTTCGAGCCCCGCGTCGGGCTCTGTGCTGACAGCTCAGAACCTGGAGCCTGTTTCAGATTCTGTGTCTCCCTCTCTCTACCCCTCCCCCGTTCATGCTCTGTCTCTCTCTGTCTCAAAAATAAACGTTAAAAGAAATTTTTTTTTAAATCCTTATGTGAGATGAAGCAAGGGAGGAAGCCTTAGAATAAATCATCAGATATTGTCCCAATAAGAAGCAATAAAGGCTGTCTTCAACTTTTTTTTACTTTTGTTTCCCTGGATGTGACATACGATACAAAGTCTATAAACGGCATTTGCAAGAAATTTATTAAAGTTTGGGTTGAATATGCCACTCAGTTCTACCTATCATTATCTTTTCAATTTTTCATGACCAGCCAAACCACCACTTTCAAAAACTACCTGATGACAAGCTTCTGGCAATTCTACCTGTGGACCATCTCTCCTTGCTGTGCTGGCCTCTCCACTCCCAATGACTGCCCTCATTCTCTCTCCACTGCCTCTGGTCTTCTTAACGTTAACACATCATTTGCAGAGCCAACAGAGCTATCTTTCTAAAATAGACATCTGATTATATTATTGCCCAAATTAAAAACTTGCATACCAAGCCAATACCACTGAAAGAAAAGCAGAAGCCTCAGTATGATCTGTAATACCAGTCCAACCTACTGGGAAAGGCACACACCCCACAATCCCTCCCCAAACTGCCCAAATTTCTAGCATTTTGGAACTAATCCCAGCATCCTAATCACATCATGAATCTCCAAAACTTTCATCATTTTGGCCATGCCATTCTTTGCCTGAAATACTCTAATTCCTCTCCATTCTAAGCAAATACCAATTGATTACCCAAAGCCAAGATGGTATCTTCTCTATGAAAACTTTACACACTCTTGTCAAAAACATGAGTCTCCTCCCCCTTCACCAATTCCTCTCTAACAGAATGGATCACATGTTAGAGTTTATGGAGTCACAGCTTCTCTCCCCTCACTGACTTTAAATTCTTAAGGACCAGGGACTCGGTGTGTGCCCATCACACAGCACACAGTTGGTGCCCATTAAATGTTTAATGAATGATAGTATAAAACAATATCCTCCAGCAAGCAAATATTGTGATTATTACCACATACCTGGAAGAAAAGAGCTTTAAATGTCCTCTAGATAATGTTTCTATCATTTCTACATTAATTTTTGAACTTTAAAAATTAAATAACTTCCAAGATTTCAAACTGTACAAGAACTTTATGAGGACCCTTTACCTCTCAAAACCTATAAATTCTATGGAAAAAAATAAATTTCCACATCTCTGAATATGGTAAAATTGTGTTTATATGGAAACACTGGCACCGTATTTCAGTCGAAAACTTTTTTTGGCACTCATTCACAGGGAGCAATAAATCATTTCCTTCTGCAAATGAATGCTATTGTGGGTGGGCCTTTTATACAGAAAAAATATTTGGATTCAAAGGTTCCCTCCTTGGCACTGGAGAAAGTTGTCATGACCAAGGTATCAAAGCTAAGCAGTTCTTGAATTTAGGAATTCTGTACTCCAATATTCAGTAAAAGTCTTATTTTCTAAAAAGCCATCAATTCTTTTAATAATCAGCCTGGAATAATAAGTACCATAGTCATATTAAAGTCATTTTATTCACAAACGAAAACAAACAGTGATTTAAGAAAACGAGGGTGTAAGTAATTATCTGTAGTCTGGCACAGACTACAGAGTATCCTCAACCCTTGCAGGTAGGTGAGGACCTAGGCACGAGTCCCAGCCAATGGGCTGTGAACAGAAGTACGAGCAGCACCTCCAGGCCTGACCCATGAGATCCTCCAATGTGCAGCAATCCCCCTGCTCTCTCCCTTCCGCTGGCTTGGCACACATAAGCACCACGAAAGCTATACATGACAAATGATGGAGCTATGCAATGAGATCAGCATGGGTTGTTGAAACACTAATTACAGAGGCATCCGCTGGTCACCAAACCTGTTTGGGACTTTATGTGAGTAAGAAAAACTTACATCTCTTCTAATGGTTAAAAGCACTATCCATTTGGAGATAACGTTGTTATGCAAAGTTAGCATTATCATATCTAACTACCCTCACTGAGTCTGAAAATTAACAAATTGAGAACTCTAATAAGTATTCAACTATCTCTATTATGATCTCTTTTTCTCATTTCATAATCATATAAACATCTGATTTTTCCTTGTAACTATAATCAACCCAATTTTCCTAACACTATATTATGCACTCTAAAAGGATTTCACATATACATTATATACATAATTTTTATATGTAAGATATTTGATCCCTGCTTTATATATAAATACGTAAAGCATATAAAAATATATAAAGCCTATAAAACACAATTTATATACAATTTATAAAAGAAACATAACTGTATGCTAATAAATATAATTTGAGCCCTGCTTGAAAGAATCATGCCAAACTAATTCAATTAGCAGCAGTTAACTACCCTACTATGTGCCTGGCACTGAGGTAGCCATTCAACACACAAGGGTAAAAAGGACACAATGCCCCCTCAGTAGGATTGCACACTCTGCAAGTAAAACCAGAGAAGAAATATGCCATCAACAGTTTCAAGACACACAGTTTAGGTTCTATCTTTATAGAAGAGATTTAGTTGTGAAGTACACTATATACATTTTGAGAATAGGCTTTTTTTTTTAATTTGGCTCTACATCTCATAAAATACAAATCAAATTGCATTTGCTTTGTCCCTGTGATGAAATGTGCGATGTAGGTTTGCGTCCCAATCTTGCTGTATTCCTGACCTTGGGACAATAACACAACACAATTTACTGCTAGTTCCCATTCACACACCAAATTTATACTTCCTCCCCTTACGCTCATGTGTTAATCTCGGAACCAGATACTACTTACTCCAAGAGACAGGAACAAAATGACTTCTTCAACTACTGGCAGTATTTGGTTATATACCTATATATAGTGTTGTAAGTTAACATGTTTTTCAAATTTCCATGTATTGCTTAGCATTCTGAATATAATCAAGTTAATATGGTCCTCATTAAAGACAGTATGTGCCCAACAACTGTTGAAAAAATTATAGCAGTTCTTTAACACAAAGCAGTAAAAATACTTTGGCTTGGAATCAAATAAATGCCAACATGTAGAATGACAAGGGGACATGGCTCAAAAAGCTCTATTTCTTGAGAGTCAATAGATAGCAACAGCCTACATAATTCTCTCTCTTTATTCCTTGAGAGTTTTATTTTAAAGGCACAGAAGACAGAAAAGACTGCCCATTGGGATCTTAGTCCACTGCCAATCTGTTCCAGGGTCAAAGCAGCTACAAATTCACCTGCTCCTCTGTGGTTTTACACAATTGCAAGAGAACTGAGAGGTGGCACAGACACACAAAGTTCAAGAATTCAGGTTCTAGAGTAAAATAAACAACTGCTACCTGAGTCTCTCCCTGTCTTTATGGGTAAACAAACGTTAGCTATGCTTTTGCCTCAAATCTTGGCCATTGGCAGGGACCAGATGGGTATTTAGCATTATGCATAAACTCATTTCCACTGGTGTTCTTCAGTCCTTCAGATTTGTGGCCAGGTTTCTGAAGAGTAAAACAAATTTGTTTCAGAGAGAGAAGGATAAAATTATTCATGCAAAATACTGTTTCCCTTTTCTACATTTTGGCAGAGAGGAACTGTGCAGTGTGTACACAAAAGGGAAGGAAATACACGAATGGGGAAAAGCACTTGAGAATATTTAGTACCAGAGAAGAGAACAGTTGTATTGGGTATTTGTTGTCTGCACTCGGACTACAGTTAGCACGATCCTTGGAGACGCGAAAGGGAGATCACTTGAAGCTTATACATTATGAAAGAACTGATGGGCTGTACACTTCACAGGGTAATAGTAACCTCATTACACACGAACTCGTAGGGTTTTTAAAAATTATAATGGTGCAAAGGGGAAACCGGAAAGTGTTTACCAAGGACAGTTTTATATGATGTTCTACCTATACACTCAAGCAACAAGCATCTATTAAGCTCTTCTCACAAGCCGACAGCATACTGCTACTCTAAAATTTTATTTAAAAATGTGATAAAAAGTAAAATGAACAAAAGAAGTCAGTGGCCAAATGCATTTATAAAGTTTCAACCAGAGTAGTAACCAAAGAAATGTAAAACTTCACATTTTTTGAATTATCAAATAAGCAAAAACTTCTGAAATGGTGGAACAAAACAGGAACTCTCAGTGCCACGGTCGACAAAAGTAAGCACAGCCCTTTCAGTAATTTTGAAAATATCTACCTAGGATCTTATAATGTATAGTGTATGTATTTCTTTGGATTATTGAAATTCTACCTTTAGTAAAAAGCCCAAAGTAAAATGACTATATAAAAAGCCATATGCCAAAACTGCTCATCTCAACATTACTTCTAATTAAAAGTTGCGATTAAAGTAAATGTCTCAAAGTACCAGACTGGCTGAGTAAACTGCTGCACACCAACAGGATATAACATTAAGTTGCCACTAAAATTATAATTATGTGGGTTCGAGACCCACATCGGGCTCTGTGCTGACAGCTCAGAGCCTGGAGCCTGCTTCAGATTCTGTGCCTTCCCCTCCCTCTGTCCCTCCCCTGCTCAGTGTCTCTCTCTGTCTCTCAAAAATAAATAAATGTTTTAAAAAATTTTTAATTATAATTATGTACTGTTGCCATATTAGAAAATAATATAATAATCATGACTCATCTAGAATACGTATACAGCAAAAGGTGAAGACTAAAATACCAAAAAGATGCCAATAGTTTTCTTTGGGTAAGGAGTCTAATTTTCTTTGAATTCCAAGTTTTTAATATTGAGTATGCAATGGTTGTATAGGAAAGAAAATGCAAAAACTTTTAAAATAGCACTGGGAATGAGTATGATGTTCACTTAACTTTAGAAATGCTACAAAGCGACAATCACAAATTACCACAAAATAGAAAATGACAAATGTTATTAGTACAAGATTGGAATGAAAAAATTTAAGTTTTCTTTATTATTTACTATTCAAATGCTGAAGTAATATACAAAAATCCATTGAACATAATGGTAGCTATAGACTGAATTTGCTTTCTATTCTCCACATATTACAAAACATCATATGTTATTCTCTCCAGTCACAATGTCCCAGGTATGGCTACCATGTTCCAGGGATTTGCTATTCCCACATTTCACTCCTTGAAGTCAAATTAAATTATTCTCAATTACCTAAGTGTGATTTGTTTCATTACTTAATTATGAACAAAAGTACATTCACGATTTCTATTTGGATTCTCACCTTTCTCTTTCTCTCAATGGTTTTTTAATTCAGGAATTAAGACACATTTATTTATAATAAAGTGCATAGCAAATTTTTATATCAAATCTGATTATTTTAATGTACATGACTATAACATTGTAATGCACAAATAACTAGCAACTCCACATTTACTATTCGTTACAAAGTTATTTAATAGTAATGTCCTTAATGTAACAAGGAAAAGGAGTATCAATTGCTAATAAAGCAAAATTCAACATGTAGTAATCAAGTTGCCAGATATAGCAAATAAAAATACACGATAATGGGGCGCCTGGGTGGCGCAGTCGGTTAAGCGTCCGACTTCAGCCAGGTCACGATCTCGCGGTCCGTGAGTTCGAGCCCCGCGTCAGTCTCTGGGCTGATGGCTCGGAGCCTGGAGCCTGTTTCCGATTCTGTGTCTCCCTCTCTCTCTGCCCCTCCCCCGTTCATGCTCTGTCTCTCTCTGTCCCAAAAATAAATAAAAAACGTTGAAAAAAAAAAATACACGATACTCAGTTAAATCCGAATTTCAGGTAAATACAAATAATTTTTAGTGCAAAGATGTCCCATGTATTATTTGAGATAAGCTATTTATATTAAAAAATTATTCATTGTTTATTAGAGATACAAGTTTAACTAGTTGTCCTGTATATTATCTGGCAACTCTAGAAGTAATAAAGGGCATATTAAAAGCACTGGAAACACAACCAACTCAATTGTTTCCATTTTGTCCTACAATGTAGTAACATAATAGAAAAGAAGGTAAATGAGGAAGAAATGACTAGTTACTGGTCCAGTAACTTCCTCATACACTGTGCTAGGCAGGTAACATATCAAATGATCCATTTCATCCTCATCAAAACCCTGTGAGACAGGTATTAAGATCATTTTACTATTGAGGAAAGAATCTCTATAAGCTTACCTAGTTTAAAGTTCCGCAACTAATAGAATGTTACAAACAATGGAGTACATAGTCAAAGTAAATGAGCCAACTAATTAATTCTGTTCAGCCTCCCAGTTAGGATAAAAAATAAAACTTTTAAAAAAGGGAATGTTAACTCTGGACCTGACTTATATAAACTCACTGTCAACACTGACTGAATTCACTGAATATTGCTAAAAAAAAAAAAAAGTGCCGTAACTCAGCATGAGTTTACATTTTACACACACTCTCTTAAGATCAACTCGACACAATAAAGAGAAAGTTTCATCTATGTAATAAGAGATTGGTTTTCTTGAATAAAGCTAAATTGATTGCATTTACAAGTCACCTCAAAAAATGTATTTCTTGCAAAAATAGAAGAGGAAGGAAAGCTTACAAATTCACTGTATGAGGCCAGCATTCCCCTGATACCAAAACCAAAGACTCCAAAAAAGAGAGCTACAGGCCAATACCTCTGATGAATACAGATGCAAAAAACCTCAAAAAATACTAGCAAATTGAACCCAACAATACATTTTAAAAAAATCATTCACTGTGATCAAGTAGGATTTACTCCTGGAATGCAAGGGTGCTTGAACATTTGCAAAACAATCAACATAAGAGACAGCACATAAGAGAAAGGGTAAAAAAAACACATGGTCATCTCAACAGATGCAGAAAAGGCATTCACCAAAAAGTACAACATCCATTCATATAAAAACCCTCAACAAAGTAGGTTAAGAGGGAACATACCTCAACATAATAAAGGCCAGGTATGAAAAACCCACAGTTAACATCATACTCACTGGCGAAAAACAGAGAGCTTTTCCCCTAAGATCAGGAATGAGACAAGGATGTCCACTTCCAGTACATTTATTCAACATTGTATTAAAAATCTTAGATGCAGAAACCAGACAAGGAAAAGAAATAAAAAGCATCCAAATTGGTAAGGAAGAAGTAAAACTGTCTCTATTTGCAGATGACATGATACTATATACAGAAAACCCTAAAGACTCCACCAAAAAACTATTAGAATTGACAAAGGAATTCAGTAAGGTTACAGAATACAAAATAAACAGAAATCCAGTGCATGTCTATACACATCAGTAATGAAACAGCACAAAGACAAATTAAGAAAACAATCTCATTTACAACTGCACCAAAAATATAAAATACCTAGGAATAAACATAACCAAGAAAACGAAAGGCTTGTGCTCCGAAAACCATAAAACACTGATGAAAGAAATTGAAGACGACACAAACAAATGGAAAGATATTCCATACTCATGGACTAGAAGAACAAATATTGCTAAAATAGCCATATTACCCAAAGCAATCTACTAATTTAATGCAATCCCTTTCAAAATACCAACAGCATTTTTCACAGAACTAGAAAAAATAATCCTAAAATCTGTATGGAACCACAAAAGACCCAGAATAGCCAAAGCAATCCTGAAAAGGAAGAATAAAACTGGAAGTATCACAATCCCAGATATCAAGATACATTACAAAGCTGCAGTAATCAAAACACTATGGTACTGGCACAAAAACAGACACATAGATGACCAAGTAGAACAAAGAGCCCAGAAATAAACCCATGAAGAAGGAACCCTCACTTACTGTTGATGGGAATGCACACTGGTGCAGCCACTGTGGAAAGCAGAATGGAGGTTCCTTAGAAAAGTAAAAATGTAATTACCATATGATCTAGTAATTCCATTATTGGGTATTTACCCAAGGAATACAGAAACACTAATTTGAAGAGATATATGCACCTCTATGTTTATTGAAGCATTATTTACAACAGCCAAACTATGGAAGCAACACAAGTGTCCACTAATAGATAAATGGATAAAGAAAATGTACTGTGTGTGTGTGTGTGTGTGCGTGTGTGTGTGTGTGTGTGTGTATTCAGTGGACTTTCAGTTGGCCATAAAAATGAATGAAATCTTGCCATTTGCAACAACACCAATGGATCTAGGGGGTATAATGCTAAGTGAAATCAGTCAGTCAGAGAAAGACAAATACTATATGATTTCACTCATACGTGGAATTTAAGAAACAAAACAAATGAACAAAGTAAAGAGACTCTTTTTTAACAAAAAGAACAGACTCTTAACTATAGAAAACAAAATGATGGTTGCCACGGGGGAGATGCATAGGGAGATGGGAAATAGGTGAAGGGGATTAAGAGTTCATTTATCATGATGAGCAAGGAGTAAGGAATGGAATTGCTGAATCACTATATTACACACCTGAAACTACTGTAACACTGTAAGTTAACTATACTGGAGTTAAACTTTTTTCAATATTTTAAATGCTATAAAAGTGGAAAAGATGTGGAAAAATATTTGTTGACTTGCCGTGAATTCCAATATATATTACCACTATATCTAGACAATGAAAATTTTACATAAATGTTACTATAAGAAAATGAGAGTGTTTAATTGTATGGAAAATTTCTATTACACTATTATCGGCTATTATTTTCCAGCTCTATTTTTTTTCATTCATTCTATATGTAACTTTTCAGTTGCTACTATGTATTAGGATATGGAAATTTAAAAATAAAAAATAAATTTTAAGACAAAATACAACAGATTTATTCATTCCCAGGGCATTTTAGGTTAAAAGCCATGTTTTTCCAGGGGTGCCTGGATGGCTCAGTGGGTTAAGCGTCTGGACTCGATTTCAGCTCAAGTCATGATCTCACGGTTCACGAGTTTGAGCCCCCCGTTAGGTTCTGTGCTGACTGTGCAGAGCCTGCTTAGGATTCTTTCTCTCACCCTCGCTCTCTGCCCCTCCCCGCTCACACTCTAAGTAAATATTTAAAAGAAGGAAAAAAAAAAAAAAGAAAGAAAAGGATTCCTAACAGCATAACTATGATTTCTAACTACATTATAAACATGTTCCATTGTAGCTCGTTACAAACCATTCCAACTGAAGAATAAAAAACTTCTGCAACAAAGTTGCAGCTTTCATTTACCCCAAACAAAACACTCCCATTTTCAAAATAAATTAACACCCAAGGCTGTTTCTTCACATATTTATGAAGTTTTGCAAATATGCTTCCTTGTAGGAAATCAAATAAAGACAATGGGAGACTTAACATCCATAATGTGCATTTGGTTTTAAGATCTTAAAAGGAATCAGATTCCTTGAGTTTAAGTGTCATATTTTATCTGAAAATAAAGTTACCTCTTAAATGTTAAATGATTGTTCACCTTACCAAACAAAGGTAATATTATATTTTAGTGGACACTACAGAATCTTAAAATCATTATTTAACTTCTCTGGGCCTCATTTCTCTACTTAGTTTCTTGGGGCTCCAAAGTTCTGCGTATCTTTAATTCTATAATTCTAAGTCAACCTATTCCTTTAACAGGCACATGTTTATTTCATTTTGTAGATTACAGAAAATGCCTAAATAAGAACTATTAGTTGGCATATTGCCTCATACAAGTATACATCCTGGCTATTTCTGTCTATGTGAATTGTAGAACTTTATAAAACAGAAATATCGTTAGTATTATACTCTTCTTCTGCAGAAAGTTGACATAGACGAGATCCCAAGTGAATCTGTTTGCCTACAGCCAAGTGAAACGACATTTCAGAGTCACACTGAATGGGAAGAGAAAACTAGCTGGATCTAACTAGCTGGTCTAAAAGACCTACCGCTTGGGCATATGTGTTACAAAATCATTTCCACATCATATAAACTACTTAACCAAAAAAGAGCTCCAAAGAAAATGATTTCTACCTGGAGTTCAATTCAAAGTAAATACTAGATGAAAAGGTTTGAACTATATGTTTACCTTGAAAAAATGCCTTCATTAGAAGCTCTCTTAGTAATGGTCCTTGGCAAAATCAATCAATCAATCAATCAATCAATCAATCATTCCAAAGCAAGCTATATGAACAGCCATTCAGATCTCTGATTTCTCTTTGCTTTTTGGCTCTAACTGGCACGGCTATGATCCTGCCCTGTATTTAGGTCAGCCGTGGTTAAAAACTGTTTTCCACTAAGAATTGGTAGGTATTTAACATTTTTAGGCCTCACAGTCAAATTTTAAGATACTTTTTTCTTTTTTTAATTTACCTAATTCCAATACATTTAATATGCAGGGTTATATTAATTTCAGGTGTACAACACAGTGATTCAACAATTCAATACATTGTTCACTGCTCACCACAATATATGTACTCTTAATTCCCTTCACCTTAAGATTGTTTTTTTTTATGCAGGACTTTTCAGAACCTTTAATAAGCTAATATTTGTTGTGAATATCCAAGATGCATTATCCATGCATCCCTTTTGGAAGGAATCATTTTAAACATGCTATTAATTGACTCTATGGTACACAGTTTGGAAAATCTGATTTAAAAAGCCTAGGTCAATTTTCTGAGTCACTTTTTACCACTTCCGCCAAACACACTCTGAAGTGTTAATGTCGTTTTTTTTACCTTTATAGACTTTTGAGCACATGACCTTTCCCCGTATCTGCCCCAAACTTCCATCTTGGAGAGATTAAGATTTATCACAGAAGAACAGCAAATGCAAGGATCAAAACAGAAGAAATACACTAACATTCAGATAATACAAATTTGTATCAAGACAAGAGTTTTGTAAATTAAATTATCTTGAGAGAAGATTTCATAAGGCCCTTATCTTTCCTTTGCCATCTTTGCTGAGCTAAACCACAGAATCCTATATAAAGAAAATCCAAAAGGAAAAGGAAGGTGGAATTCTGCCTATTTCTGAGACTGGGAAGAAGAATAGAAAAGAAAAAAAAAAAAAAAAAAACAGGAGAGAAGCAAGAAACAGAGAGGAGTCGATACATGTCAATTCTGCTTAACTTCTCACAGGTCCACTCTGATCACAAGCTCCTTAGGATACTCTACTTGGGGTAGAGCCACATCAAAATAATCTATAGTTCACGGGCAGGCAGGGGAGTCACTGATGTTCAGCATTCCTGAACATGCCAGATTATTGTGTGGTGTAGACCATCCCACACTAGCTAAGGGTCTGGCCAAGAAGCTTCTCAGAGGAGGATCACTGCCATAGACTGAGGTAGCTCTGGAACAAGGTCTACAGTGTGGACTGCTCAGGACATGACCAAATGGATGTCACAGCCAGACCTCTAAGGATTTCATGGTCCAGCACAAGTCAAGCAGAAGTTTGGAGTTAGCCAGGGAGTACTCAATAAGAAAAATGAAAATGAATGGACCATGAGTTCATGACTCACAAGTATGAGCACTGGAGGTCATTAGGGCACTGAGCAACCAGGGAAGCAGAGATGTGGCCCCAGGGACAAAGGCAGTGGACAACGGACAGAAGGTCAAGAACTCCGCCCTATCTGCTATCCTGTACATCTCATACATCTCATCACATCTTGGAAAAGCACTAAGAAAAAGGGTGAGAGGTCTGAGAGATGAGCAATGTTTGCTAGAGAGAAATATTATTACCCAAGGAGACTGTTTAAATTATAGACTCAAACACCTTTTAATCTAGATTAGCTTAATAGTTTATACCCTTCTTAAGCAATGAGTCAATGAGCCAAACTAGACAGTACAGATCAAGTATACAAGAAGTACATATATCTCTATACATCTACACACACACACTATTGCAACAGAAGTGAATTTTATGACCCCATGAACATTCTCCTCTACTCCTATCAAAACTTCCACTAAGAACCTCGATACGGTGCCAGTTCTAGGTATACACTCATGCGCTATGTGCAACACAACCTAAGTAAATCCTACCATCCCACAAAGTGCAGCTCAAATTCCGCATTTGCCACAAAGTCTTTTATTTTTACCTCATTGATCTCTCTCTTCACTGACCTCCAGGGGCAAAGATAATTTTAGGCTAGATGACTGAACTCCTGGGATGGCAAAGATCTCTTTAAAAAACAAAACACAGGGGCACCTGAGTGACTCATTCGAAGTTGAGCATTCAACTTCGGCTGAGGACGTGATCTCACAGGTCATGAGTTCGAGCCCCACATGGAGCTCTCTGTTGTCTGTGTAGAGCCGGCTTCAGATCCTCTGTCCCTGTCTCCTTGCCCCTCCCCCACTTGCACGCTCTCACACTCTCTCTCAAAAAGATACATAGACAGACAGACAGACAGATAGACAGCAAAACAATACTGAGGAGCTTCCCAAAGGGACACAGCTCACCTGGCTCCTGGAGCCCCCTGGCCTCTCACAAGCTGTGCTGCCAAGGGAAACAGTTCTTGCGTCAGAGCTCTAGGCCAGACCAACCTCAACACAAATACATGGGGTTCAGCCAGAACAACAACACAGAAAAGGGAGAAAGTGAAAAACCCAGTAAAAGCAATGACTACGGCACCTGTCTCTCAACACAATTACAGCAGGAGACTACAATGCTACAACCAAACACAAAACATTCCTTGCCCCCAGGGAAAGTGTTCCTCCCAGCCAGAAATAAACAAAATCACTTTGAAACAATTAATCTACCTGCCTTGGTATATATTAATTCATTCATAAATTATATGAAATAACAGAATCCCATAAGCAGAATAAAGAATTCTTTGGGCTTACATAATATAAAATTTCACATGGTGAAAAGAGAAAACACTTGAAAACCCAAGTCAGTTATAATTAACTTTTAATGATCTCAACACATCATTTATCTCTATTCATTTAATCATCAAGTTCATTTTACCAGCAAAATCCAGTAGGGAAAAAAATAATAGGGAAAGTTTCCAAATTCAATTTTTGTCTCATGTTTTCTCTACATGCAAAAACTTCTTAAAATCGAGTATTTAAAAATTATCTTTCAGTGCTCCTGGATGGTGTAGTTGGTTAAGCATCCAACTCTTGATTTCAGCTCAGGTCACCACCTCACCGTTCATGAGTTCAAGCCCTGCATTAGGCATCTGCACTAATGACTTGGAGCCTGCTTGGGATTCCGTCTCTCCTTCTCTCTGCCCTTCCCCCACTTGCAAGCTCTCGCTCCCTCTCTCTCTCGCTCTCTCTCAAAATAAATAAATAAACTTAAAAATTTTTTAAAACAGTATCTTTCTATTTTCCATCACTGGGAAGAAGAGGTACATAGGCTTAGTTCAAGAGGTACATAATCTTGTTAACTTGAGGTCCTTGGACAAATTATTTGGATTTCCAGAGACTCACAGATTTTTATTATTATTTATAAAATGGGGATAATAATAGTAATACCTAACTTGAGGAGCTGTTATAATGACAAAATGAAATGATACATTTAAACCACATGGCACCATATCTAACACTAGCTAATGCTAAGTGTCATAAGTAATGGAGTCCTCCAGAAGGCACTAGGAAGGCAGAGGAGAGCAAGCTTACCTATGCAGCAGGGGAACCAGGATGGTGATACTTCATCAGTCAGGAGATACAGAACACTGGATTGGAGGGTGAAGAAAGAATTCCATGAAGAGGAACTATTATGTGAAAAGTAGTAAGCTGAGTCCCAGATACCATGGGGATCCACTATGTAGAGCTTTGGATGACATATGAAGGCAGACAATTTCCAATTCCACAGCACCTGAATGAAATCAGGTTGATAAGCTTCCCTACTTCCTTCCTTCCAACATGATCACACTCTGCCCTATCTACACTTAAACATCCAGATCAAACCCCATCTTCTGCTGCAAACCTCCTCTGACTAATCTACCTACATGCATCTCTCCTTTTCCTGATCTCCTTATAAACACAGAATTGCTAAAGAAGAACTGCATGTGGTTATATCCTATTTTACACTATCCTCTTTTTTATCCATTTTATACAAATGCTATTCGTACAAACTGTAAGTTCCTCAAGGACATGGAATTGAGATACCAAATATATTTTGATATATCAAAACACAAGAGTAATTAATACTACCAATTAATTTTAAGTCATTACTTTATAGTTTAAAATAAAACAGCTTCTCTTGATCCTGAAAACAACCCAGTTAGGAAGCAAATTGTGTCCACGATATGATAGTTCTATTTGATAGCTGAGGACTGGCCTGAGGTCACAGAGATAGTAAGTGGCAGGGCCAACCCAACTATCCAGGCATGCTGACTTCACTCCTTCACGGCTCCCTGTATATATGCTAACAAAGTGTCGGATTCCTATTAGATGCTTAATAGTTCCTGTCTTGTTTTACTAAAAGGCCATTTGCTGACCAAAGGAAATAGTAAAACAACTAAAAGACCTTAAAATAGTTTTGTTTCCCACCACAAGAAAATGCCTAAATAATCCTTAAAGTTTTATGCTTGGACTATTTCCTAATCCCTGAAATGGCATATAATAAATCATCTCCCACAATACTCTTCAAATATAAACTCTAACTACTATAAAATCTCACATCTGGATCCAAAAACTCTTCCTACACAAAGAGTATCTGTGATTATAAATGTGTAAACCTTGGTAAAAGAATGATCCCTGACTTAACATAGCCAATGAGGTACTGAAAATAGTCTGGAATTTCTTTCTGTAGACACAGCAATGAAACAATGCCTTTTGCTAAAGATGACCAAAAGGCAAATGACAAGAGAAATCTGGGATCATCCTCCAGTTGTACCTAAACAGAAAATACTTATTCCAATCATAAATACTACACTATTCTAACTGAGTTCCACTTAGAAAGAGTGACACCCATTGAATCAAATGGACTCAAAACAGCAGACGCAAAGAAATCATAAATTTAAAAACATAGTCATTTTATTTTTTTTTCAAGTTTGTAGGTGAATTTATTTATTTATTTTTCCAATATATGAAATTTATTGTCAAATTGGTTTCCATACAACACCCAGTGCTCATCCCAAAAGGTGCCCTCCTCAATACCCATCACCCACTCTCCCCTCCCTCCCACCCCATATCGACCCTCAGTTTGTTCTCAGTTTTTAAGAGTCTCTTATGCTTTGGCTCTCTCCCACTTTTTTTCCTTTCCCTCCCCCCCATACAGTCATTTTAAATCACACAAAAGTGAGATTTTCAGCTGTGAAAAGAACAACCAAGAACAAGTTCTCACCTGGTATGAATGTGGGGAGGCTGCATTGAAAAAGCGTGTTCTAGAAATATATTATGAGTGCTAGCCATTGTTCCTCTTTTGTTTCAAACTGGATTGGAGAAAAGCTTTATTAGGACTTGTCTGAGAAGCTACACTAAAACATGCCTGGGATACTTGATGGGAAATTTTATATGAAAACCGCAGTGACTCACATCAGCCAAATACCTTACTAAAGATACTGCCTAGCTTCTCTCTTCCTGCCTGGATGCAACATGAGTGAACAGATTCTCATAACTAAGGTGAATCAATCTGGTGGGTTTTTTTGTTTGCTTGTTTGTTTTTTTGAGTACAGCTGACACACAATGTTACATTAGTTTCAGGCATACAGCATAACGATTCCAGAAGTTTACACATTATGCTGGTTTCAAACATGGAGGGGGTAGATGAGGGAAGAGGAACCTTCAGTATTTATAATCCTAAGGACTCAAAGGGTAACCTACACTCTGCAACTCTCGCCCTCCCCCACCGTCAACACCTCAGATTATCAGCACCCAGATTAAGCTCCCCACTCTGCAACTCTGACAGGCAGATGTCACCTAAGTTATCACTTAGGACTGAGGCACCTAACCTGCCAAAGGTCTGTCAGTAAGTAAAAACACTTGTCAAGGATTCAGCTGCCTATCCTTGAGAAAACACATGGGAGCCCTGATGGGAGATTCTTTTGGGGGGTAATGGCGGTGTGTTGGTTTTATGTGCAACTCTAAGCTGTTATTTGGAAACCTGTAAGAATGGGGGATGCTTTAGGACCATGTCAGGCTACTTGCAACTCTCTCTGTACTGAAGCCTTCCTTGAGAGCTGTAGGGCACATTTCACTGGGAAGAGCAATAGTCCCTTCACAAAACTCCCAATAGTTAACACTGATTCTTACCAGAACTGCGTTCTTATGACAGGGATGCTGGGGTTAAGGATCTCAGAACTGTAAACTCTTATCAAAGAAAAGGGAATCAAAGCATTACAATGCACCTAATCTTTGGTTCAGAATACTAACTCTGGGGCGCCTGGGTGGCTCAGTCGGTCAAGCGTCGGACTCTTGATCTCAGCTCAGGTCATGATCTCAGGTTCCTGAGACTGAGCCCTGTGTCAGGCTCTGCGCTAACCACACAGAGCCTGCTTGGGATTCTCTCTCAACCTCTCTGCCCCTTCCTCTCTCTCTCTCTCTCTCTCTCTCTCTCAAAATAAATAAATAAGCTTAAAAAAAAAAAAAGATTACCAACTCTGGCAACTGGACTGCCTGGGGTTTAAATCATACCATGCCCACTCAATTGGACCCTAATCAAGTCACAGCTCTCAGATTCCTCATCTCAGAAAGGAGATAAAATTAGATGAGATATATCAAATAATAACCACAAACGCCATATGTGATAAACAAACAATGCCTGCCGTATCTTAAATACTAAAAAAGTACTAGCTACTATGATGAAGGAACAATGCAGGTATACGGCTAGTGTTGTTTCTCACCATCAATATTATAAATTCACCCACTAACATGGCAAACAGTCCTCAAACAGGAGAATTACTGCTCTGTGCGTGGCAGCTGCAACTCAACACACACTACCTGCCAGTTTAACTCTTTAACTCCTGTGAGGATTTGCCAAACATACTTGGTGAGAAAGAACCATCTAGGGTACTTGTTAAGAACACAAACTTACGGACTCCATCCCAACCCTACTCAATCAGGATCTCTTCAGAAAGGACCCGGAAATGTGTTTTAAGGTACACACATCCTCCCTCCACCACTCAGGAAAGACTGGCTATTAAGCAAATTTGGGAAATACTACATAGTCCACCCCAGACCGAAGTGAATCCACCTCACTGTTCATCACCAAGCCCAAAGTTGGTCACAATTTTTGCTTCAATTATTTCCAACAACTTTTGAATTCATATTTAATATTGTTGTATCATTTCTTCTGTATAACACATTTTGCAGTCACACCACTTCAGCTGGCAAAATAAATACTTTCAGGGGCACTTGGGTGGCTCAGTCGGTTTAGCGTCTGACTTCGGCTCAGGCCATTATCCCGCAGTCCACGAGTTCAAGTCCCGCATCGGGCTCTGTGCTGACAGCCCAGAGCCTGGAGCCTGCTTCGGATTCTGTGTCTCCCTCTCCCTCTGCCCCTCCCCTCCTTGCGCTCTGTCTCTCTCTCTCAAAAATAAACATTAAAAAAAAATTTTTAAACATTAAAAAAATAAATACTTTCAGAAATGTTATGTTTCTGAAAATTCTCAGCACTTTTAAAGTAAATATTCTAGAAATAGAGAAATAATGGCTCCAACTAAATTATATTTACTTCTTACAAAAAATAAAATACATATATATATGTTATATATAGATTATATATATATATATATCTTGAACTCTAAGTACTCCGACAAAGACCAAACTATACTTTATACAGTTTCACACTACATTTAATATTTAATAAACAGGCAAATCTTATTAAACTGATTGTAATTACAAGGTTTAAGATAAATGAGAAGCAAAAATTACTTTGGAGGCTATTTTTTGTTATTACTTTTCACAGCACACATCACAATTTCAAGAAGCACTGGAAAATAATTATCGTAACTATGTAATCAGTAGAAACTCAAGGAAACCTAATAAAGACACATGGACCACATAAGAACCAAAACCACAGAAAGGTACCCTATTTGGGGAAAATTTCTGTTACCTTAAAGCCTGTCTTTAATAAGATTAAAGAGCAATTAAAGGGATGTTTAAATAGCATCCCTTATTCCATTCATTCAGTCCTAATCTTCAGTCAACCTAAAACAAACATCTTCTAAAACCTCTTCTGAAAGGCTTGAATTATTTCCTATTTGTATACAACCTGAGAAAAGTTCAGAACATGGATTTCTTCAACATATATTAATTCTAGTTGTTCAGTATATTCAGAAACATGATGATGCCACAAACATCAGTCACAAGTCTCCAATTTTACCAAACTTACCGTTCAGTAGAATCAGGGTCAGACCTACTGTTCCAAACATGACTTCACCTACGTACTATTCACTATATAGCATGTCTACAGAAGAGCACATTTTTTTATTTTTTATTTTTTTTTTTTTTTTTAAATTTTTTTTTTCAACGTTTTTTATTTTTATTTTTGGGACAGAGAGAGACAGAGCATGAACGGGGGAGGGGCAGAGAGAGAGGGAGACACAGAATCGGAAACAGGCTCCAGGCTCCGAGCCATCGGCCCAGAGCCTGACGCGGGGCTCGAACTCACGGACCGCGAGATCGTGACCTGGCTGAAGTCGGACGCTTAACCGACTGCGCCACCCAGGCGCCCCGAAGAGCACATTTTTAAAAGCTCATGTAAACTTAGCCTAGCAATTTACTGACCACCTCCAAATATGTGAAGTAATATCACTACTTCCACAAATGCAACGTGAATTTCCTAAACATAAAATTCAAATAGCACAATTTGAGTCTAAAATGTTCTATAGTTCTGCTCATTGTCATCTAAGTCCCCAAATGTTTTAGTGCACTCAGATGTGGTATACCTTTTTTTACTTCTTTTAAATGTTAATTGAGATGCAAACTGGTTTTTTTTAATGTCTCAATAAGGTTTCTATCTTTCCATCAGAAATTAGTTATATCATGTTTTCCCTTTTTTGTGACTCTCTAAACAATGTCATTGCTTTTAGACAGTGATTTTCTAAAAGGTAAATGCAGAATTGACTTGTAGACAGTTGTATATTCTTGCATATGCTTCCATAACCAATTTTGCTTCAAAATTTATATGTAACTATCTAAAAGCTGTATTTTTACAGTAGTATCTCAAGTAGTTATGTTTAATTAGAAAATTCAACTAACAGGGGCGCCTGGGTGGCTCAGTGGATTAAGCATCCAACTTCCGCTCAGGTAATGATCTTGCAGTCCGTGAGTTCAAGTCCCACATCAGGATTTGTGCTGACAGCTCGGAACCTGGAGCCTGCTTTGGATTCCGGGTCTGCCTCTCTCTCTGCCCCTCCCCTGGTTGTGCTCCGTGTCTCTCTCTCTCTCTCTCTCAAAAATAAATAAACATTAAAAAATAAAAAAAAAAAGAAAGGAAGAAAATTCAACTAACATAGCCTAGACTAAAAAGCAAACACCACCACTAACCAGTTAACAGAGATATCAGATGATAAATATGAGATTTAGATACTTTACTCATGATAGACTCTCTTGGCTTCAGATTAAAGCCCTATTTCAGTTGGTCAATTACGGGATGCCCTTTCCCATCTTAATAATACCACAGAGTCTCCTGCCCTCTGTTTGGAAGAGCAGGTATCTCTCCTCCCGCCTCAGTGACCTGCTGAATTCAGCTTTACCCTTCACAGCACGGAAAGTCTGATGGGACCACTGCATCTTAGAACCATCTGTTGAAGGAAAGAAAGATGAGCAACTGTCTCCTACCCATCTTCCAGCTCTCACTAGGCAAAGTTTGCCACCCCGGGGTGTTATCTCTGTCATGCTTCCAGGATGTGCTTCCTGGTGCCTGTGGGCAGCTTTCCAGGCAGCCACGGCCTCTGTGTTCAGGTGGCACCTCAGCGCTGGAGCTACTGACACTCCTGCCCCATTGGGAGCCCTCATCTCCTCAGAGGAGGCTAAGACAAGAAGTGATAAAGATGAGGTGATGGCAGAGACAGGCCACCACAGTTGCGACAGGAGAGATCTTGGGGCTGCACTGCAGAGGCAGAAGAGCAAGCTGCTGAGACATGGGCAGGAGGCACCCAGGAGACCTGAAGGCACATAAATTGGATTTAATACAGTCCTCCCCTTGTGCCACTAAGGCGACTTGCACTCTCCTAAGATACACAGATCCATATGAGAAGAAGGCTGCCATTACCTCTTCTTCAACAGAAGATGTGCAAGTCCAATTCTTCATGTAGTGACTTGCCAATCACTGAAAAGGTGTTTTTAATAAACTGAGTTATAGTCTATGCCATTTGTAGCTGGTTCTGTACGTTTATATTTTATCATCTCTCCTCCACCTCCCATTTTAGCTTTCCTTCACCCCTGACCAGTGCTCAGGGTAGTCTGGGGTTTGGGTTTATGGGGTGACCCATGTGTTTATTCCCAAGGGGCTTGGGCCTCTAATTGCCTTACCTTTTTGGGCTGTGGTTGTTTAAACTGTCCATTTACAGCTACCACAGGACATGGAAACAGCAGAAGATGACTCAGAGCATTCCCTAAGTCTAGGGTTCCCTCCTTGTACCCAATAGATGGTAGTAATGTTAATTTCTCCTTGTGTTCAAAATTGGTCCACCCGATAATTCTTTTATGTCCACTGGTGCACTGTCATAAGCCCAAAGTTAACAGATGGCAGCCACAGCTTCCTATCAGTTGTGTCCTCTGTCTAAAGTGTTCCTCATCCCACCCTCCAGGAATCAGACCCTGTTACCCAGAAGCAGAGCCTAAGACTGCAGACACAGAAGACCCCAAGTCTGCACGTAGGTCATTGTGACTGAGAGTAAAAGGAACATCTAACTTCCACTCCTTCACTTATCTTCATCTGTTACCAACTGAGCACTATCAAATCAGCACCATATATACAGTACATCCAACCCCAGAGCTGTCCACAACCTGTTGCCCTCACTGAACCTTTCCTCCATTTCACAGGCTACTCCATCCTTCTATCCAGATGCTTTGCGGTGTTGGAAAACTTGGTAAGACCAGTGAATCCTGTGAACATGCGCTGAAGTATAAAACAGGTCCCTTAGTTCAAGGAAATGTAGCAAGAGGTACCATGCTAACTTAACAGGCATTCAGCCAGTGGATTCAACACTCAGATGGTGATATCGGCCAGGTCTCTGAAGGCAGAGGAATTAAAAAAACCTCTATCTGGTGTGTGTGTGTGTGTGTGTGTGTGTGTGTATAAATAAATTCCGTGAAGAACAATTTGCTACCCTTTCCAATTTCAAAGCTGTCCATGATAATCCATCTGCCACCAATGGTTGTCTGGATAGTGCCATTTCAAGAGCTCAGTGCCTAACTCTACTTAGAGTTGGATGGGCATTCAGTAGAAAGTTCAACAATGCATTCCTTGCTGTCCTGGTGAAAGGAACGTCCCAGAGAATATAAATGGTGACTTCTTAAGTCTTACAGAGCAAATCTTTTCTAATATTCCTGCCCACTAAGACTTTTGACCCATTCCTCAACCACATGCCAGGAAATTCTGACATTTCCACATGTCCTGGTCAGAATACTTCCTCCCAAGTCACAGTTAAGTGCCTATAAAATAATGAATTCTCACTCATTAGTGCTCTATATTCCACGTCTTACCACTTTTTAACATCTTCAAGATCTATTCCCACAAACGTTCACATAATCCCTGAAAGTACACACTTCCGGTAAGAATTGCACAGACTCCAAAGGGAGGGCTACTTTCCCCTAAGAAATATAGGGAAATTTGAGGGTTCAATACTGTCAGACACATCTACCCAACGTCTTCATTCCTGGTCTGTCACAGAGTCCTACTATGTCTCTACCAAAGTCCTGAATTTGACACAGGGGCCCAGTCAAAATATACACTTAGTCTACTTAATAGCCCTACTACCCTTATAATTATATCATGAGCCTGGTTTTCAACACAGTATAGTCTGTGCATATAGAAATGAATCCTTTTTTTTAATGTTTTTTTTAATTTTTTTAAGCGTATTTATTTATTTTGAGAGAGAAACAGAGAGAGCAGGGGAGGGACAGAGAGAAAGAGAGGGAGAGAGAATCCCAAGCAGGCGCCATGCTGTCAGTGCAAAGCCCGACATGGGGCTTGATCTCAGATCATGACCTAACGCAAAACCAAGAGTCAGATGCTTATTAACCAACTGAGACACCCCAGTGCCCCTAAATGAGTCTCTTAAACCAACTAGAGAGGCCCTCTGGCTCTCATGGTGAGCCTTAAGTTCCCTTTCAGGTGCCCTGGGCCTATCCTTTTCTTTTTCAAGGGCTCTAATGCTGCCCAAACATCAAAATCCTTACACTTATCCATGCCCATGTGTCAAGTGCAACAGCCACATATTTTTCCTTTCACACACACCTCACACCAAATAGTCACAGCTGAAAGCTGCAGTCCCTGTGATGCCACTGCATGCTGGGGGGTCTCTGCTGGCTTCCTGACAACCAGCAGTCGTTATAGCCCCCCAAGAAGTAAGCAAACTGTAAACCCCCTTTCAAGTACCTACTTCTACTTCTGTTCCTTAGAAGTCAGAGTTTAAGACCAAGCTTACATGCCAATTATTTTTTTCTAGTGAGTAGAGGAAAGGAAGAGGGAGGGTAAAGAAAATGATACAGGACACAAAGGAAAATAACATTAACAAACTAGCCAAAGCTTTCTAAGAAATCACAGTTGGCTGAATGTCACTTCAAACATCTCCAGATAAAATGGAAGCATTTTATCTCCCACCTTCTTCCTATCTCCCATCACTCATTAGTCAGCGTCTCTTATACTGCATGATAATTCCCATGTGTCCAGGCTATGTTATGTGGCCCCTCCTAAGCAGCTGCCGGGGAAGGCTGACCTAGTACACATAGACCTAGTCTTGAATTTGTTGTGGCTCCCACCCCAAAGGTTATACAGAGTCTACTCCAAAGCACAGAAGAGGAGGCTAAGATGATCTATGGCATCAAAGATGAGGTTATGATGAAAACGGCCAGAGCTTTACAATCATGGGAATAGTGTGAGCTGCTATTCAAAGTAAGGCAAACAGCTGAGGTCCAAGGGGTTCATGGAACCAAATGAATCTAGGGAGACACAAACTAGAGCCAATACAGGCATACCTGGCTTTATTGCATTTCACAGATGTTGTGTTTTTTTTGTTTGTTGGTTTTTTTTTTTACAAATTGAAGTCTTGTGGTATTCTTGCATTAAGCAAATACATCAGCATCATTTTTCCAACAGTATTTGCTCACTTCATATCTGTGTCACACTCTGGTAATTCTCAAAATATTTCAAATTTTCTCATTATTATTATATTTGTTATAGGTATCTGTGATCCATAATTATGACTCTGAAAGCTCAGATTGTGGTTAGCATTTTTTTAGCAGTAACATTTTTAATTAAGGTATATGCATTGATGTTTTAGACTTAATGCTGTTATACACTTAATAGACTACAGTATAGTATAACTTTTATATGCAATGGAAACCAAATTTTTCATCTGACTTGCTTCATTGCAGTGGTCTGGAAAAGAACCTACAATATCTCCAAGGTATGCCTGTAAAAAGTTTATGCCAATATATATTCAAATTTAGACAAAAGAGCAAATTCCTAAAAAAAAAAAAAAAAATTCTAAGTTTGAAAAACTAACTCAAGACAAAATAGAAGACCTCCTACCACATATATAATCAGTAGTTTGGAGAGTAGTTTGGTAGGAGAAAACTCCTACCACACATATAATCAGTAGTTTGAAACTAATCCCACAGGTTCAGATGATTCATACAGTTCTATAAAACTGTCAAGGAACATAAGATTCTAATCTTATACTAGTGTCTCAGTTCGGGCTAGTGTAACAAAGTACCATAGACTAGGTGGCTTAGAAGCAACAGAAATTCATCTCGGGGTCCTGGAGGCTGGATTTCCAGCACTGCTGAGTTCTGGTAAGAGCCCTCCTTCAGGCTGCTATCAACTTCTTTATAGTCTCACCTGGCAGAGAGAGGAAGCAAGCTCTCTTGTGAGGTTTCTAAGGGCACCAATCTCATTCTCAAGGGCTCTTCCCTCATGTTCTCATCTAATCCGGATCACTGCCCAAAGGCTCCACCCTCCCACCCTACTAATACCATCACACCAGGGGGTAAGGTTTCAACATATGAATTTCAAGGGGACACATTCATTCCATAACAGTAAGTTCATCCAAAGAACAGAAAAATAAGTTGCATTTTCCATCTCACCCAACAGGCTAATAATATACCTTTAATACCAAAATTTCTCATGGAAAATAAAAGTAAAAAAATCAAAAACAATTTCACAATAATCCACTTCCAGAACAGTAACATGAGGAGCTCTGCAAACCTACTTCCCTGTCAAAACCATAACTGGTGAAAATTACTTAAAAATCAAAAATTTTTAAAAACCACTTAAAGTCTCTGGAAATTGTCAAAAGGGTACAATGCATTCAGGAAACATTTATTCAAAAAAACATACCAAGTCTTGGTAAGAACACTGACAGCCTGTGGCACCTGAGCCACAATCTGCCCCCTCTCTCTCCACCTCCAGCTCAATTTGAGGGAAGCTCCACTCCATGTGGATATGGCCAAGAAAACAGGGATCCCCTTCCCCTCAGCCCTCACTCAAGGCATTCTATCTCACTGGAAGGGAGAGGCCACCAGCATTTGTCATCCCCCCAGCTCTCAGGTGCAATAGCTGAATTCCTTATGTAAGTAGCTAAGAGATTGGTGCTTCCTTCCTCCACCAACCCCCACTCACAGGGTGAAGGCTCTACACTGAGCATGGCAGGTAGAGGATCTTGGGGCTCCGAAGGCCCTCACACCAGCTCACTCACGGTGCAATGGTTCCATACCAGGAAAGGCAAGATGTGAAGAACAGAGGTTACCACCTCAGCCCAGCACCATGCTTGCAAAATAGTGGTATCACACCAAGAGAAGCGGACCATCGTCCCCTCCCACACCCCACATTAGTAGCTCAGAGATTTTGCCAATCCATAAAGCAGTCCATAAAAACAGAGCTTCAAAACTCTTACCACACACACTAAGTTTAGCTGAAACCATAGAGTGTAGTAGGAAAGTTCAAGCGATGCTCTAGAAAGAAACAAAAAACATTCTGGTGGTAAGCAATTAAGAGGAGGCTGGTAGCTCCATGAGAGATATAAGCTAAACTACTAGCCAGCTAGTTTACCAAAGAGAACTAGGGAAAGAGCAAAGAGCCCTTCCAGAGGCAGAAAAAATATCAATCACTGGCCTCAAAAACTAAAAAGCTAAAAAGTAGTTTGAAATGTATTACACCAACCTGTGAAGAAATTTATGCTCCAGAGCACCATCATCATAAACAACAGAATTATCATTCAAAAATTAGTAGAGCCTAACAGCTAGGTGTGATAACAGAGGCACACAAATTAATCTAAGAAAGAGACAGTAAAGAAAGACCTGCCCAAACCACTGTAATCCCAGGGCCCAGGGCCACCCAGGCACTCCTGTAAAATAACTTTTTTAATGGAAGTTATGGAGATAATCAGTACAGTTACTGTTATGGAAAACTGAATAGAGGGGCTTAACGACTCAAACTGGCAGAAGAAAGGGTAAGCAAACTAAGAAACAGCAAAGATTACACAACCTGAAAAACACATTTAAAAAATGAAAATTAAGTAGAGCTTTAGAGAAATGTGGGACACTATTCAATCTACCTAAAACCAATAACCAAAAAAACTCAAATTCCAGGCAGTTGGGTGGCTCAGTCAGTTAAGCATCCGACCTCAGCTCAGGTCGTGATCTCACTGTTCGTGAGTTCGAGCCCCACATCAGGGTCTCTGCTGACAGCTCAGGGCCCAGAGCCTGCTTCAGATTCTGTGTCTCCTTCTCTCTCTGCCCCTCCCCCCCCCCCACTTGCACTCTGTCTCTATCAAAAATGAATAAACGTTAAAAAAAAAAACTTTAAAAAAATAAAAAGAACCTCAAATTCCAAGTAGAATAAACATAAAGAGGTCTACACCCAGATACATCATAGTAAAAATAATTAAAGACTATTCTGAAAGCAAATAAACAAGAATGACCTAGCATGCACAAGAGAACTGCAATCAGATTAACTTCTCATCAGAGACAATGGAAGCCAAAGGCACTGGAATGATAATATTCACATGTTTTTTAAAAATGTCAACCAAGAGGCACCTGGGTGGCCAGTCAGTTAAGCATCTGACTCTTGATTTCAGCTCAGGTCATGTGATCAAGCCCCACTGGCAAGCCCCACTGTCCGACTCTGCACTGGGTGTGTAGCCTATTTAACATTCCCTTTCTCCCTCTCCTTCTGCCCCTCCCCAGCTCACATGCACATGCACACACATGCACAATCTCTCTCTCTCTCTCAAAAAAAAAAAGTCAATCATTAATCTTATATCCACCAAAGCCATCTTTCAAATACAAGGGTGAAACTCTTTTAAGAAAACATAGATGGAAATACTTATGATATTGGATTAGGCAATGGTCTCTTAATATGACGCCAAAAAGCACAAACAACAAAAGAAAAAATAGACAAACTGGACATTGAAATGTAAAACATTTCTGCTTCTAAGGACACCATCAAGAAAGTGAAAATAACAACCCAGAGACTGGGAGAAAATATTTGCAAATCACAGAAGCAATATGTACCTAGAACATACAAAGAGCACTTATCACTAAGTAAATAACCCAATTTAAAAAAGAGGCCAACGATCTGCATAGGCATTTCTGCAAATAAGATGCACAAATGGCAGAAAGTGCATGAGAAGATTCTTGAAATCAGTAGCCATCAAGAAGATGCAAAACAAAACCACAATGAGATACCACTTCACACCCATGAGGATGGCTATACCCAAAAAGATAATAAATGTTGATGAAGAGGTGCAGAAACTAGAACTCTCATACACTTATGGCAGATATATAAAATGCTGAGATCACCTTGAGGAACTTCCTGGAAGTTCCTCAAAATGTTAAACACTGCATTACCTATGACCCAGCAACTCCGCTCCTATGTATATACCCAAGAAAAATGAAATTACATACCCACACAAGACCTTGGACATGCATGTTAATAGCAGTATTACAAATATTAGCCTAAAAGTGCAAATAACCCAAATGTCCATCAACTACTGAATGGGGTATATCCATACAATGGAATATTATCTAGCTATAAAAGGAAACTAAGTATTGATAAATGCCACAATATGGATGAACCCTGAAAACATTATGCTAAATAAAAGAAGCCAGTCACAAAAGATCACATATTGCATAACTGCATTTATACAGACTGCCTAAAAGAGAAAACCAAAGAGCTAGAAATTAGATTAGTGGCTGCTTGGGAATAAAAAAGATGATAGGAGGGGCACCTGGGTGGCGCAGTCGGTTAAGCGTCCGACTTCAGCCAGGTCACGATCTCGCGGTCCGTGAGTTTGAGCCCCGCGTCAGGCTCTGGGCTGATGGCTCGGAGCCTGGAGCCTGCTTCCAATTCTGTGTCTCCCTCTCTCTCTGCCCCTCCCCCGTTCATGCTCTGTCTCTCTCTGTCCCAAAAATAAATTTAAAAAAAAATGTTGAAAAAAAAAAAAAATTTAAAAAAGATGATAGGAGAAAAAAACTAATCTTACTAATCTTACTATGAACACATATGCAAAAATCCTAAATGGGATTATCTAGCAGTTTATTAAGACAGTAATTATATATCACAATGAAATTAGTCTATCCCAAGAAGGTAAGAACAGTTTTACATTATAAAGTAAATGAATGTACTTCATCATATAAAGAGACTAAAGGAAGGGAGGAAAGCTCACAGTTTCAAGGATGCAGAAAAATAATCTGATAAAATTTAATACTGACTTATAATCAATACACAAAAATAAAATACTCAGCATATCAGAAATGTAAGAGAATTTAATGTGGTAAGTATACATATAAAACCTAGATTAACTAGTAACAGTGACAAACTTAGGCCCTATAAGAAAAAGAAAAGTACAATCACCATCACTACTATTCTATATTATATTCTAGTTCTCAGCCAGTACACTAAGACAAGAAAAAGAAATCAAATATCTAAGACTGGAAAGCAGGAATCAAAACTGTAATAATTCGTAAGGAATATAATTTCAACAAGGAATATATTCAACAAAAAATTAAAAAACATAATTAATAATTAATACTATTTACAGTAGCAAAAAAGAATAAATAAATAAGGTACCTAGGAACAAACCGAACAAAATATGTGCCAGATCTCAATAAAGAATATATCATATCCTAAGTGAGATGCTATAAAAAAGCTATCTAAAAAATAGTGAAATATGCCATATCTCTTAGTAAAAAGACTATCATAAAGATGACATCTCCCCAAATTCATATTTAAATTAACTGTAATTTCAATCAAAAACTTGCGAAATTATAAAGTTTATACAGAAGAGCAAAGCACAGGGCCAAGATTCTCATAAAGAAGAAAAAGAGGAAGGGACACACCCAAACAGGTATCAAGACACACAATAAACTTTCATAACTAAGACAGTGTAGTATTGTCACAAGAAAAAACAGAGCAATGGAACAAAATTTTAAGGTTCAGAAATGAAGATATACATATATACTTGTGTGTGCATACACAACAGAGCTGATGTAAGTGGACAATCACTCTGGAATGAGTAACAGTTTAAACATACAGAAATAAAATTACACTGGACCTTAACTCACACCTCACAAACAAAATTCAAGTGCAGACAGAATAAGGGTGTAAGAGAGTATCATTATGACCTTGGGATGGGCAAGGGTGATTTAAACAAAAGACTAAAAAATATAAACCATAAAGGAAAATGTTGACCACATTAAAATTGAAAACTCTGTCATTAAAAACTACCATACAAAGATAAAACAAAACTACAAGTCAGGAGATGTTTCAATTCATTTAACTGATTAAGGAATTAATATTCACAATAAACAGTAAACAGTAAGAACAAAATCAGTACAAATCACTAAGAAAAGAGCAAGCAACATAACAGATAATAAGCAAAAAACATCAACAGGCATTTCACACTGTTGGCAGTGGCGTGAGGGGAAGAGAACAAATGGACAAAGAAAACGCATGAAAATATGTTCGTCGTTATCAATTAAGAAAAAATCAATTATGATCTTTATATCATGTTATATATGGATCAGCAAATATTTAATAAACTGATAACTTCAAGAATAGGTTAGGAGGTACCACAACAGGAAATAGCATATGCTGCTAGGGGGGAGGATGAAAACAATGTGGCAGGATCTCATAACTGTGCAATGCGCCTTTTCTGTGGCCAAGCAATCACCAAGTACTTTATAGCTGTGCACCACAACACAAGAAACTCATAACATCATTCCTTATAATAGCAAAAATCCAGAAACAACCCATCAAAAAGCAAATGAGAAACTAAGTTGTGGTCTATTCACCTCAGAATAATACAACATAATAAAAGTAAGTGAAATGCAGCTTCAGGCAACATGGATGTATCTTAGAAACATAAATTTGAGAGTGGGGGGAGGGGGAGTAAACACACAGAACACTAATTACAGAATGATCCTCTTACAAACCTCAAAAATTCAGTTTAGAAATACACATGCATATGGAAAAATTATTTTGAAAAATAAACGAATAGGGTGGGTGCCTGGGTGACCCAGTGGTTAAGCGTCCAACTCTGAATTTCAGCTCAGGTCATGCTCTCATGATTGGTGGGATGGAGCCCTACATCAGGCTCTGTGCTGACAGCGCAGAACCTGCTTGGGGTTCTCTCTCTTTGTCTTCTGCCCCTGCTCCCACTTTCTCTCTCTCAAAAAATAAATAAACTCTAAAAAGATGAACAATAAACACAAGGCTCAGGGTGGTGTTCACTCAAATGGGAAGGAAAGGAGCGAAATGTGACTGAGGAGTACATAGGAGGCTTAAAAGGATTACTTTCTTTCAAAAGCTGACTAGCAGATGTAAAAGCATTCATTCTTATTCCTTAAAATGTACATATAGGTTTGTGCCCTTTAATATGGAAGAAATGTTTCATTTAAAAACATACATTTTGGGGGCCCCTGGGTGGCTCGGTTAAGCACCAGACTTTGGCTCAGGTCATGTTCTTGTGGTTGGTGACTTCGAGCCCCACAGTGATCTCAGTACTGTCAGCGGGGAGCCTGCTTTCAGATCCTCTGTCTCACTGTTTTTCTGCACCTCCCCCACTTATGTTCTTTCTCTCTCAAAAATAAATAATCATTAAAAAAATAAGTAAATAAAAACATACATTTTTTTCAAGCAAGAAAAGAGCAGGGCTCAGACAACTTAGTTTCTGCAGCTCTGCTATAATATGAAAGCACTTCCGCAAAGCACAAAACCATCTTATATTTTGCATATCAATTAAGAATTTGGGTTAAATTTTTTTCCTGAGGTAACTGTTGCCTTTGACTTCAGGGATCTGTGTACGAATTAATAGCCTTTTCCTTAAATCATTCCTATGGTTACAAATTAATGCTCAAACATAATAATAATAATAATTGGAGTTAATTTACATTTTTTAAATAAATTTTATGAAATTATGTATCAAAAGTAATGGTCGGTATTGGTATTAGTAAAAACTTGTGCTTTTTCTTTTTTTAATAAAAATAAGAAGAAGCATGTTCCCACATATCCCAACTACCTTATTGTTTGGGTCTTTCACATTTTGTTTTGACTTTTTCTGAGTGTTACGGAGATTTCACAGATATAACTGAAATATGTATTAACACATCTAAATCTATGGGTAAAATTAAATACCCTGCTGGTAAGATTATAAATTAGAATGACTTCATTGGAAAGCAATTTGGTGTTACACATAACATTCATAATATTCATATATTTAAAAATCTATTCACAAAGATATTCATTGCAGCATTATTTATGATGAGAAATTAAAAAATAAACAAATGAATTATTTTCTAGTCATTAGAATACTTGGAAGCATACTTAATAACATGAGAAGAACTCCACAGCATAATTTTAAGCAAAAATAAAATACAAAATTAAGATGGTAATTTCCCGATTTTTTAAAATCCAAAAACACATAAGAACAAAGAAAATATATTAAAAAGGCAACAAATGGACTCCAAGTAATACAATTTCCTTTTTGACCTCTTCCTATTTTATTTTACAAAGTTTCCATCAAAAGTGTTCATGTAATTATCAGTTCTTGCTGACTGACATAGCAATAGAGCAATATAGTAAATGAATGGATTCTGAACTTTGGGATATCACAAGCTTTGTTTCCTCCCATTTTGGTGAGCATGGTTGAATAGGAAATTAAATTCTGCTGTTCTTTCTCTAAATAGCATTAAGTGTTATCTGAGTGAAATATGAGTTCAAGATTTCTTTCCAGAACTGAGGGTAAAACACATATACAATAATTAGCTGAAGATATGCAATTGGTGAAGAATTTTCTGTCATTGAGGCACAGAAAGGAAAAAAGAAAGTGATGGCTCTTTATCCTGAGCAAAACGACACCAAAATTTACTGAGAATTAGCTCTCACTTCATAAAGAACAAAAGCAAGAGAGGGAGGGACAGAGCACAAAGGTCCTCAATCAAGAAAGCCCTCGTAAGTGCTTCTGATGCATCACTATAGAAATCTGCTTTCAACATAAAACAAAGAGGAGTCTTGTTTTATTGTTCTTAGATGAAATACTTCTAAACACTTTCCTGCTTTTCCTTAGTACAGATATTACAAAGACTATGAATGTGATTTTTAAAATAACCTTAACATCTCGAAAATATGTTAACATAGAGAGAATAGTGAGACAGAAACAAGTTTCAAAAGGGAAACATTCAGACTTTCAGAGAAAAAAGCTATTAATTTCTAACTGTAGTAATAATATTTGAAACAGATGTCTATCTACTTTCAAATCCAAACTGGATCATGGTTTACACAGTTTAATAAAACTTTAATTAAGGTTCTGGATCAGGGTAAACTGATCATGTCATGCAACTAAACACGTGCCCAATATTAACATCTCTTCAAGTTCCACTAATACTAAACTTAGCCAGACTTTTCATAATTCATCCAAGGGAAAACATCATTCAAATTAATAAAAACACACAATTCATCCTCTTATTTCATTATATGAACTCCTTGTTAGAAGCAAGCATTTGAAATAGAAATGGAAGAATCCCAAATTGAATAAAAAGGGAAGGAAATAACTTTGTTTCTGAGAGCTTCTTGTTTCTAACTAGACACATATTTTAATATGAATATCTGTGACCTTAAAATTTTGCATTTGAAAACATTTTGTAAGAAAGCTTTCTCTTAAATATTGATCAATTGACTTTGTAAATTTTCCTCATTCTATTTTTAGCGGAACAATCTTATATAAAGTAAGCTACTGCACCAATGCCACTTAAAGACCTCTAAAATAAAGAAGAATGAACACTTGCTGAACAACTATTGTATGCCAGGCAGATTTCTAGGTTCTCCATTTACTTCCCCCAGCATCCTTATTTAGTAGGTACTCTTACTATCCCCATTTTACAGATGAGGATGCTGAGTGGGACAGCCAGCCTACAAACCCAGGTATCTACTTCCAAAATTCAGCGTCGAACATCTACACTGGCTTTAATTAAAATAGAGAAGAGAATTTTTTTTCCTATTTCATGTCCCAGAATGTGTTTTTAAAACAAATGACATTTTTTAAAAATCCCAAGCTTCTCACGTATTCTCAAAGTGAAATTTTCCACAATTACAAAGAAATAAAGATTAGAACCATATAAAAACAGAGAATTCAGTCACTCAACACTAAACAAGCAACTCCATGTTTGAGAAATATGGAGGAAAGAGAGGAACAGAACACACTTTTTGGCAATCAGTACAGTAAAAATGATGCCACTTACACTAACAATTCACGAAATTAGTTAATTAGCAACAGGGTGCAAGCAGAGAGAAGGAAGAAACTGAGTCCAGTTGAATGGGATAAATACAATATCTTGTAAAAACTCTGAATCAGGTTTCAAGAGAAGGGAACAACACAAGAGTAGTATCAGTATGAGAAATTGATAAGTGATCCATGTAGGGTGTAAAGGTAGTTAGATTTTTTTTTCAAACCAACTTCTAAGAAAAGAGTCCATACAAGGGGGATTTGCCTTACTCTGTTTCATATTCATTCTCACTTCTGATTTAAGAGTTTTAGGATCGTGAACCCTCACTCATTTCACAATGTTCATTCACTATGAGCATTTTCAGCACTTGTTAAGAATTCAATTTTTTCTTTATCTTGTTTCCCTTAAGAACCAATAATTCATGTAAAACAACCAACTCTATAGTTTTCAGTGGAGGCTTCCTGCTTTAGATTAACAGCAAATGCTCCAAGATGAATTTCCAGTGTCTCTCTTTGTTTTCTCAATTTTATTTTACTTAGCTTGATAAGTGTAATGAACCTGTTACTACAGGGTCTTTCAATACATACTGACATACTATAGGGAAAGGTTTCAGAGAGGCATGCTGGGATTAAAAATTTGATATGGATAATATAGAAAATACCACGGAAACCTTAACACATATAAAAATAATAGAGTTGATTGCTGATGAAAATACAGTTTTTAAAAGGAAATTACTAATCAACTTGAAAATAACACTATATCAAGTTGCTTAAATGTTCTAAAGGAATGTGAACATTAAATCAATCCTAGAACAATATAAAAAAAGAGTATTATAGGAATAGAATGGGCACTAAATTCTCATACAACCAGCATAACTGTAGAACACCTCAACCTATTCAGTCTCTGTTTCTATTAAAAGTCATTTTAAAAGACAATACTTAGTACAGGGAGTCACAGAAACAAGGGTAACCAATAAAGCACACAAATCATCTCATTGATTAGTGAAGTTACAATCACAAAAATGAACTTACATTGCTGGCATGCTCTGCATATTTTATCTCTAGTAAAATTAGCCATTATAATCCAACACAGTCAAAACATGGAACTGAATCTGACTTCTGAACAAAACCTTTTCAACAAATGCCTTAAAGTTCTTAGAAAATAATTCAAAAGAAGGAGTAAGGGGGCGCCTGGGTGGCGCAGTCGGTTAAGCGTCCGACTTCAGCCAGGTCACGATCTCGCGGTCCGTGAGTTCGAGCCCCGCGTCAGGCTCTGGGCTGATGGCTCGGAGCCTGGAGCCTGTTTCCGATTCTGTGTCTCCCTCTCTCTCTGCCCCTCCCCCATTCATGCTCTGTCTCTCTCTGTCCCAAAAATAAATAAAAAACGTTGAAAAAAAAAAATTTAAAAAAAAAAAAAAAGAAGGAGTAAGACATTGATTGTAGAGTTACTTCCTACTCACCAAAATTATATGGAACCCCTGAGGAAAGGAATTATAGAAGCATGTAAAATGGTGCACAGTATTATCATATGAGTTTTAAATATCAGTCTCTCATGCAAAGAACTATAAAATCTCAGACATGATAACATTTGGAAAGGACTTAATCTGTGAACATTCTCTTTTGTCTCTGAAATTCCAAATACCACCTGGGGCAGGGGGGAATACAAACACGCCACAGTTATGGTGCCTTGCTCTAAAGAAACTAATGCCATACTACCATTATTAAGTATGATAAGATTTGCTCATTTAGGTTACAGAATCACAGCATTTCAGAGCCAGAAAGACTGTACAGAGTTTGACCAGTCTTTTATTTAAGTGATTAGTCTAAGGTTCCAAAACTAATTACGGCCTTTCCTGCCTCCCAGTCGTGTGCTCTTTTCGACATACTACTTGTTTTCCTCCCCTAGAAGAGAGAACAGATGTAAAATGCTAAAATGAGAACAATAAATGTACTGAAACATATTAGTGTATCCCATCCATTACTGTGATGAGAAATTGCAAAACAAGAATTATTTGACCTGAGAAATGAGAACACAAAGAAGACTGGAATTATATGAGATTATGAAAGTTAAAGTAAAAAATAATCAACTGGTCCTTCCTTATTATATGGCTTCATAATAAAATTATGAAGGGTCATTCAATAATTTAAATGGCAGGTAAAATTAAAACAAATAAAAGGAAATACCCTTGACATGTACAACAAGCCTCCAGAAATACACAAGGTCACAGAACAGAGGTCATGTCGTTAAATCCAGTAACATGATTTTAAAATAATCTGGATCATTAGGGAAGCAAATATCTGATTATTTATGTTCAACATAAATATAATTTTCCATAATGGGAAAATTGTATTTTAGAATATAAGGAGTCACTAAGGAAGATTTCTATTTGTTACAAATCATACTATAGCTTAGTATGTTTGTTATAAATCATACTATAGCTTACTATGTTTTTGTGTTATTTATACTCCATACTCCTTAGAAAAATCAAATGGTGATTACTGACTAGCAAAAATGTATTCATTTAACACATATATAGTACTTATAATAATAAATTTTTAAATTTAATTTTACTTATAATTACTTATAATGCCTCTTAATCAATCTTAAATTTTGCTTTCCTCATAGCACTGTCTTCATGCAAAATACAGGTTCGATCTGGTTTATTTTGGAAACTAAAGATTTCTTTTTTACTTTAAAAACTATCTTAGCTAAACTCCATGGACACAGCCAAGAGACCCCGTTGCATTTTGCCGTAAAACACACACTATCATGCTACAAATAAGGAAGGTTTTATGATTCTTTCTAGAAAAGATGTGTGTGAAGATAGAAAGCAAGCATGTCACATAACGTCCATTCTGGCAGGTTGCAAACCAGTCTGGAGAAACACTGTAGGAATTTCATTTCACTCTAGTGCATTCTGACAGATCAAAATAGAAGTGATAAAATATAGGTGGTATCTCTTTATAGATGATGATCTAGAGTCCATTTCAATATTTTAAAAAATGATATACTTGAGTTTCAATACCAAACTCTCCTTGAAGGTTTTTGGTTTTGTTTTTGAGAGAGAGGGAGGAACAGAGACAGAGGGAGAAAGAGAGTCTTAACCAGGCTTCACACTCAGTGCAGAATCCATGCAGGGCTCAATCCCATGACCCTGGGATCTTGACCTGAGCCGAAATCAAGAGTCGATGTTTAACGGACTAAGCCACCCAGGCGCACCCCCCGCCTTGAAGATTTTTATTGTGTTTTTAGTATATACTTTCTGTTCCCTCGCAACAACTGAACTTTTGCCAAACCCCAGAGTCCAGTTTACTATTAGGTATACGTTATGGTGCCTCCTTCAAAATCAGGTTTTGAATTTAACCAATCATTTCAGATAAACTGGTGATTTTTAAATGATTTTCATCATTTGCATCTCTATATTCTCAGCAAATTATTTGAGGTATTTGATTTCCCAAATTCACTAATATGTCACTGTATTTAACCCATGTTAAACGCCCCTCATCTATTTCTCTCTCTCTCACGCACACATATACACAAATATGTGTGGATCAAATCAAAGTCAATTTTACTAAAGAGGTGGTAATTTTGCTCTAAAAAGCAGTGTCCATACTCTCTGTATAGAAATGTTCCATAACTTAAAGGAGATTATACCATTTAAGGTTCAAAATGTTTTCCCAAAGATTTTCAAAATTTTCTCTTTATCAATCTCTCTTCTCAAAACACGATCAAGAACCGAAGTCTCGGGGCACCTGGGTGGCTCAGTCAGTTAAGCGTCCGACTTCAGCCAGGTCACGATCTCGCGGTCCGTGAGTTCGAGCCCCGCATCAGGCTCTGGGCTGATGGCTCAGAGCCTGGAGCCTGCTTCCGATTCTGTGTCTCCCTCTCTCTCTGCCCCTCCCCCGTTCATGCTCTGTCTCTCTCTGTCTCAAAAATAAATAAAAACGTTTAAAAAAAAATCTCTAAAAAGAACCGAAGTCTCTATCTTGAAAACTCCTTAACAATCAGCCTTTTCCTATGCTCTCACAGCACCTACCACAGACAATTACCATCTCAAAGAGTTTTTATGCATAGGCTTCTTCCATCCTCAGGAGTCTTTCAAGTTCTCCAAGGCTCTTTCCAAGACCACCAGGACGGAGTGACAGTAATTTTGTAGTATCAATAACCAACACAACATCCGGCTCTAAGAGGTTTTCAACATTTAAGCAAGGATTTAGAATCAGATGGTCCTATGCTACGTATAGATTAGGATCTAGATTAAGTCCTACACGTGACCTTCACTGTGCCTTAAATTCCTTCACCTGTAACATGGAGATGACAATCACTACTATCTTAAACAGGATGGACTTATTTAGAGCATGGTCTAGAGCTTAAGAAAGACTCAGACACAATAACCCCCCACCTTTTTTAATTAATTATTTTTGAGACAGAGATAACCCAAGCAGGGGAGGAGGGGCAAAGAGACAGAAAGAAGCTCAAGCAGGACCCCACTGCCAGCACAGAGCCCAACTCAGGCTCGATCCCACCAACCATGAGATCATGACCTAAGCCGAAACCAAGAGCTTGACACTTAACTAACTGAGCCACCCAGGCGCCCTAGTAACCCCCTTTTTTGCTTATATATAATTTTTGTTTATATATAATTGCATTTCAACCATCCCTATTAACGCTAAGTTTCATCTCTTTTATCCACCGTCTTTCAAATTTCTCTAAATTAGTGTTATAATTATTTCTTGGTAATTTGGCAATGTTGTGAGGTCTACATATGCTAAAGCATTCTTCACTGAAGAATTCAGCAAACAATGGAGGGGGCGCTAGCTCTGAATTTTTTCAACAGTAATTATGTCTTAGCAAATTAAAAGATGTGTGCAGCCTCAAGGGAAAAACCAATGGATACAATCCATGTATTTTTTTTTTGAATCCCTTGACAAGGTACTACCACAAAAGTTATTAAAAAAAAAAAAAAAAGTGTCCCCAGAGGATTTCATGAACTTCTGCTGGAGAAACAAAGAAAGTGAAAAGAAAAAAAAAAAAAAAAAAGGCACTGCTTTGGCTGGAAAGCTATAAATAGGGAAGGTGCTGGAAGTGGTCTTATTTAACATCTTTATAAATGATGTAAAAGAGGAAATGTAGATTAAATTTTCCAGGTCTGCAAAAGACACTAACTTTTTCCAGTACATGAAATGCCAAGTCAGTGGGATAACCTACAAGATTTCCAAAACTTTATGAGTTACTAGGGGGAAAACATCAAATAAAAGTCAAAGTGGAAAACTATAGGGTTAGGCATGTAGGGGAAGAAGTAACAGACCATACTTCTCAGGATAATGGGCCTTAGTTATCATAAAAAGGAGCTTAAAAGACTGCATGAATGTGTTCCCATGGCCAACAAAGCTAACAATGGCACCAATATCACTCAAGAACAAAAATCATGGTACTCATCCCATTTAAAACTACAGCTCATCTTTACAGTTCATCTTTACTTGAAATACCACAAGCAGTTCTAGTCTACTACAGCCTAGCATTCCAAAAATATCAGTTGCTGAATGAAGAAATTATAACTCTAATTTCACCAAAAAGAGAAGGGAAAAAAATATTTAGAAGCTAAGGAAAATCCAAGCAAATAAAAATAAATGATCAGGTTGACCACAGGAGAGTCTTGTGGAAAAAAAAAAAAAAAAAACAAGGAAGATCAGCATTCTGTCAGCCAACAAAGGTGAAGACTACAAGGGAGCATTACAGATGTCAAGGCTCTCTACAATGTCAAGGCTCGCTACAATGTCAAAGCTCTCTACAATGACGGAATGTAGGAACATGGCAAAAATGGAGCTAAGGAACTGCTGCCATACTTCAACGAGAATTCATAATCTGGTTGAGAAATGAAATATAAATATAATCCAGGAAGTTAAGCTAAAAAAATTCTAAGCATTTTCAAAAAGAGGGTAATTTAATTGAGAAAAACTAAGGTATTTGAAGGATAGAAGTCTGAATTTTAAGCCTGAAATCATGGAACACCAACCCAGCCTTCCCAAAACACACCCCCTGATGCATCATCTAAAGACAGAATAATAGACTGAGTCAACATGGCACTTCATAGATGTTCTCATCAACTTCTCATTTTGTCTTTCCCATACTCTGTCTACTTGTGCTCAGCATTTATTTTGTGGTAATGTATCATCTGTAATTTTAAACATCTTTCCCCTCAGAGCAAGACTCAATTATCTCTTTGACACATACTGCATCAAGTTCTTTCACATTGCATAAACATTTAATAATTCCAGCTGTAAGAAAGACATTATTCACAAACTGAAGATATAAAATATTATTGTTAAACTGCATTATACCTTCCAGGTTTAGGAGAGATGAGCCAAAAAAGGAATTTACAGTCTCATGGTAAGTCAAGCTGCATACTAGTTGAGTTGTAAGAAAAATGTTTAATATATAACAATAACTTTCAAATCACAATTATAAATACGTGAAATTTCAAAAAATATATAAGCTAGAGAGTATCTGGAGAAAGTCTATATAATGCAATTACAGATTTTTGTATATCGAAGAGATTGTATAAAGGAATAAAAACTGTCTAGATATAAGAACACCTACAATATATTTTGTATAATATGTCCATGTCATGTTTAGTTTTAGCTGTAAGAATGCACTTTTTAAAATGTTTAAAACATGGATATTTCATAAAAACACCGAGTGGAATTATAGTTAAATAAGTGATTTCATAACAAGATAGAAATTTCTCTTGCTGCTATTATCAGTCTATGATATTAAAGTATTTTAAGATTAGGTCTGAAGAATATCAAATCGTCATGTCAATTATGCTAACTTAGTCAAAACTCCAATCAGTCAGAGGATGTGAAGCTAGTAAGGACCTTGGGAATAGTCTACAGGTTCAGAATCCTAGAAATGAGCAAGTTTTAACCTCTCTGGCTCAGAAAAAGTAATCCAAAGAAATGATGCTTTCAAAATAAGAGCGAAACTGACAGAAAAAACAGAAGGGGAGAGGGAGGGAAAGCAGGATGGTACAGACAGTATACAGAACACAAAACAAACGAGCATTCATGCATGCACAGAAGAACTGCAAGTCTCACATCCAGACTGTGGCAGATTCAGCAAAAGTTTTTTGAAAAGCTAAATATGTTTTTAATACTTCTAAAGTGCTATACACATGAAGTATCAAGCAATAAAGGCATTAAGTTATAGTCCTCGTACCAAAGTATATAAAACATGTCCCCATAATGCTGATCACACAGGATAAATTTTACAACTAAAACACTTGAACACTGAGTTTTTCTAAGGAGTTTTCAATTTCTACATGGCTTTGGAAAACAACAGATTACAACATTAAGAGAAGGCAGAAAATGTAGTATACAAAATCTTTGATGTGCCTGAAATACACAAGGTTTCAAGGAAATAGATTTTTTAAGAACTTTTGGATCATCTGCCATTTTTACAAAACAACAGCACCTGCTTTTATTAGTAAAGGGGTCAAAACTTACATTCTATGAAACATTTTTCAGGAGAAGTTTATATATGACTTAGCCTTAACATACTCTACAGAATGCTAAAATGAAAAAATTTAAATAAGTTTAAGTTCTAGAATTAACAATTTCTTACACCATCTGTATCTGAAGAAGAAGCACACATTATTCCATAAATATGCATAATTATTGGGTAGGAAATGCCTAATTTGCCTACAAAACTCACAAGGGTTTGATGACTGAAGCAAGGAGTGAATCAGGTCCACTGAGAATTACTAAGAAAAACATAATCAGACATAAATGCCACAGAATACAAAGATCATTTTCCAAATTGGTTCCAGAAACAGCTCCTAGGTAAATTTCCATGAAAAGCTAATTTAATTCAATTAAACAGTGTAGCATGGTTTTCCTCTTTAAAAAAGAGTTTAAATATTTTCATTTGCTAAAGATATTAAAGATAAGTGTTTTAAAGAGTGACTGATTTAATCTTGAATCAGATGAGGATTCAAAATTGTGGAAGGACTTCTGAATGAAAAAGGACTTAGCGAGCAAGATGCACTTTAATCACTACAGCATAAATCCATCATTTACGAAGTACACCGAGTAAAACTTACAATAGTTAGAATTGTTCAAGTCTCTATACACTGCCATATAAATACAAAATTATTTCCCACTCAAAATTGTAAGACAAGAAAAAATACTGAGAGACACTGTCCTCTGTATTAGTATATTATGAGAGCCCTACCTCCAACATGAAATGAAAGAAACAGAGTTATCATCTTAAAATTAAATAAATTTGTTTTGGATAACTCAGGTTTCCCTGGATAACATTTCCCAGTTAACCTCAAGATTATATAAGTTCACTCACAGTCCACTTGGGATGAGTAAGTAATGCCTCCGAAGCAGTCTGGTCACGGACTCTTCTGCGTCCATCTGGCTGCTGGCTGGAACACTGGAATGACTCATAAAAATGAAGCAACCTGAGGTCACCTACTCCAGGTCTTTTAAAAAGAATTGCCAACTGCTTACCAGGTGGTTCCAATTTCCGAATGAGAGAGAAACTCATTCTAGATACACCATTTTATTTTCATATTGTCTCTGGCCACAGAATTTGGGGAGAAAGGAAGGAAGCTCTTTTGAAATGTAGATTACCAATCATCTGAAAGCCAGAAATCACCAAGTTTCTTGGATTACGAATATTACATAAAGTCAAGTGAAAAAGAAAGGCAAGACACAAAACTCTATTATATTATGCCCCGAACTTTATAAAGAAAAAAAAAGACCCAAAATGTCAAGAGTGGCTATTTCCGTGTAGTAGAAGCCTGAATGAGTTTTATTTTGTTAGTTTCCTGCATTCCCCAAGTTCACATCAATGAATACATATTCTCTGCTGTTAGAAAAAAAATAACAGTAAGTAGCTTTCTAGAAAATATTATAGACTGTAAACTTTGGGCTCAGTAAGTCCCAGAGGTCCAGAGTATACTCACAAGTATACTGGCAAAAATTTTCTCTGGGTAAAAAAAAATATTCATTTTACTTTTTTTTTTTTTTTTAACGTTTATTTATTTTTGAGACAGAGAGAGACAGAGCATGAACAGGGGAGGAGCAGAGAGAGAGGGAGACACAGAATCCGAAGCAGGCTCCAGGCTCTGAGCTGTCAGCACAGAGCCCGACGCGGGGCTTGAACTCACGGACCATGAGATCGTGACCTGAGCCGAAGTCAGCCGCTTAACCGACTGAGCCACTCAGGTGCCCCTCATTTTACTTTTAAAAAGAAAAAGGAAAAGAAAAAAAAACCCAAGAATGATGTGTGTGACAGACAGAGGAAAAATATCCCGGCAACAAGAATGGTTCCTTTCTTTCAGGAGACAATAAATAGACTGGTGAAATGTTTAGTAAATTATTTATATCAATTTTTTCCCAAAGTATGTTCTAAGGAATACTAATTCAAAACTAGCATTGAATATATGCAAGGAAAAATACAAGTCCCGTGGTCAAATACCCCCTGGGGGACTGCCACAAGGCACAGGAGCATAATACAGGTTCACAGAAGTATTGCAGTTGGAAAATAGCAATTCCCTCATTTCTTTGATCATTTGTTTACTTATCAAATGCTTCTGTGGTGTTTACTACCTGCCAGGCATTGTTCTAAACCCTTTACAAATATTCACTATTCTAAACCTCAAACAAACCTATGAAGTAATCACTGTTATTGTCATCCCCATTTTACAGATCATGCAGAGACAAACAAGGTTCAGTAATTTGCCCAAAGTCAGACAGCTAATAAGCAACAGAGCCAAGATTCAAAGCCAGTCAAACTCCAGAATCCCCACAGTTAGCAATGGGACGCTGCCACCCGTGGGATCCTTCTTGAGTTAAACACCTGACATTCACAAAACCATGGTTCCATGGGATACACTGAAGAAAGAAATGAAATAAAGTAAAACCTACTGTTATATGTAAGTTGCTTTCCTAAATTAGTCATATAGCCCACACTTCTTCAAACTCCAATTTTTCATTTAATATGTGATAAGATAGAGATAACTAGCAATGATGTTAGGCCTAAAAATTTCTGGAATATAATTACTAGATAAAAGAGGTTTGATTACATTGTTTTCCCTCTCTGTTGTCATTTGGTTTTATCAGACATAATTCAAACGAGTTTTGATGAAATAAAAATCTGTATAACTTAAGCCATTTCTTTTTAAGTTTATTTATTTATTTCGAGAGAGAGAGAGAGAGAGAGAAAGCACGAGTCGGAAAGGGGCAGAGGGAGAGGGAGAGAGAGAGAATCCCAAGCACGCTCCACACTGTCAGCACAGAGCCCAATGTGGGGTTCAAACCCATGAACCGTGATATCATAATCTCAGTTGAAGGCAGATGCTTAACCCACTGAGCCACCCAGTCAGCCCTGACTGAAGCCATTTCTATACCCTCAAGTACCAAGAGACTCCTAATTTCGAGAGACTATTTTTGTGGTAGGATTATTAGTCATTTTCATTTTCTTCATGCTTATCTAACTTTTCAAAAATCCTAATAAATATAACCAACAGTGATCATTAACTATCAGGTTATACATTAAATGTTATGTTTTAAAATGGTAGATTGATGTACAATGGTATTGTCAATGTCTGGTTAAGAGAAAAATGCAAGTAACAAGATAATCTATGTGACCTTGGTTTTATTTAAAAATACATAAAAATGCACAAAAAAATTCTTAAAGAGGATATAGATGTATACCATAATACTAAGTTTAAGTAATGGTATAAAGCAACTGTAGGTTTACCTACAATTTCTACTTATCCTACCAAGATTTATTATTTGTGACTTTAGGAGAATCTTCTAAAATTCATACATAAAGTGCCTGGATAACAGATGCAGGTCAGCAAAAGCCCCTGACCATTGCTTGTGATCTCAAGCAAAGTGAGAGTTCTTCCTACTACTCTCTCCCACTACACCCTTCTAATTTCAACTTCATTAATCACAACTTCATTTCTAAATATTGTTTAGGGATTTTTTTTGTTTTTTGGTTTTTTTTTTCCTGCCCCTTCCAATCCTCATCCCACATAAGGGTAAACATCTGCCTTTTGGTATCCACAATGCCTTGCATACTGCCTGGCCCTAAATACTGACTCTGTAAATATGTACTGTACTAATGAATGAGTAAGAGTGAATGAAACAAATTACATATAGAGGAGGTAAACAGATGACTGTCAATTAAAGTGTTTAAACCAATAAATTTGTTGACAGATTTATATAACAACAACTTAGGTTTTCTATGCCACTGTTGCATGAATAGAAGAATAAAAATCGGGGTGAAAAGCAGATGTCCAATACAGGTAAGGGTGGCCAACTCTTCTTATCAGTCCAAGAAGCCTCCAAAAAGGAGGCTTTCAGAAGCTGAATCAACAGAAAATGACACCGTAACTGTTACAACTTCTGATAAGTTGATAAGAGGATTTATCTAAGGTACAGACAGGAGTTTAGAAGAACCCTGAAGGATAGTACAGTAAAGCAGGATAGTAAAGGCAGAGATTCTGAGATTACTGGAAGGAAGCCTACCTTAAGAAAAGTAGTGCCTTTCAGTGCAGGGACCCAGACAGCCCAAGTTGATCTAGCAGAGAAGGAGCCAAGAAAATTAAGAGCCTCTTCTCCACTCTCCCCTTAATCTCCTGCTGGGGTTCCCCAATGACCTAAGCCATCTGGAAATCAGAAAAGCTCACCCAGATATCGTCCTAGGCAGAGAGCATAAGGGAGAAGGGTTCAAAGTGGATCTGGAGAGGCAAACAGAACACTCCTGACACAGAAGGCAATGGGATACTGCAGGAGGTTTTATTAACAAAATAGAGGTGGGGCGCCTGGGTGGCTTGGTCGGTTAAGTGTCTGACTTCGACTCAGGTCATGATCTCACGGTCCGTGAGTTCGAGCCCCGCGTCGGGCTCTGTGCTGACAGCTCAGAGCCTGGAGCCTGTTTCAGATTCTGTGTCTCCCTCTCTCTCTGCCCCTCCCCTGTTCATGCTCTGTCTCTCTCTGTCTCAAAAATAAATAAACGTTAAAAAAAAAATTTAACAAAATAGAGGTAAGGAAACAGAGTTAAGGAAAAGAAGATGTGGCCTCTTGACTAACAGAAAAGGATTAAAACAGTGAAAAGAACTGCTAGATACAGTAAGATGATTCCAAGTTGTTTGCAACCCCATCTGAATAGAGCACTACATTCAGTAATAAGAGGAAGGATTTGGGGATAATCCCTCATTATATGTACTATTATGGCTCAATGTCTATTGGACAACAGAACTGATAATTTCGTATCTTTTAAGATGGCTGTAAAATATATTAGTTAGATAAAAGTCACTGATTTCTATTGATAGGTTAATTTAGACAAAGGCACCATCATTACAGACTTCCTTGGGAGTCATTTTAGGTTCATAAATCAACAAATTAACTAGTGACAGATGTGTCTATACTTGTTTAAGTCCCTGTCTATGCAACTGCTATAAAAATGACTAAAATGTTTATCTCAAGAGAGCCAGGCAAGAAAAGGTTATGAAGAGATACCCTGGATTGTTTCTTTCTTCTTTAGCCAATAAGGAAATACAACCTTCAGAAAAATCATTTCCAAACTTGCCACTTAGTACCTTCTAAAGCTGCAGGCACATGCAGCCATATACTTGCTGAAACACAAGAGAACTGAAGTGAGCTGAGTGAAAACTATAGGTCCTCTAGAAGACTACATCCAGCAGCATTCCACAAATATGTACTGAATGCCTCCTATGTACTGATTCTTTGCAAAGGGCTGAGATACAAGGATGGGTGAGATCCACGTCTAACAACGTGGACTTCGCAGTGAAGTTCTTACAGAAGCATTGCTGTTTTCAAAGCTGAGAGCTAGAGAAAAATGCCACTGAAGCCTGATTAAAGGAATTCTAACTTACTTGCTTCCTTTCCTCTGTAACCAGAACACAAATTGTATGTAAAATGAAGTGATGTTAGTTGAAACTGTCCAGCATCCCTGCATAGTCCAGAGTCTGCCCTGAAGAACCTTGCCAGGATATACTGCACCCTCTGAGTCAAGGCGCTTATAGCCCAGGAGATATTTGAAGGAAGGTAAGGAGGTGACATGTGGGAAATGAAATGTGGATGTAAGAGTAAAAGCAAGTATTGAGCCAGTGGGTTGCTGCAATGTTGATCAAGATGGGGGAAATGATTCAACTCAGTGACTCTTATTCAGTAATAAGAACATCTGATCAATTTCTCTGGGTTCCACCCTTGCCCAAACCACCGAACTATCAGCGAGATCCTTCTCATAGCCTCCCTCATCATCTTACTTGAGACATCCCCGCTCACACTACAGACATGCTAAGTCATACTTATTGACTCCTCTGTATAAAATCTTCCAGGGTGGTTCAATAAAATACTCCATAACATGGGCCTGGCTATCTCTCTGACCTCATTCTTACCATTTCCTTTAATTGCCTGAGTCCAACCACACTGACAAGCGTGTGCCCAACTTGCTGCTGCTTTAGAGACAGCTTTGATATTCCCTCTTCCAGGAAGTTCTCCTGGATTTCCACTGTGCTGGCTTTCTTGGTATTCAGGGACACCCTCAGAAAGGACTTCCATGGCTACCCCATATAAAGAATAGCCCCAGTCACGTGCTGTCATACCTCCCTGTCTTATTTTCCGAATGTCAATCTTCACTCCTGGAAATGGTCTTACTCATGTGCTTGCTCCTGGTTGTTTTCTCTTTCTAGAATGCAAGTTCAACGACAGCAGAAGCCTGGGGTCTCTTATGGCTACAGTATCCCTGAGGTGTATAACAACACCAGGCAGAGAGGAGGCACTCAAACATTTAAGTAAAATGAATGTAATTAAGATTACCAAGATGTAAAGTAGATACTCTAAAAATCGTGAAAACAGTTTATTGCCTGATGTGCATTATATAATACCCTAATTTTGTCTCAATACTATAGACCTTAATAAATACTCAGAAGTAACAAAATGCCCCTCTTGTCCACTCCCAAACCTTCATTTATTTATCTATCTCTAATAAGTTTTAGTTTTCTTCAATTTTAATTATAAATTCAGTATGAGTACGTATTTCTAGCCCTATCCCCTCCCTCCTGGGAATACTGGTTGCCTCTATATAGTCCAACATTTCCACTTAAATTTCTACCATCACATCAAATTCAGCATATGAGAACTTGAAATTAGTATCTCTCAGGCAAAATCAGCTCCTCCTGGGGCGTCTGGGTGGCTCAGCCAGTTGAGTCTGACTTCGGCTCAGGTCATGATGTCATGGTTCCTGAGTTCCAGCCTTGCACCGGGCTCTCTGCTGCCCACTAGAGCCTGCTTTGGATTCTCTGTTCCCTCTCTCTCTGCCCCACCCCCACTCATGCTCCCTCTCTCTCTTTCTCAAAAATAAACTTTTTTTAAAAAATCAGCTTCTCCTTCTATCCTGATAACTTTATCAACCATCCTCCAAATACCCAGATTTAAAAGCTAGGAATTATCTTGATTATGAAATTCAAGAATCACAAAAGAGACTGGAAAAGTAAGTGGTCGTGAAGCTTTCTTTAAACTGTGTTAGCCTTTTTTCAAACAAAAGTTCACAGGGAAGTCTGATATGTAAAACAGAGGAATATGCAGTTGTTCTGGGAGTTAAACTGGTGGTCTCTGAAGAAAAACTTCAAAAAGTGCTCCTAATCTGGTCCAAACTTCCTTTCTTTTTTCCCTACCCCCACTCAACACATGCACAGAAATTTACAGAGGAGAAAATTTCATCCAGAGAATGTGAATCTTCTATTCAGGTAGAAGTAAGTAGTCTGCCCAAGATGACACAGCACAATGCTTTGCATAAATGCACTTAGAAGTCAATGTTTACTTCTATTACTTCCATGATTATGTATAACCAATGATTATCAGTTGTTGCAAGATGGTCAGTTTCACGCATGACTGTCACTGGTCAGCATGAGAAGAAATCTTCAGAGGTTAGATAGTAAATGTTAGCTCCTGGTAATGGATTTACTTCTAGCGAATGAAGGCAAGCAGGAGTCCAGGGGAAAGGACTGTGGCTTCATTGTCTATTGTTGAACAAGATTTCCAAATTGTTTAGGCCTCATCCTCTTCATCTTTAATATTAATGTGTGTGAGGAGATGCTTTCTGAGACTGTCTCATCCCTCCGTCTGTGATCTATTACACCACACTATAGCATTTCCTTTGAGCTACTGTACCTACAGAGAATTAGCATCACAAGTTAAAGACAAATCACCCTTCAAGGATTTTTTGACTATTGTAGGGCAGGTACTTCACTGGGCTTCTGAAATTCAGGAAAGGAAAGAAAAGACACACTATTTTATTTCAATGAAAAGACAGCCCAGTGAGGAAGAGCCCAGCAAGGAACCAGAAGGCGGCGGAGAGGGAAACAATGAGAGGTGTGCCCAGAAACGGAGCAGCAGAGATGAGGAGGCTTAGGAAAATTAGGAAGGGATTTGCCAGGTTGGAGTGGGTGACAACTGACTTTAGATTTGGATGATAAACACGAGTTGACTGCTGGAAGCTGCTATACGCACCAAAAGAGATCACATTTTAAATTACCTTACACTGTTAAATAATAAAATCAGTATTTACTGTATAAAAATGTTTTATCAGGCCATCTCACACAGTTTTCAAAGTTTACGAGGAAAAAATTAAGTCAATTTCCTCTTAATAAATATTATTTAATGACTGGAACATTCTGAGGGACATATGTGAACACACCCCAAGTAGAGGCAGCACGTCACTGAGGGACAATAATCTAACAGGGAATTCAGACAACCCTGCCTGGGCTAAACACCACGCAGCACCTGGCAGACAAGGTGGCGAAGCCCCTATAAATACTGATGATTCACTGACGTGACATAAATCAGGATTTTAACTCACCAAAAGCTAACATTTTGATTTAAAATCACAAATCAGTGCCATTAAAACTCATCAGGAGACCCTAGCACATGAGTAATGAGATCATATCAACTTCTATCTCGTGAGCAAAAGGAAAAGCTGGTTTTCTAAATGGTAATTCAGATTGGACAAATAACACACTGTATCAAGTTTTGTAGCCCTCGGCCATATTTTGCTAAAAACAAAGGTACATTATACATGACTAAAGAAAACAGTGAAAATCAGAGCAATTAATTTCCCAGCTATGTTTCCCATAAAAAACCATCACTACTATGATTTGCTTACAGCACACAACCTGGTTTTGCATCACACAATGATCTAAGTGTGTAATAACTTGCATATTTCACTAAGATGTAATATCCTTCAAAACGTCCTTACAGTGAGAGTTTTCCAAAGAAATTATTGATCTCTGGAAGGTCTCATGTTTTAAAATTACTGACAAATCCTTTCCTATTTTCTTTGCAGTTAAAAATAATTCTTCTTGATCACTGGAGTGTAAAGAGGTATAAGAGTATAAAGAGGGAATATTTTCTCAAAAACAAATGTCCCAGTTGACACAGGACATTTCTCATAATTTTCCCAAAACAATAATTAGGAGAGTTGTCACTAGGATCCTAAAAATATATGCAAGAAACACAGATAATTCGTTGGCATGTTTAGTACAGCAAGACATTTCCATAAATACTTTTCAAATTATTTTCAAATACTTTTTAGCTGACTCCTCTCATGATTGGAGGCTTTGTGTTTCTTTCCACAATTCAGAAACGTTTCTCAGGTGGTTCTGCTTCACTGCAGATACGTTTGGTACATTCTCTTTATATGTTGGAGGCAATTAAGCGGCTCTCTTCTTCTGTTTTCTTTCACTGGCACCTCTGTGGCTGCTCAGTCACTGACCTCACCTTGGTGGAAAGGTGACTAAGAAAAGAGCAATTCCTAATAACTCACGGAAACTACAGAGTTCCCATTCTATGGAGAACAAATGCGAAGGACCGAGGATCCAGCTGAAGTGGTGCAGCTCAAAAGGAATAAGACACTGGACAACTTCCGGAGGATCCTCTCTAATGTCTGAAACCCTAACCCCGCAAGGGACAGACAGAAATATGGGGCCCTGACAGACACGGTCACGAGTGGATTGATGAGCGCTGAGAGCGAGAGTCAGACAGAAGTAGAGACAGACGAGCAGCAGAAAGCCTGCAAACGAGAAAGACTGACAAGAGTGTAGGAGACAGAGAGGGAAGAAGATAAGGAGACAGAGGGAGGGACACAGAGACTGAAAAGGGGGTGGGGAGAGGGAGACACACACAAACAGGCCCAGGGAGAGACAGAGAGAGGAGGTGGGGAGAGGGCGAGAGGCAGAGATAGAGAACGGGAGAGAGAGAAACATTTGAGAACGCAACAGACACAGTAAGAGACAGAGGGAAAGAGACGGAGAGAAAGAGGCAACAGCGGCAGACACCGAGAGCCGAGTCCGCGACACCAGACCAGCCCGCTGCGCACTTTCTCCCGCCGCAGAGCGCAGTCCCGGGAGGCTTCCGAGGCAGGTGGCTCGGCCGAACTGGGTGTCTGCGGGTCCTGCCTCCCAGGCTGCCGGACTCGCGCCCATTTCCCCCGTTCCCGGGCTGCCCTCCGCTCGCCCTCCCGCCCCATCCCTGGGTGCGCAGGTCCCGACTCCCCGCCTCGGCGCGTCCTTCCTTCCCCCGGTCCGGAGCACGTGTCCCGCCCGCAGCTGCCTCTGCCCCCAACTCCCCGCCAACGCCGGCACGAGGTTTCGGGGTCCCGGCAGCGCCGCCCGCGCACAAAGCCCAGGCGGCCACCTTGTGACCCGCTGCCCGCCGCCGCGCCGCCCCACGGCCGCGCTGCACGTTCTCCTCCTCTCCCCCTGCGCGCTGGCTCCTTACCGCAGCGCCGCCACCGGCTCCGCGCCGCCCCCCTGCCCACGCCGGCTCCGCTGCCTCCCGCTCGCTTGCAGGGACGAGCCCCGCGCGCAAGCCCCCCCACCACCACCACCCCGCCCCCCCCCCCCCCCCCGCGCCTTACCCGCCGCTCAGCTCCCGGCACCGGCGTCCTGAGCGCCGCTGTCCCCGCGGCCCCCCAACTGTCCGGGCGCCCCGCGCAGGCCCCACGCCAACTCCGCGCCCCGCGCCCCGCTCCCGCCGCACCGTCAACTTCTGGCCGCCGCGGCCGCTCTGCCGCCGCCGCGGGACTTTTTTTTTTTTTCCTCTCGCTCCTCGGCTGCCTCTGGATTTTTTTTTTTTTTTTTTTTTCACTTGCCCTCTCCAGCTCCCACTAGTGATTGGAGACTGAGAGCCAAGTACTTAGCGGAGGGATTACACTTCTCGGCGCACTTGGAGCTGCCCCAGCCCCGCTGCCTGTGTAAGGAGTGGTGAGCGGACTCGGGGAGCTGCGCTGTTCATGCCCTTCCCCAGCCCCGGGTCCAGGGGGAACTTCCACAGCTTAGCCCGCTTCGCAGAGCATCACTTGGATGGCAGTCCTAGATGTGTGGAAGAAGGGGTTTCAAAACAGGCTAGGTTACAAGAGCAAAGATTCGTGGGATTACGGTACATTGAGAGCTGAAAGGGACTCCCAAAGACAATCTAGTGCCGGGAATTTGAACTTCTCAGGGCCACTGACACTTTTGAGAAGTTGATAAAATGCTGACGCACCTCGCAGAAAATACGCACACACATCCGATTATGTCTGCTTTTCTGGGCCGGGGTGTAGGAACTCTGAAAAAACACACAGTTGGACCTCCTAGGGAAATGAATTATTTCCTTTCCTCAAATATTTTGAAACTGGTGAAAGAAAGAAAGAAAGAAAAGAAAGAAAGAAAGAAAGAAAGAAAGAAAGAAAGAAAGAAAGAAAGAAAGAAAGAAAGAAAGAAAGAAAGAAAGAAAGAAAAGAAAGAAGAAGAGAGAGAAAGAAAGAAAAGAAAAAGAAAACGCCCTCCATTTATATTTGATGAAATTTTATAATTAGTAGTGTTTATTTTGGAAAAGTATGTAACCGCTTTACTTTGTGGTCTCCTTGCGAAAACTTTGTGTTGAAACATTTTCTACGGAAGTAAATATAAATTAAGCTAGTCCACAGTCTTTCGGGAGACTTGGGGAGAAGAGTTAACTTTTTTAAATCAGCGGTTTTCCAGTTCTGTCTCCCAGGGAGATATCTTGTGACTTATAATTTTTTTTTTTTTTTAACTCCCAAGGCCTTTTCAGCTGCCTATCCTCAGAATTAATTTCCTTTTTTTGAAAAACTTTTCTATCTTGTAAATATACCGATAATTCCTCCTTCATCACCAAATGTGTGATTTAAATGACTTAATGACATTTCACCATGACCTAGCTTTTTTCCAATTTTCTTCATCTGTCTCTATTGCCTATTTATTACCCTGTCTTGGCAAACCTTTTTCTTTCAACTCCTCCCTTTTCTAAAATTATTCCCATTGGTTTTTGTTGTTGTTGTTGTTGTTGTTGTTGTTGTTAGACATTAAGTATCTTTTTAACTCATCAATAACTCAATTGTATATAAATTTATTTTATACAGCTCCCAAGTTAGGAACAGGTGGTACTCCAGGCATTTACTGATGAGTCTGTGAAATACACACACATTTCCCCCAAAGAAATTTTAGGATCCCTGTGAAAGTATATTTGCCCCCTAACGTACCTGAACCATACATAATATTATCAGGACTAAACTGAATTCTGGTGCCTGATGCTGGACTGGAAGAAGAAAGGTCTGTTTAGTATAACACTAGAAAATTTTCAGAACAGGTAGCGTTTGCCATTGACATCATCTTGCCTTCCTGATTCAACCTTCATAATCTAGTCCTTGGTACCCAAGAATCGTAAAATAGAAACCATTCAATTCACCCTCACTTTAAGTCCTCTGTGCTCCTAAATTACTTTGCTGGTCTTCGGTCGAATTTCCTATCATTTCCATCCTGATATTAACTAGGTTTAAAGAGAAAAGAAATCTAAATGAATGTATCCCCTGTACTGTGTGAATTACTGATAACTTTTATTTGGCAAACGTATTTTTTTCTCTTAGAATTTCTGTCCTCAGAAACCACAATGAAACCAGACATTGTGGAGCAGTGTTTGGGTCATGCATATCTTTTCAGAAGATGTGCTAAGGATTGGCTTTTCTTGGCTTAACCCTATTCGGCAAATATCCTAAGCATCTACTGGACATAAGACACAGATCCAGGGAATACAGGCATCTCTGGACACAATTCTATTTCAGCTAACTTATAAATAAGGAGATATTTTTAATTATAAGGTATAGAAAAAAACTCTCCAACAGGAATAAAGAAATTTGTATAGTTTTTCATGAAAGGAAAAAAAGCGCTCTGCGTGGGAGAGAATCAGAGCACCATAAAGGAAACTGTGAAGTGGACCTGAGAAGGTAGCATTGAAATTAGCAGGGATGGGGAATCTGAGGTATAAGCCATTCAACAATCAACATTTATTGAGTACCTATGGCATGCCACACACTGGTGTTTGAGATTCAAACCCTGTTGATTCCTTTTTGAAACTTATAGAACAGACAAAAAACAAATTATATATATATATATATATATATATATATATATATATATATATATTTATTTTAGAACATTCTGTGAAGCACAGTGATCAATACATGCACACACAACTACTAGAGCACAGAAAAAGCAGCTATTCTGCCTGGGAATGACAGAGTGGTCACATCAGGGTCCTGAAGGGTCTTTAGAGATGAAAGGGCAGCTGCAAACAGAATAAACATTTTAAGCAGAGGGGAACAACATGGAAAACAGCAGAGTGCATCCAGGGAACAGCTGGTAGCTCAGTGCTGCTACCCAAGTTAGGAGGAGAAGGTGCAGCAGATTGAATCTCAGGTTCAGCAAGGTTCAGGAATGACCTTGTCAGATATGCTAACGACGTAGATATTTCCTTGTTAGGCAATAGGGAAGCATTAGTGATTTTTAAAACAAAGAGTTAATTGCTGGAATGGAGTTTTCAGAAGGTCATTTAGAGGTACCTAGAGAGGGAGAAATGGAAGCACAGAACCAGTTAGGAGTCAATCGTGTAGAGTGAAGATCTGAACCAACATAGTGACATGGCTACCAAGATCAATAGCAGACTTGAAAGACACTTCAGGTAGAGTTGTAGACGTTGCTTCCCTGCTTTGCAGCCTGGGATGGTGGTGCTTTTAAAGGCACGAGGGACGACAGGGTAGGGGAAGCTATTGAAAAGAAGAGGAGAGAGGGTTTCCGTTTGGTGGAATGGCAAAATTTGAACAAAAACACAATGTCTTTTTTTTTTCATCTAATTGTAAAAATAAATCCTATAAAAGTTCCAGATATCTCGGGAGAGAATACCAGGTCAGCAAAGGTGAGGACTCTCAAAGAATTCACAGGCTTATTCCCCATTAAGGTAGACATTTGCCCACCTCTGCTAGACTCAAACTACTTGGGGAATTTACATGCAGCTAAATAGGACAGGCCTGAGGAACAAAGTAATACAGTGAGCGTGCTTCTGGGCTTTCCGCTCCCCTTCTCCAACTGTTTCCTCTTCATTGGTGTCCTTACTCCCACATCTTTCCCTTTTCCACCTCCCCTCTTTCAAAACTATAAAGGACTGACAACCATTAATATATTATCCTAAATTAATGTATACTATGTTAAGTAACATTCTAGAGCATGTGCTTTTAAATTGCTTCTCTCTAAATGTGGAATAAAAACTTGTCTCTTTTTTGAGGTATTTTGGGAATCAGATTAAAGAAATATTTCAGCAGAAGCAAGAAATCTTTCTTTCCCTACAATTCACACAGCTGTGGCTGCCTTTTAACCCACTGCTAATGCGTTGACTCTGCATACACAAAATAAGAGATTAAATCTCTCAACAACTGGAATATTTAAATCCTCACTTGTTAATATAAGAAGGTATAAGTATTGGTGAAATATGTAGCTTCTATAATAAGAGCCATATTGAGTGATCACCATGTGTTAGGCATGCTGCTGAACACTTCACACATATTAATGTACTGAGGTCTCATAATAAAGAAGGTACTATTTCATTCCCATTTTACAGATGAGGAAACCAAGGAACCGAGAAGTTAGATAACATGTTCAAAGCCATACTGTGAAGTAGAAGAGGCAGGATATGAACCTTAGGCAAGACCTCAGTCTTATTCAGTGCACTAAACTACTCTATACCAGTGAGAACATTTTTTAAGTACCCAGTGAACAGACACTAGACAAAAATACCTGAAGATTTTTAATCTAAGATAATACATGAGCCTGATCCTAGAAAGTGTGAAAAGACAAAATACTTGTGTCCTTTATATTTTTTTTCATGTTTCCTGAGCTCCTTGGAAAGGTAGCAGCTGGGGGAAGATCTGGCCATGCCAGGAACATGGGAAGCAATAGGGTTTGTGGCTTTTAAAATTTCCCTCTCTGGTCAGCATTTAATGCCCTTGGCCAGCCCTCTGCCAAGTTGTGAACTTCCTGAGGATCCTTTCCCTGTCTTTTACTACTCCCCCAGCCACTTTTTTTTTTTTTAAACACAACCACTTTTACTAGATTGGAATGGGTGAGTTTAGCTCAAAAATCAGATTTTTTCATGTTGTATAGTGGATTGCATCATAAAGAAGTGAGATTCTCATCACAAGTATCCAAGCAGAGGTAAAGGGTGACTATTACAGAAGGTGTTTCCACAGTGGGTGAGCGGACAGACTAAAAAAATCTCTAAGACCCCTTACTACTCTCCGCATCTATATTTAAATAGTTAATGTGAATAATTCAAAATATTAACACAAATATCAACATTAATATAATTCATTTAAATATAGATATTAATATGTATAATTAAATAAATTCAACAAATAAATGTGAACATATTTCTATCCATTCACTCTGATACATGTCAGTCATAGTCTCACAATTAAAATACGCATCAAATTACTCCCAAACTCATAGCCTAAAACTTCTACTCTGTTTTCTGGTGTCCTCTATTTATACAAAACAACTGTAATTATATACAGGAAAAAATAACACAGATTCCAATTCAATAACAAATTAATTTTGTTCACTATGTAAGCTCAAGAGAAACAGAATTCCTCAACTGAAATGGGAACAGTCATGAAAAAAACCTGAAGTAAAAATGCTGAAATGATTTTGCTTTCTTTTGCTGTCAACATTATTCGGTTTTTCTTAATAAAACAGATATTAAGCAGATATTAATATCCACCTATTTATATGTTGCCAAATTATCCAGGGCCTGATATAAATTAATCCCGTTGAAATTGGAAGGCAACGTCATTTCAATATTTAAATTTTTTTCTAAATTTCTAAAGTCCAAGTATCTTTTTTTCTGAACCATCCTGATCCATACACGTACATATTTTCTAAAACTGGGAGATTAGGAAAAAATTCTGCAACACAACTTATAAAAAGTAATTCTTACATCTGTTTCTTTGGAGTCTCATGTTCCTGATGACTTTTTCCTTCTAAAATGATTTGCCAACCTTGGAACTTTTCTGTGTTTTCCTGACTCACAGTATATTTACAGTGTGTGCCTCAGGAAGAAATATACAGCAACTATTTCCTTCTGTACTAGAAAAAAGAACAGAAAAGTTAAAGAGCAAAAACACATGAAGAACAAATCTCCAATGAAACTACCTGGAAAAAAAAAATGGGTTTTGGCTCTTATTAATAGCCTATTCTTTCCATCATATGTTCTTAAATTATAGAATTGTTTTATGCTCATGGAGAAAAGTAATTTAACTTCTGTTTCATGAATTCAGAGATTATGCCTTTTATAAATTACAGAGATTTAACACTGTTAATGTTAGAAATAATATTGACTATAACTACATTAAAAGAAGACATTTTAGAATTCCCTGTTGACATTTCTAATTATAAATATATCATAGGTATTGAAACAATATATTGTGAAAATATTCATACTAGAACATTGAAACTATATAGATTTCCATACTACAAAAATAGCTTAATTGATGATCTCTGGGGCATACGGCTGAATAAAGCCACAGCCTTCCTTGGCACTATTGAACAAATCCTGCAAATTTCACGCTACTATTAGTGGAAAGGAAAGGACAGAATTGAAATCTCAAGAGGAAAGAACCAAAAGAGAAAACAAGTCCGCCAAGTACCAAAAAATAGCAGGAACGAGGAAGCAAAAAGATCAAGGAGGAAATTTAAGGAAATTATATTCAAAAATGTATTTTTTTCTCTCTGGTAGCAGAATTGTTTAACACAGATCGGATTTGCGATTTTGTTAAGTAACACTATTCATTAAATTGAGCTGGATATTTATATAGTAAGTCAGAATACATGAAATATTGAAGATGTAATTACAACTCATCTGCTTAAAAAAAATTGTAGGGTTCTCATTTGCCTACAGAATAAATCCATGTATCCCAGTGGGACCTTAGGGGCCCATGATAATCTGGCCTCAACATCCCTTTCCAGCCAATCTGCCAAACACTCCAGACTGACAGACTGCTTGCCAAACATCTTGACAACTTCTCCTGGCTACTTTACCATCTGGCCCCCTGACCAATATCCCTTCATCATCTGACATTCACCTTCTAGACCCTAGTCAAAGGTCTTTCCTTTCATAAAACATTTCATTTCTCCAGGCATATTAGTCACTCCTTCCCACACTTCTGCATTACCACTCTCCTATTTTATAATTTTTAATATTCTTAACACATAACACAATGCCCAGCACATAATAGGTGCTCTAAATATCTTTGCTGTTAGAATAATGAGGCCAATTTTAGAACCATCTTTAAATTCTCAACTGAAATGACCACTCAAAAAAAAGGTCTCTTGAAACAACAATTAACATTCTATAAATAGGATGTATAGGCAGCAGGAGACATGGGGGTTTGTTGAAAATTTACAGAAACAACAAAAAAAAACCTTTTTAAACAGAAAAAAAAAAACCCAAAAAACACCTTAATGAAGGAAAAAGCCACGCAAGTTTATTTACTATACTATCAGGGCAAGCAAGAGTCTAGTACAAAATGGCCAGACCAACCTGAGTAGTAATTTGGGTTGGGTATGGGATGGGAAGGGCCCAGATGATAGAATTGCGGTCAGGTACTGGGAGTTACTGGCTCGGGGGTAAAATTGCTTCGCAACAACTCAGGAATTCCAAAGGCTATTGTCATAGTCCATGCGGCTGCTCTAACGCAAATACAATAGAGTGGATAGCTTAAACAATACATTTATTTCTCATACTTCTAGAGACTGGGAGTCAGGGATCGGGATGCCAGCATGATCCAGTTCTGGTGAGGACCCTTTTCCAGGTTGCAGACGACTGAATTCTTCTTGTATCCTCATATGGCAGAAAAAGCAAGCTCTGATTACTTCATCCCCTTATAAGGGCACTGATCCCATTCATGACCTAATTATCTCCCAAAGGCCCAACTGTTTAGTACTATCACATGAGGGGTTAAGATTTCAATGTCTGGATTTGAGAGGTGGGGTCTTGGACACAAACATCCAGTCCACAACAACTATCATCTCTAAATGATAGAAAACTATCGTCAATTATATACTGCTAAGATTACTGGTCAGATTTTCAGGGCATCCATATCTGAATACTGAGTATTTCAAGATGTTTTCTGATGCAAATGAAAGCTTCTTGAGAACAAAAACACAAAATTAATAACTGGCACCTGGCGCTTACTAAGAATTTGATAAATCTATGAGGAATGAATGAATAATGTTTAACATGACTCTGTATCAATTTCATAACATTACTGTTTCACCCACGACGTGTTCTTAAAACAGAATAAGGACAGACTGATTTTTCTCACACACACTCCTATTATAGATCAGATTAAATAAAATTTAGGGTGAACTGAAATAACAAGAACAATAATATCCTAGAAATCATGACTGTTAATTGTTCATTGCTTATCATGTACCAGGTACTATAGCATTTATTTTGTTATCTAATTTAATCACAGATACTATTAATGCCATCATTTTACAGATGCAAAACAATGAGGTTTTGAGATATTAAGTAACTTGGTAAGGTACAGAGCTAGTACATGATGGAGTGGATATTTAAACCCAGGATATTAGCTCACATTCTTAACCAGACCATCCCCCTAGATCTTCTGAATACTACCATATGTTTATCTATAGTTAAAAGTGCAATCTAATGCATGAATTCACTTACATACTTCTAGCTGAATTTATCATTTTGTTCTTGTCACTGTTAGTGATAGATCTTTCTAGAACCATGAACTTACCTTATAAGATTGTTCTTTTGTGAAACAAAAAAAGATATACAATTAGTGATTAAAAATACTTCACCATTTGTTTCACTGTCTTAAAGTTACTTCATTGCTATAGATGTAACGATGCCCCAGACTGAAATGTTAATGACAAAGCCATCACGCAGATACCACAGAGGACTTTCAATATCATTTGATATTAAAGATAAAATGTTTGTGCCTGATTGAAATTGCAACATCACTAGGGAGTGAGGAAATATTTTAATTAGCATCCTCCTTTCCTTCTGTTGAAGGTTTTAAAGCACTGAAATTACATTGAATTTTAAGTTTTTATTTAATCTTTCTCTTCTCCTTGTTGCTAAACTTCTTTAGGTTGAAACTACATATTTGCATTTTTGTTTCCCCAGCATTCAGCACACTCTGTAGCATATTAATTGACATTCATACATGTTTAACAGATAGATAAATCATGTGATTTGAATCCCATTTTAGTTCATACTATGTTTTCTGACCTGTACGTATTAGAGATAGATAGATATCAGAATTAAGGAATACATGAAATTAAACTACGCTGATACTCTAACGTGATTCCTGAAATAGGGGCAGATCATCCTTCAGATTCCAGCCCTGTTAAAAGAGGTCTCAAAGCTAACAAGAAGCCTGGTACATTGGTGACTATAGTCTACTGTGTATGTTATACAGAAACCACTGGCAGTATTTTGAATGGTGCTAACAAGTCACAAGACAGTGATCAAGCATGAAGAATATTATCTGGGGGTATCTGGGTGGCTCAGTCAGTTTAACCATCTGACTCTTGATTTCAGTTCAGGTTGTGATCTCAGTTTGTGAATTTGACCCCCATGTTGAGCTCTGTGCTGACAGTAAGCAGTCTGCTTGGGATTCTCTCTCTCCCTCTCTCTCTCTGCCCCTCCCTATTCACACTCTCTCTGTCTCAAAATAAATTAAAAAAAAAAAAAAATTAAGGGCCCCCCCTGGGGTGGCTCAGTTGGCTAAGTGTCTGGCTTCGGCTCAGGTCATGATCTAACGGTTCATGGGTTCAACCCCGTGTCAGACTGACTGCTCAGAGCCTGGAGACTGTTTCGGATTCTGTGTCTCCTCCCCTCTCTCCCCTTCACCCACTTGTGCCCCTCCCCTCTCTCAAAAATGAATAAACTTTAATAAATAAATAAATAAACAAATGAACTTTTAAAAAAGGCATGAAGAATAAATATCTGGGCAGTGAGAAATCGACTTGGAGAAAGGCAACTTTCATGTTTGAACACTCATTAATGAGGTTGCTGCCTTAGGCTGCCCACATCATTGTACTCTTTTGAGGGGAAAGAAATTGAGACAACTGACCAAAAAGTTAATGACTGTGAGGGCTTTTAGTGATTTTCAAATCATTCAATAGAACATTTCACATGAATTATCACTGTATCTGCAACTCAAATTCAAAATTACTGATAATTGTACTTTTACACTTAGCAACCTGACAATGTTGCATTTAGCAATACTTGTGAAAACAGAGAAGTGTGTAATATATATGAAATTAACATAGAGGTGTCCAAGGTATTAACCAAGATACCTTTTTTGTGGCTGCTGCCATTGTTTTAATGACCTTCACACTTCAGGATGACGTCCGCTTAGGAGAGGATAGAATGATGAGCGTGTATGATGCTCACAGGGAGCTGGCAAAGTTAGTGAGTCAGCTTTACTCTCAATTACACCAAGATGCCATTAACCTCAGAATTCCTTGCCATGCTATTACCACTTTACTTCCCAATTAATGAATAGCCGTTTGAAGACTTTATCTCGGTATACTCATGAGTGAATAGAGCTCTGAATTGAAGACTCCCAAGTTTTGCTATGTCATTAAAAAGCAGCATTCACTTCTATATAACCATGACCAGGTTCTATTCAAGTATGTTCCATACATATAATCTAGGTCATGATACAGTAGCAGATGGAAAGGCCTGGTACCAAGATCTCCATTTCTTTAAAATTAACTCTGATCGGGGCACCTGGGTGGCTCAGTTGAGACTCCGACTTCCACTCAGGTCACGATCTCCTGGTTTACAGGTTGGAGCCCCGCATCGGGCTCTGTGCTGACAGCTCAGAGCCTGGAGCCTGCTTCGGATTCTGTGTCTCCCTCTGTCTCTGCCCCTCCCGCCTTACACTCTTTCTCTCTCTCCTTCCAAAATAAATAAACATAAAAAAATAAAAAAATAAATAAAAAATAAAAAAAATAAATAAATAAATAAAATAAAATTAACTCCGATATTATTTAGGTCCTTTGACTAGTTTATGTAATCCAGAAGTAGAATATGTCAACATAAATATAACAGATTTGGAAGCAAAAGAAGATTCAGATAGCAGACATCCCCATAGTGTAGTGTAGCTCCATGAGTATAGGAAACTCATGAAACAGCAATTCACAGGACTTCCGTAATGTTGTATCTGTTTTTGTTTTCTTGTAAAGCATAGTCTTACCAAATCCTTTAGTTATGGTCTATTTTGCTGCAGTCATATGGGTGTTACTGGTAAGGTGTAAAACTAATGGCTGCAGCAGGAAAAAGGATTGATGTGTCATGAATTATGGCCCTGTTTACACTTCTACTTTAGCCATAATCATTTGTTTAAACAAAAAGTCCTGCATTTGAACCTCTACAATTGTGTGCTTATTATAAACATCTCGTCTTTCATCCAGGCTCAGCCAACACTTGAATGTGTTGACACTCGTAGAGAAATAAAGTCTTCTACTAACAAATAATAATTCATCCTAAAAGAATGTAAACAAACCTTTATTCATTAACTTGCTAATTAACACTTTCGGTTGCATTTATTAACTAACATTTTTGTTAAAATAAGTAAAACTTTGGACGTGCTAATCATCTAAAACTTTCTCCTCTATCTCTCAAAGGATTATCTTCTCACGTTTAGCTGAAGTGGCTAATACTATTGATTTTATCTTTAAAAAATGTTCTTATCCCTCTCCTGTGGCATGCCAATATAGCCATTAATACACAGTACATGTCTTTTCCTAGATTGTACTCTAGTGCATGTCATTTTCTCCTCCATGTTTTTTTTCCTCAAAGGGATTTATAAGATTTAGGATTCACTTTAATGTACAGCATATTCTTTCACTTTGGTTTTCCTATTGAAACCAGTGTATTTTCATAGAAAACACATTAGTAACTCTACCTTGCTATGTACTACATCTGGATTGCAGCCTCCTTCTGAACGAGGACCATAATTACTTCATTCCCTGGACTTTATCAGAATTCATGAGCAAGCAGAACTGTTAAATGCAGCTCTCCCAGTAATCAAGCCTAACACATAAAAAGCAAGAATTTTTAAAGGAAATCAGAGTGTTTTTCTCATTCTCTAATAATGATAATTTATTCACATCCTTTATTATTGGCTTAACCTCTGAATCTTTTAAAGAAGTTGCAGTTTTACTGTGGTGTCACTAAAACCAGAAAGAATAACCTAGAATTTCATGGCATAAATTTACTTTAGTAACTGTGCCTGAAGAGATGAACAGAGAAGAGTGATTAACAAGGCTCATGAGGGGCGCCTGGGTGGCGCAGTCGGTTAAGCGTCCGACTTCAGCCAGGTCACGATCTCGCGGTCCGTGAGTTCGAGCCCCGCGTCAGGCTCTGGGCCGATGGCTCGGAGCCTGGAGCCTGTTTCCGATTCTGTGTCTCCCTCTCTCTCTGCCCCTCCCCCGTTCATGCTCTGTCTCTCTCTGTCCCAAAAATAAATAAAAAATGTTGAAAAAAAAAAAAAAAACAAGGCTCATGAACTGAGCTGAAGAATATTCATTCCCGAGTTAATTCTGACAAGGTCTTTGTCTACCTAATTTACCAGGTAAAGAACACATTCAATTGATTATCTAAATGTTAAGCTTTTCTCAATATTTTTGGCCTCATTAATTCAGCATATCTTATATAGACATTATGTTATAGACAGAGGATGTATTAGGTAAGACAAACCTCCTTGTCTCATAGTTTATAGTCCCAAGAGGGAGTTAAACAACTTACTAAACATTGTGGTTATTTATGATTTATTAGCCACCGTGTGAGGTGTTGGTTATACAACAGCAAGCAAGAGCAGCAGGCTTCTGCCCAGATAGAGGGTGGGTGTTGAGTCCTAAGATAGCATCAAACATCAGATCCTATCACACAGAAGCGCTTAAACCAGTCTTTAGGGGATAAGAAAGTCATTCTGGAGGCAGTAACAGCTTAGTTGAGACCAAAAAGGTAAATAACAGTCAGCCAGACAAAGAATGAGGAAAGGCAGGGTTCCAGTGCACTTGCACAAAAGTCAGAGAGGCCACCTCATAGCCAGAGCCCTAGCAGTGGTTTAGTAGAGGGAGAGGATGCAGCACAGAAATCAAGAAGGCAGAGGTGAGCAAAGGAATCAGGAGCCAAATCATGAAGGCATAATAAGGTAAACCATTATAGAACCAGAGGCAAAATCCTGTTTGCACTTACAAGCTGTGTCTTGATGACTTTAGGTGTGCTGAATCATTCCATTAGCACCTTGGTTATCTTGAGAAGCATATTTCATACCCTCTTCCCTGGATTGTTCTGTTGGCATTGGCCAGATAAGGAAATTGTGCAAGATTTAGTAGGTGGAAGTAAAGCGGCGGCCATTACCCTCTCAAGGTGACCTTGGTCGAAAGTGATGGAAAGACCCAGAGCTGCCTGGAAGGAATCAGGTTGTCCTTTTCTTCTCCTCAACTTTGGCTCTTCTGACCCAAAGCAGCCCTGGACAATCACTGGATGTCTTGACTACAGATTCACAGAGACAATACCCCCCAGAAACTTAGCTACCAGTCACCCTCACAGTCCCACTTGTGTAGCTGGACCTGCTTGGCTTTTCTTACTGACTTGCTGGTGATTCTTCTAATCTTCTGGTTTCTCATTTAGGACCTTCTTTCCCATATCTCATAATACTACATATATATACTAATATTATAATAAATCCCTTATCCTGTAATTCACACTGGTTCTGTTTCCCTAATACATTGGACATGTTATATAACCTCTCTACACCTTGGTTTATCTTTAAAAAAGATGATTTGGTTCTAATAGTATCTGCTTTATGGAAATAATGTATGTTCACAAAATTATAATTATCTCAGGGAGTTTATACTTTACTTTGAGATAGGTGAGAAGTCAATAAAAGAGTTTTAGTGAGGAAGTGACATGACCAGACTTGTTTCAGAACATTCAATCCAAGTGAGATTTGTAGTACAGATTTGAGAGGAGCAAAGAGACACTTGGAAGACACTCAAATCAGAGTCTGAGATGTTGGTATTCTTAATTAAGGTAGTGACACTGGGGCTGGAGATCAGTAGACAGATTCCAGAGCCACTAAGAAATTAGCAATATTCCTCTTTGGCTTATTCACCAGCATAATATCCCCAAGCTCCATCCATGTTGCCACAAATGGCAAGATTTCTAGTATATGACATCACTTATATGTGGAATTAAAAAAAAAAAAAAAAAACGAACCCATAAAAACAATAAAATGGTGGTTACCAGGAGCTGAGGTGGGGGGACTGGGATAGGAGAGATGCTATTTTAGGATACAAATTTGCAACTAGTAGATAAGTCCTAGAGATCTCACGTATAGTACAATACAGTGATTATAGACAACAATATTCTAAACATCAAACTTGCTAAGAGCCTAGATCTTAATTATTCCCAACATAAAGAAAGAAATGCTAATGATGTGAAATGAGTTTTTAGCTAATGGTACAAGGGCAATCACATTGCAGTCCTGTATATAAATCAAACAAATCAACCTGCCTTATACCTTAAACTTACACAGTATTATGTATCAAAAATAAATTTAAGTTACAATAAAAATTTTAATTAAAAAATGTGAACACCAAAAAGCAAGATACATGACAAATGCATCAAATGACAAAACCTGGTAAATTGTTAAGAGGAAAGAAAGGCAAGGATTACTTTCAAGCTTTCAGCTTGAGACATTGGGTGGATCATGATACCATTTTTGTGAAGCAGTAAAAGTGGAGGAAGAACTTGTTTGATGAGGAAGTGGTGAGATTTTGCTTTGACATGATAAGCCTAAAGGGCCCATGACACATCTAATTGGAAATATGAAGAAGGAAGTTGCTACCATCTGTCACCATACAACGCTATTACGATACCATTGACTATATTGCCTGTGCTGTACCTTGGTAGCTACACTTGTGGGAAGCATAGCATAGTGTGTGGAGTTGTTGAATTATTACGTCATACATCTGAAACTAAGGTACATTCAATTTTTAAAATCTACATATATAAACAGAAAAAAATGAGGAAATAAGCATAAGCATAAGCATGCTGGACAGTTGAACGTGGAGATCAGACATGAACGGTTGCCCCTTGTTCCTCCACTATTCTTACAGGGCAAAGATGCCTTCAATAAAGGCAAGGAAGGGGCACCTGGGTGGCTCAGTTGGTTAAGCATCCGACTTCAGCTCAGGGCAGATCTTGTGGTTCATGAGTTCAAGCCCCACATCGGGCTCGTTGCTGTCAGCACGGACCCAGATTCGGATCCTCTGTCCCTCTCTCTTTCTGCCCCTCCCTACTCTCTCAAAAATAAAAAACCTTTAAAAATATGATAAAAATAAAGGCAAGGAACTAGAGGCTGAGATATTGTATTTTTGTTTTTGTTTCCCTCAGCATTTCTAAAGCTGTTTGGTCCCAGGAGACCTTTACACTCTTAAACGCTGAAGTCCCTAAAAAAGATTTTTGTTCATATATATCCACTGTGTGAGAAGTTTAAATTCAGAAATTTTAAATTACAAGATATATATTAATTCATTTCAAAATAATAAACCATTACATGTTAACATAAAGAACATATCCTGATGAAAGAATATCTTTTCTAAAACAAAATTAGACATAAAAGTACCACCATTTACCTATTATGAACCTCTAAAGGCTGCTTGATAGGAGACAGCTGTATTCTCATCTGTTTCTGCATTCAATCTGTTGCAATATCACACATCACGTAGCCTTTCGAAAACTCTACCGCATACGTGTGAGTGAGTGACAGTGAAAAGGAAAAATAACAACTTAGATTTATTACAAAAGTACTTTTGACTTCATGGACCCCCTGGAAAAGTTAAGTCCCTGAGAACCTCAGGAACACTGGACCGCACTTTGAAAACCACGCTTTGTTGTGCACATTAAGTTAGAAGATACCGTGCTCAGGATGCGAGTGGAGAGGAAGACTCAGAAACTCAAGTCTTTAGCGACTTGAGCACAGGGATTAGGAGTTTGGCAGCTGACAGTTTCTGAGAGGAAGTATAATGTAATTGAATAGTGCATGGCTAAGTGGACAACGTGTCTTAGAAGAAAAGGGAGAATTAATGACTGGTCTTGAAATAGTTCTGGGAAATCAGAGCAGTTCAGGTCACACCTCCTGAACTACCTCAGTGGGTGGTCTTTGGGACAGAAAGCCAGCATTTATGTGAGAATATTGTTGGGGAAGCAGTCTTTTAGAAGAGCCAAGTTTCAGCTAACAAGTAATAGAAACATCGGGGCGATGGGTGGCTCGGCAGAGTATCTGCCTCTTGATTTCGGCTGGAATCATGATCCCAGGGTTGTGGGATCGAGCCCTGCGTCAGGCTCTGTGTTGAGCATGGAGCCTGCTTAATAGCCTCTCTCTCCTCTGCTCCTCTCCCCAGTCTTCTCTCTCAAAAAAACAAAACAAAACAAAAAAAACATAAATGTCATGTTAATGAGGAAAGGGAATTTAGCACATGTCACAAGTGCTAGTAGTTACATACAAATATCTAACCTCTCTTTCTTCCTCAGAAACAAAATTCCAATTCCTACCTGGGCATACTGCACCACTCAGAGTAAGCCTGTATCTTCCAGGTTCCCATAAGATGGGACTAATTCCTGGCCACTGGGGTAGATAGAAGCAGAAGTGTTGTGTGAGGCTAGAGAGAGCTGAATTTGGAGAAACCCTTTTTTTACTTTCCTCCTTCCTACTGCCTGGAATACATGACCACCTGAAAGCATGATCTGATAAACATATATGGAACTTTGCACTCAACAAATGTAGCATATACATTATTTGCAAGCACACAGCAAAGATTGCCAACGTTCTACCACTTAATGCAAACATTAATTCATTTCAAAAGACTGGTATCACACAGACTGTGCTGAGCTTGAACTCACTGTCTGCCAAATATTTCCAGCATTTTCTTGGTGAAAAAAAGGAAGGAAATTTTTCAGGCCTCTCTAAAAAGATCATCTACATCCTGGATTGATTGTGCTCCTGAAGGAAATCCTTGTCCTTTGAGCAGGAAAACAAAAGATTTACCTAACTCCCAGGACATTCAGCATGTATTAGCAACAGCTGAGCAATTGAATGCAGCAGGATTTTCAAGTCTTTTAGAATCAGGCAGAGCCTAAGAAGTCTTAAACTTCTGAAAGGATCCTAAATCGGGTAACCCCTCAGGCATCGCGGAGAGCAAGTCTTCCCACAGGAATGTGCACTCACATCACCTGAGGAGTCTTATTAAAATGCAAATTCAGTAGTTCTGAGTTCTTGAGAGTCTGCATTTCTACAAGATCCAAGATGATAGTGATACTGTTGACTCAGGGACTTCATTTTGAGGTGCACGGATAAAAACAATCAGGGTGAAATAAATCTATGGCATTAACGGAGGTCACGAAGCCTAAAGTCTAATTATCAACTTCGAAACGACTTCTTGCATGCATTACTTTATCCACTTAATGAATACTTATTAGATGTTTATTATGTGCCAGATATATATGCTAGACCCTACCACTCAAGGAGCTTATGGTTTGTTAGGGAAGCCAACAATTAAAGAATTACACAATTAGGTATTTACTTCCCAAACATATGTGCTAGAACAGCACACAGTAATTCCTCAATAAAGATTTGAGTCAACAATAAAGATTTGCGCCAACTCTGGAGAACAGATTTCCATGACTGCATATAATCTGGAGACCAGTGAAGTTTTCTCATATGAAGTGATGGTAAAGCAGATACCTACCTCTGGGATACATAAAAGTTCTAAATGAAGAGGTGATAAGCAGCAATAATGGGAAGCAAGGGAGAAGAGTCCTCTTAGAGGAAAAGCAATTGAAAATTCCAGAAATATGGAACAACAGAAGAATTCAAGGAGCATATTGCTTTTTCAAAATATATTAAAGACATATTTTAGTCAAGTGAATTTCATTAGAAATGAGTTTTAAATTATGTCAACTTTCCTACATTCACAAAAGATAAGAGTTTATGTGGGTTTTTTGAGCTATATCCGATTTGATTTACCATTGTCTCTTTAGATAGGGACCTGCAAATTAATAGGATAATTCTGAATCAATCAGATTCCGAAATCAGAAATCATGGTTCAGTGATTTTGTGTTAATCATACCCTAAATTTTAGGTATTTATAGGAAAAGTAATTTTAGATTAGTAAGGCTGGTGGATACATGGATACAAAGTAAATATGTAAAAGTCAATTATTATATTTCTATATGCCAGCAACAAATAGAAATGTGATATTTATAAAGTTTTTATTTATTTATTTTGAGAGAGAGAGAAAGCATGAGCAGGGGAGGAGCAGAGAGAGAGGGAAAGAGAGAGAATTCCAAGCAGGCTCCACACTGCCAGTACAGAGAGCCCAACGTGGGACTTGAACTCATGAACCATGAGATCATGACCTGAGCCTAAGTCCAAAGCTTAACCGACTGAGTCACCCAGGCGCCCCTAGAAATGTAATTTTTTAAAGTGTTTATTTATTTTTGAGAGAGAGAGAAAGAAAACACAAGCAGGGGAGGGGCAGAGAGAGAGGGAGACACAGAATCAGAAGCAGGCTCCAGGCTCTGAGCTGCCAGCACAGAGCCTGATGTAGGGCTGGAACCCACCAACTATAAGATTGTGACCTGAGCTGAAGTCAGACACTTAATTGACTGAGCCACCCAGGTGCCCTTAGAAATGTAATTTTTTAAAGAAGCCAATTATAATACCATCAGAAAAAATATAAAGTATCTAGAAATAAATCCTGAAATAACCTTTACAAAGTAGACTATAAAGTTTCAAAAAAAAAAAAAAAAGATTTAAAAATAAACCATGATCATGGATTGCTTCAGTATCATAAAAATGTTAATTTCTCCCAAGATAATCTATAGATTAAATACAACTCTAATCAAGACTTAAAATATTACAGGGTACATAGAACTTGACATGCCATTTCTAAATGTATATGAATGTGAAAAAGGCCAAGTCACTATAAAGAAGAAAGAACAAGTGAAAGAGCGGGGGTGTGGGGGTAGTCCACCAAGTAGCATTAATAGAGTTACACTAACTAGTATTGTCTGGTAGTGATGAAAATGTAGACCAACTAACCTGTGGAACATAACGAAAAAATCCATAAATAAACCTGTATATTTGTGGAAACCTGATTTCTAATAGAACTTGCATTGAAAACAGTGGGGAAAAGATGGACTTTACAATAAGTGCTGGTAAAACCATAGATTATCCATATGAAAAGAAAGAGGGGGGGGATGGTGAGCAGGAAGGTAGAGGAAAGAAGGAAAAAAATAGGCTTAGTTACAAAAATACACACAGATTAAAGATTAAAAGTGAAGAAAAGACACAGAGCATATTTTCAGGATCCCATGATTGGTAGTGATATCTTTAAGAAAACATAGAAAGTGCAAACTGTAACAATAATCTTGAAAATTTTCATGCCCTTCTAGCACACCAATTCTATAAAATAAAATAAAATAAAATAAAATAAAATAAAATAAAGTAAAGTAAAGTAAAATAAAATAAAATAAAGTAAAGTAAAATAAAATAAAATAAAATAAAATAAAATAAAACAATATGTTTTTAATTTCTGGTTGTAAAAATCTAGACACACCCAATGTTTACCTGCAGTGACCACAATCATGGGCACACACACACACACTGTTATCTGGGGTATCAGGTGTAGAAGGACCACAGCCTCAGTGAAGACTGGTTGAAAGTCCGCTTAAGGAGCAGTCTGACTGGGGCACCTGAGTGGCTCAATCTGCTAAGCACCTGACTCTTGATTTCAGCTCAGTCATGATCTCACGTTTGTGGAATCGAGCCCCGAGTCAGTCTCCGAGTTGACAGCGTAGAGCCTGCTTGGGATTCTCTCTCACCCTCTCTTTCTACCCTCCCCCACTCTTTCTTCCTTTCTCAAAATAAATGAACTTAAAAAACAGATAAATGAAAGGAACAGTCTGACTCCCAGTTTCCCTCCCCTACCCACTTATTTAGGCAACTGTTCTTTCCTCACCTTGCAAAACCAAATAAAAAACTAAACTAAAAACAAAAATGGTAATTTGCTCTGTGGAAAGGACAAAACACAGGATCTCTGGATGAAGGGAGGACAACTGGTGGCTTATGTGAATGTTCACACTCTGGAGGCAGAGACCACTGGCTCTCTTCACTACTCAGGTGCCTAGTGCTGACCTGAACATTGAACCCTCTGGGAAGGACATTGAAGGAGCTGAGTGCCCTTGGCTATTTACCCGTCCTCCAGAAGATCCCTCCCCCACCCTTAAAAATCTTGTCTTTTGCAATGAGTGTGGATGGAGCTAAAGTGTATTGTGTTTTGCTCAAAACAAATCAGTCAGAGAAAGACAAAGACCATATGATTTCACTCATATGTGGGATTTAAGAAACAAAACAGATGAACATAGGGAAAAGGGGGAAAAAAGAAAGGAAGGCAAACCATGAAAGACTCTTAAAGATAGAAAACAAACTGAGTGTTGATAGAGGGAGGTGGGTAGGAGATGGGCTAGATGGGGGATGGGTATTAAGGAGGGCACTTGTTGGGAAGAGCTCTGGGTGTTGTATGTAAGTGATGAATCACTGAATTCTGCTCCTGAAACCAGTATTGCACTGTATGTTGACTAATTAGAATTTAAATAAAAACTTGAAACAAAAAAATGAGGGTAACAGTACCTACTTAGGGAGTTTTGGTGAAGACATAATGAGGTTGTATGAATGGCAGCAAAGTACCTGGAATGCGCAGTAATTAACTGAATGGGTAATAAAAAATGTTTCCTATAATAATTTTATAATAAAGTAAAATTTAGTAATTGTTCCATTTACATATCTATATTGGCTTCTACTCCAAGTTTCATTAAAGTAGGGTACGTTTGCCATTCACTATTTTATCCCCAGTGTTTAGGAGAGTTCCTGACATACAATAGGAGTGCATTAAGTATTTATTTACTGTTGAAGAAGTGAATGCTCATCAGATGATTTCAAAATCCATGGGACCAGTATTAGGTATTAGAAAGTGAAATGAACTAGAATGCGGGAGTCCTAAATTCTAGATCTGGTTGGCTAGATAACTTTGAACAAATCACAACCTCTCTGGACCTCAGTTTCATTTTCTATTAACTGTTCTTGTTGAGCAGATCTAAAGCCTCTCCTGGCAATAACTCTTACCTCCATTTTGGAAGAGCTGCCCTCAATGTGCCTAATGACCAGTCTTGAAATAACGTCCAACAGAGTATTTTGTTCACCTGTAGTCAGTGTACAGGCATTAATTGATAGCTAGCACTCTAGTAAGGCTAGGAAAACAAATACGTAAGATATATAGTTCTGTTACTGAAAAAATAAACACGGGAGATTCCAATGAACCAGTAACTTAGCACATGATACATCATTTATGGTCCTACATTACTTCAGCATGTTATATCTAAAATCTTATTACTATAAATTTTTGGAAAGACCCAATAAATCATTTTATCTTATTATTAGCAGAACTTCAAATACCGGGATTAACTAATACTCTAGAAAACCAAATTTAGTTGCTCTTGTATATTAAAAGCTTTCAAGATCTATTCCCATAGTTGATTATTTTCACTACATATCTCTTTGTATTTCCAAACCAAATGACATGATTTTTAAGTGATATTATCTGTAGCCATAATATAAAGTTAATATTTAGGGTTTGACAACTTAAGAAAATAAATATACAAATTTGCTTATTGAAATCACTCTCACTCCAACCCTCCGAAGATAAAAGATAATCACATCTGAAGGAGTCTTCTTACTCCAGACTTCATATCATTAATGTGGAATTTCTTCCCGTGTTAACATGGCTGATTGAAATGGCCGTGTGTCATTATTTGGGACTGTAATACAATACACTGTTTCTACTCCCTTGTACTTTATGGATATGGACCGTATCCATGTTCAGTGCTATTGAAGTTCATTTTCCTAGAAATTTTGTAAGTTATGTTTAAAATTAATATTAAAAATTAATCAAAAGGAGCAGAGAGGAAATAGTAAATCAATTAAAGAAACATTGATCCCAAGTTGTTATATTATCTTGCTCGAACCGGAAACTTAATCTTTCTGCAATGGAGGACCTAATTGTACTACGAGATTCCCTTTCTAGTGGTAGAAAAGTCATCTCAGTATCCCATTGTGATTAAAATGTATTATAGGGAGCTTCTTTTCCATTTCTCTAAGAGTGGAAACTATTTCTTAATCAACTTTATTGAAGAATTCACATACAATAAAATTTACCTATTTAAATACAGAATGCAGTAAGTTTTGACAAATATATATAGCAATGTAACAGCTATCACAATCATGTTATAGAATATCTTCAGGAACTATCAAAAATATCCATTGTCGGGCACCTGGGTGGTGGCTCAGTCGCTTGAATGTCAAGTTTCCGCTCAGGCCATGATCTCACAGTTCGTGAGTTCAAACCCTGCATTGGGCTCTGTGCTGACAGCTCAGAGCCTGGAGCCTGCTTCGGATTCTGTGTCTCCCTCTCTCTCTGCGTCTCCCCCACTCATGCTGTGCGTGTGTGTGTGTGGGGGGGGGGTCTCTCTCAAAAATAAACGTTAAAAAATAAAATAAAATAAAATAAAATAAAATAAAATAATATAAAATAAAATAAAATAAAATAAAAGTTAGAGACCATCCTTGGCAGAATGTAAAGAAAGAGGTTCAGCTCCTGCAGCCAGAGGGCAGAAAAAGATGAGGATCAGGCTTTAAACTTAGAGAGTGAAGTCCAGAAGCTTGTATCGTCAAATATGACAAGTCAGCTTGATTTTAGGGCCCTGAGAGGCAAGGCCCATTAGGAACATCTCAGTCAGTGAACCTTGGAAATCTCAGATTCTGCTGTACTAATAACCTTACTTAAAGATGACACAGAAGTCTCTGCTGTGCAAGATGCATATACTTCAGAGGGTAGGAGACAATCCCTATGAAGCTCCAGGAGTGCGCAACATCAGGGACATTTTTTTTTTTTAAAGCATGCAGGGAAATCTAAAAAATAAAGGACAAATTGTTGCCTTTATCTGCTGCCATTGAGAAAGAAGCACGAGGCTTTGTGGGCCTTTTTGAAATGTGGAGACAGCTTGCTAAATCTCTCAGTCCCAGTGCCCCTTGTTATAACATATATCAACTGATGTCCCATTTATGAGCCTGAAGTTAAATTAATTGGTAATGTATCTATACAACACATGTGTTCAAAATATTCAGTAAAATATTCTAGTATGAGAAGAGGATAATTTATAGTTAGTACATATTTCACTTTAAATATTTGTATTCAACTACACTAAAAGACAACGTGGGCGCCTGGGTGGCTCAGTCAGATAAGCGTCCGACTTCGGCTCAGGTCATGATCTCACAGTTCGTGAGTTTGAGCCCTGCATCAGGCTCTGTGCTGACAGCTCATAGCCTGGAGCCTGTTTTGGATTTTGTGTCTCCCTTGCTCTCTGCCCCTCCCCTGCTCACGCTCTGTCTCTCTCAGTCTCTCAAAAATAAATAAATGTTCAAAAAAAATTTTAAATAGACAACATTCAGTAATCAGATTCTCGAACCCCTATTTCTAACTACCAATGTGATGATTACAATGTAAATTGATACTAATTATGTAACTCAAATATCATGATGTTGTCATCAGCAGTATAATTTTATTTTTATTTTTATTATTTTATTTTATTATATTTTATTTTATTTTAGAGAGAGAAAGCATGTGCAGGGGGGAGGGGCAGAGGGAGAGAAAGGAGAGAGAGAGAGAGAGAGAGAGAGAGAGAGAGAGAGAGAAACTCAAGCAGGCTCCACACTCAGCATGAGCCTGACACAGAGCTCAATCCCATGACCCTAGATTAGGACCTGAGCCAAAATCAAGAGTTAGACACTCAACCAAGTGAGCCCCCCAGGTGCCCCGAATGTATGATTTTCTAAAGTAGTAAGCGATTCTTGGTAAAGTTTCAAACATAAGACAGTGCAATTATTTATCAGGCAGTTCTATTTTGGGGGGAAAAGGTCAATGTATATTGAAACCATGAAAACAAAACCTTCTGTTTAAAATGGAGTCAGGTTCTGGACATAGAACAAGCTTTTACATGCATCAGTGTCCAGCAGGATAGTCAAAAGTCATATGGAATGTAATTCTTTATTGTGTAGAACTGTCCTTTCACTGTAGGACACTAAATGCCTATAGGATTTCCAATTACTGTGATGACTAAAAACATCCCGCTTTGAGGCAGTATCTCCCTTCACCCTTGATGGGAACTATGGTCTACTGTATATTTGAATTTCTCCAATATCCTCTGCCACTCTTTACATGCTGGCAACTCCAAATCCATATCTCCGACATAGATCTCTCTTAGGCTCAGACTTGTATCTTCAACTTTCTGCAGGATACAGATATCCCAGGATATCCCACCTATATCTCTATAGACCCCTGGATATCCTACCCATGTCTCAAATTCAACATATCCAAATCATTCTGTCACCTTTCATCTAAACATTTTGCTCTTCTTGTGGTCTCAATCTGTGGCACTATCATATATTCAATCACACAAACTAGCATATGGGTGTCATCTCTGACTCTTCCCTTCCCTTCCTCCCACATCCATCCAATCACTTAGACCTTCCGATTTTACCTCCTTTCTATTCTATGACCATTGCACAAGGTCAGGCCCTCATTGTACAAAAACAGCCATCTTACAACCAGAGTGAAAAAGCTGGATTGTGAATGTGACATTCCATTCTCCTGATTTATACTCTTCAAGTTGATCTAATGCTTTTGTGTTCATGAATAATGCCCTGCATGTACCTCAATCATGGCCTATACTACACTGTGTTTCAATTACCTGTTTATACCTCTGTTTGACTAGGCTATTAGATCCCTGGTGTTAGGGATTGCCATTTATTTATGTCTGTGTTCCCCAGTGTTTAGCACAGTACTAGACACAGCACAGTCAATACATATTTCCTGAGGAATAAAATATTCATATGCAACCACAATATTAACTGATTAACTAATATTAATGATTAACTTAATGTGAGTGAAATAAGATAACTCGATTAGATGCAGATTTTGGTACCGATATTTCAAAATTATTAACAAAATGACTGAGTTTTATCCTTTGGATTTTTTTCTTGGACAAAATGGACATTTAAACAAATTTAATATGTTCTTGGCTTTAAATGGGCAAAAAAAAAAAATGCATGGCCTGATAATGAGTGTATTTTCTCTGAACAAAGGAGCCATTAAAAACAAACAAAAAAACCTCCTTTAATCATAAGAGGCAAGTGGGTTTCCTGCTATCCATTTTCTCATTTAAAAAACTCATTAAATATCAACCATATGCCAAGCAATATGCCAGAAAATGGGAAAGTGTGGAAGGCAGGAGAAGATAATAATGGGGACTAGGATACGGTCTTTCCCTTGGGGTGTTCAAAGTATGACAGAGAAAAGAGTCACGTAAACAAAACTACCCGCACTGTGGGTAGTGTAACAATCACGTACAAAGCATTATGGAAGCACTAGCATTGTTGTGATTAATCTGTCTTTGCAGGAGACGTGTGGAACAGGTTCTAGATACTGAACCCACTTCAAACATTCATTTATCAGTCAGAGAGGGTAAGCCATGGTAGCAAAGTCCCCTGAAATTTCTGTCAATTTGGCACCGACACAAAAGTTTCTATCTTTCGCGCATTATACACCTAGTTCTGGCTAGCAGAGAACTGGTGCTGAGCATAGTCACTAGGTAATCAGATGAGAGACTGCATCTCAATTCATGCCTTCCTGATAGATGCAGCAGGGGAGGGAACACAAGAACTCTCTTCCCTTTCAATATCTCTGCCAGGGAATTTCTGCTGATACATAGCACATGTGCTCACATGCATTAGAAAAGGCAAGTCACATGACTTCATCTAAAATGGGATGAGCAATCCTACCAAGTGTTTCCCTGGAAGCAGGAGAAAGGGACATCTGTAAACAGCCCTAAAGATTGTCAATTACTAAGAATGAATGAGATTATGTTACATGGAGAAGAGCAGATGGTTCTACATGGCAGAAGGTTCTAGAAGGTTTTAGATGGCAGAAGGTTCTAGAAGGAATGGCAAGCATGAGGTCACAGAAGTGTGCTGTATGCAGTATATGAGCAATAATGTTAAGTTTTATGTTGGCCGGGGCATAGGCTATACAGCCAGAGAGGTTAGAAAACAGTGGCAATGGTAGGTTGGGGCCACATTGTTAAGGCCTTGTTAACAGGTTAAGGAGTTTAGACTTGTCAGTAATAGTACTTTTCAAAAGCTTTCAATCAGCTCCACTGGTGTACCCCACAGTAAACTGGGAGACATTAAAGAAATGGTAGACTGGTTAGAACCACTATGCTTAAAAGAGAGCCTACATGAGAGAGCAAAATCCCTTCAGATCCTCCATAACCTGCGTCTACAGACTTTCTGGATGCAAGACCTTAGGCTCAGTAGGTGTGTGCATATATATAGATCACTGCATTCTGGCTTGAGGCTCTGATACTTCCCATCAGGGAGTTATAGCTTCTGGAAACAAGTTGTTTTGAACTGTTAATTCACCCTTGAGTAAAAACAAAACAAAACAAAACAAAACAAAAAAACAACACTGGGGTGTGGGGAGCTGGCTGCTTCAGTCAGTGGAGTTTGTGACTTGATCTTGGGGTAGTAAGTTCCAGTCCCATGTTGGGTGTAGAGATTACTTAAAAATAAAGTCTTGGGGAGCCTGGGTGGCTCTGTTGGTTAAGCATCCAACTTTGGCTCGGGTCATGATCTCACAGTTTGTGGGTTTGAGCCCCTCATCAGGCTCTGTGCTAACAGCTCAGAGCCTAGAGCCTGCTTCAGATTCTGTCTCCCTCCCTGCCCTCCCCCCTCCTCCCCCCTTCCCTGCTCACACTCACTCTGTCTCAAAAAAATAAAAATAAATTAAAAATAAAAAATAAAATCTTAAAAAATAAAACAATACCACAGTTCTCCCTGTAGTTTAAAGATAACCAAGGTTTTGTTTTAAAAATAAAACTAATTTTAATTTTATGTTAAAGATGCCTTAAAAACCATTAGGTAACCATCATTTCAAGCAAGCCAAACAGAACACTGAAATTATTAGAATTCCTCTACAGAGTATGTTTAGTTGTCTTCTATTGTCCTTTTTTTTTTTTTTTTAATTTTTTTTTTCAACGTTTTTTATTTATTTTTGAGACAGAGAGAGACAGAGCATGAACGGGGGAGGGGCAGAGAGAGAGGGAGACACAGAATCGGAAACAGGCTCCAGGCTCCGAGCCATCAGCCCAGAGCCTGACGCGGGGCTCGAACTCACAGACCGCGAGATCGTGACCTGGCTGAAGTCGGACGCTTAACCGACTGCGCCACCCAGGCGCCCCTCTATTGTCCTTTTAATGGCCTATCCGTTAGCAACTTGTGGGAATTCTATATCAAACTCAAAGCTTTTTCCATTCAATCATATAGAGAAGGTCTAAATAAATAGAAAACACAGGAATAATTAACTTATCTTTCCAACAGACATGAATAGGAGATCTCAGGTTCGAACTCCACTGTAGCAACAAACACCACATACAGGCTTTATTATTTTTCCATCACAAACTAATTTTAATAAATAAATAGAAATATATATAGGAAAAGATAGACCCAAAACCCAGTCCCTCACCCGTTTTTTCATTTACTTGAATTCTAGCAAGTGTCCAAGCTTGGTCCCAAAGAAGAAATTGAGCATGCCAAACTTGCCTAATAATTTGATGTGCTAGGGTCCTTAAGAGTTGCATGAAAGTTTTTCATGGGAACACGGGGTTAGAACTAGGAAAAGAGGTCAGCAGTCCACCCTTCTCACATCTTAGTCCCACTGCACCTGTTTGGGCCTTGTGCCTGAAGAGTCTGTATGCAGAAGCTGAAGCTGCTGTTTTTGGAAAGGACAGGATGCAGGCAGTACTACTCAGTGGTTAGGTGTTCCAGTGAGTCAGGGCACAGAGGAAAGAGCACTTTGCCCATTTCTGCATAAAAATACTTGCCATCAGCACATGATAGACTCAGGGAATACAGCACCATTTGTTCATATCCAAGAGATGTGTAAGCAAAGCCCACCTTGAAGCACAATTCCAGCAAGAGCCATTCACATTGGAGTCATGGAGAGAGTGCTCCCTCACGTGGTGCCAGGCATCGCCTATATGGTCCTCCATGGACCTACCGGCAGCTATGTTCAGAAGGTCAGTAGACTACAGTTCAGCAAAATTATGAGCGTTGTCATTTTGAGCCCCTCAAGCAGTTTCTAATCAGCAGAAATCAAGAAGGGGGCTGGAGTAGAGACCCTGAGAGACCTACTCAAATAAGATGTTCCTTTCAAACTTCTGGAGATCACTCCAAAGACAAAAAGTCAATGCAATTCACCCTGGAGCTTTGTAATCATAGACAAACGTACCCTCTATACAGCATCCTATCCTGTGCTTACCTCATTCTGTAAAACCTCCACTTCTAGAGGGTTGAGGGCATTATTCACACACAGAGTGATATACATTCAGGTTTTTCTTGCTCTATTCATATTTTAATTTAAACACAAATACTAAAATCACCATGGGTGCTCTCTTCGTTCCTTGACTACATTCAGCATTAAGTCATAAAACAGAAAAGATTGTCTCTTTTCCCTTCCAAATCCCGAGTGGTATTAAATAAAAGAAAAAAGCTCCCATAAACATTGGTTGTATGGCCAGGTTTGGTAGAGGCATGATCTTTCCTTTCGTGTTCCAGTTTATTGCCTACCTCTAATTTGGTCTACCCACAGGATGTTACTGCCAAAAAGGTGATGTTGAGAATGGAAGAACTGCCTCAGATACATTTTGCCCTCAAAATAACTTCACTTTAAATATTAAGATCATTTAATAAAGTGTCATCTCCCCTTAAAATATTCTTGTTTTGCCCTCGGACGCTGATCTCTTATACGAATATAACAAAACCTGTGAAAATGCCTCATAGAAATGATTTCCTCTCCACATATATAAAATCTCCACTTCACGCTGATGTTCAGTTTCAGTGCTACAAACCAAGACAACCTAAAAACAGCAAGAAAAAGAAAACCCCAGGAAACTCTGCCAGCAAAGTCAACTTTCCCCCACAAGATCCAAATATTCCAGGTTCACAGTACACATGAAACCTTTCACACTATTGCATTGGAAAGGCTATTTCCAGTGTTCTGCTCATTGATTTTTTTTTTTTTTAACCTTTAAATATCTTAATCCCTTGGATCATGCCTCACACTGTAGTTCTCACTCTGGACATGAGACTGTTAAGCTCTAAGTGACAGACTTTTATTTAAGAAAACGCAGCTTGCTACTTTAAACAAAATAAATTCACTTCCTCATACAGATTAAAGTTTGAAGACCGCCCCTCCCTCCCCAAGGCTCGGTCTTTAGACTCAGCTAAATGCTGAAGGAGCAGTTTACCTGGTATTCTGACAAAAGTTACATCAGAGGCCCTTTGTTAAATGTCCTTTCAGAGGTGATAAATGAGAAAGCACTTTACCAGAAATTGATTTCAGCAAAACTCTTGGCCCACTTAAAGCTTTTTCTCACACTGTTCTCTCTACTGATGTAAAGTCCAGGTTTACAACTGAGGACAGGCACATCTTAGAGTCAGAAATACTTCTTACAATATAATAACCATGATCATGAGAATTGAGACTTCCACTAAAATTAAAATAGATTCGCTTAATCTAATGATCACAGGGGACTATTTCAGAATGGATTCTAAGCCATTAGTAAGCTTTCTGTTTTAGTCGTATTAGAAGTTATTCCCTTCATGAAAATTACTTAATTCAAATATCTATTGGAGCTAACCATATATTTTTATGAGCGAGCTGTCTTTTCCACTTCTGAGATAGTGGAAATCATTTTTATTTGTCTGATATAAATATATATTTTATATGTCAGTGATTTTGCCACCTCTTTTTAAAATTCAATGCATATTTGATACCTGGAAAAGTAGACCCTCAGTTTTAAATTTTCTGATGGAAAAGCAATTACATTTCAAGTAATATTTCAATTATACTTTCCATGACTCCCGTGGCACTAAATCTGAGCTGAAGACTTCTTCTTCTTCTTCTTTTTTTTTTTTAATTGTTTTAAATGTTTATTTTTCAGAGAAAGAGAGAGACAGAGCGCGAGCTGGGGAGGGGCAGAGAGAGAGGGAGACACAGAATCCGAAGCAGTTTCCAGGCTCTGAGCTGTCAGCACAGGCTTGAACTCATGAACCATGAGATCATGACCTGAGTTAAGTTGGACATTTAACTGATGAGCCATCCAGGCACCCCTCTTCTTGCTTCTTAATACCTGCCACCAAGTACAGATTTAATGAGGAACTGAATGTGATAACATTGTACCTAAATTTTGGAGGTGAAAAACAGTAACTATGTTTCTAGATTCAACTATGCTAACCACATAAATAGTTTTACTGTTTATGATTAAACTAAATGATCGATTTAATACAAAAAACAACTGTGATCAGATCACTTAAAACAGTCAAATTGTCTAACAGTATCATCAACATTTATATTAGTTAAGGTTCTAAAACTTTAAAATCTTTCTTTTACCACTTAATAAACAAAACTTTCAATCTTAACAAGACATGAAATGAATGGTAATTAAAAGTAACAGCCAAAAATCACCAAGAAACTGATGCTTGATGTTGTAGGAGAACAAAGGGGGTGTATGACAATGGATGATAATTATAGCCTGGTTTACGCAGCACAAAAAAAACATAATTTGAATATTTTAAATAGAAAACATGTGAATAGGTTGTGTATTTTTATGTAAACTGACATAAATATGCTTGTATATTTTATGAAGTATAAGTGCCAGGATCCAAATGACAAATTGTAGCAGGTATAAGATTCATAGCTGGGTTTGTAGTTTATCCCATCTCCCCTTACAGGAAATGAAGATGGGGCGGGGGCAGGGCAGAGACTGTCGATTTGGTCAAGGGCAATTGATGCTTATAAGTACGTACTTAACTTTCCTGGCTAGCATTTTTTTTTTTTCAACGTTTTTTATTTATTTTTGGGACAGAGAGAGACAGAGCATGAACGGGGGAGGGGCAGAGAGAGAGTGAGACACAGAATCGGAAACCGGCTCCAGGCTCCGAGCTGTCAGCACAGAGCCCGACGCGGGGCTCGAACTCACGGACCGCGAGATCGTGACCTGGCCGAAGTCGGCCGCTTAACCGACTGCGCCACACAGGCGCCCCTCCTGGCTAGCATTTTACAATCTTGCTTGCATCGTAACAAACTGGAACCACTTCTACGACAATTTTGTCATAATATGGTGACATAGTCCTATCCTTATTTACAAGGGTGGCTAGACAGAGGGCAAGCAGGGATAAGAAATCCAGCCCAGGGGTGCCTGGGTGGCTCAGTCACGTGAGCATCCGACTCTTGATTTCAGCTCAGAGCAAGATCTCATGGTTTGTGAAATCGAGATTGCACCTGGCTCTGGAATGATAGCGCAAAGCCTGTTTGGGATTCTCTCCCTCTCTGCCGCTCTCTTTCTCTCTCTTTCTCTTTCTCTCTCTCTCTCTCTCAAAATATGTAAACTTAAAAACAAAAAAAAGAGGGGCGCCTGGGTGGCTCAGTTGGTGGAGTGTCCGACTTCAGCTCAGGTCACGATCTCACGGTCTGTGAGTTCGAGCCCTGCGTTGGGCTCTGGGCTGATGGCCCAGAGCCTGGAGCCTGCTTCCGATTCTGTGTCTCCCTCTCTCTCTGCTCCTCCCCCGTTCATGCTCTGTCTCTCTCTGTCTCAAAAATAAATAAATGTTAAAAAAAAAAAAAAATTTAAAAAAAACAAAAAAAAAAGGAAGAAAAGAAAAAAGAAAAGACACCCAGCCCAAATGAATAAAATGTGTGTAGAGTAGTTAAGGAAGTAAGGTGTTTGGTTTTTTTTTAAGTTTATTTTTTTTATTTTGAGAGAGCCAGCGACAGTGCAAGTTGGGGAGAGGCAGAGAGAGAGGGAGACAGAGAATCCCAAGTAGGCTCCACGCTGCCACCACAGAGCCCAACATGGGGGTCTAACTCATGAAACTGTGAGATTGTGACCTGAGCAAAAACCAAGAGTCAGTCACTTAACCAACTGACCCACTCAGGTGCCCTAGGGTGGCAACGCTTTTAAACCCCGGGTATGTATGATAAATTTAAACCCAAAATTAGACAAGGTCATTCTTCAATGATCAGAATGAGAAAAAACAATCAAATACGCTTTAATGAGCAGGAAAAGATAGAGCTGTAGTTTAGTTCAGGAAAACAACAACAACAACAACAACCAGCCCTCTCAACAGGGCCAGAGATTTTGATTGTAAAGCTTGTGGCTTGCACAAGGTCTACCAGCCCAGAAGGCCAGGGAGAGCTCAAGTCTAGCTGCACTCTTCTTGCCTAGCTGTTTTACATTGGTAGGGGTCAGTGCCTGCTCAAAGAAGGGGCACTTTTTTCTAATTTTGAGAATGGCAACCTTTGGACAAACAGAGGGCCTGTTTTAAAGAAAATGCTAAATTTTTTGTAGTGCTCGGGAAGATAAAAATCACATATACTGCTATAGGAGTAAAATTAGTGCAAGTTACCTGAAAGGAAAATTCAGGAATATGTGTAAACCTGAGTATGTTCCATAGCCCTTCAAGTCCCATCTTTGGGAATTTATCCTAAGGTTAGTTGTGGTGGTTTTTAAAATGTATCCACAGAACCTTGTAACACTCCACCCTTCAAAAGATGAAGCCTAATTCCTTGCCTTGAATGTGAACCAGATGTAGTGAGGATTCACTTCTAACAGACACAGCATTCCAAGAGAACCGCTATGTGAATTCTAAGTCTAAACCATAAGAAGAACAGCTTCTTTCTCTATCTACCTGACTTTAGAAAGTCTTGCTTCTTCTCTCAATCACTTTGGGATGGAAGCCAGCTGCCATTTTGTAAGAACACTCAAGCAGCCTGTAGAGGGGCCCATGTGAGGAGGGACTGAGGCCTACTGCCATATTCCAACACTAAAATTTGCCAGCCGTGAGAGTCAGCCATTGAAATCAAGCCTTCAGCCTCTGACAAGACTTCAGATGACTCTTCAATAAATGGTGTTGGGGAAACTGGAAAGCCACATGCAAAAAAAAAAAAGTAACTGGACCTCTATCTGACACCACACACAACAGTCAAGTCAAAATGAGTTAAAGACCTGAACATAAGAACTGAAACCATAAACCTAGAAGAAAACATAGTGGGTAAGCTCCTTGACGTCACTCATGGTGATGATTTTGTGGATTGACACCCAGAGCAAAGGCAACAAAAGGAAAAATAACTAAGTGGGACTATATTAAACTAAAAAGCTTCAGTGCAAAGTAAATGGTCAATAAAATAACCTACCAAATGAGAGAAAATATTTGTCAGGCATATATCTGATAAGGAGTTAATATCCAAAATATATAAACTCATACACCTTGATAGCAAAAACAAATACTCTAATTTAAAAATGGGCAGAGAATCTGAATAGATGTTTTTCTAAAGGAGACACAAAAATGGCCAATGGCTACATAAAAAGGTGTTCGACATTACTAATCATCAGGGAAATGCAAATCAAAATCAAAACCATAATGAGATATCGCCTCACACCTATTAGGATGGCTATCATCAAAAGACAAGCAGTAAGTGTTGGTGAGCATGTAGAGAAAATACAATGCTTGCGCACTTTTGATGGGAATGTATCTGGTACGGCCCCTATGGAAGTCAGTACAGAGTTTCCTCAAAAAGTTAAAAACAGAGCTACCATATGATCCAGAAGTCCCACTTCTGGGTACATATCCAAAGGTTCACAAAGAGATACATCTGCCTTTCCATGTTTATTGAATCAAGATAGAAGAAACTTAAGTGTCTGTCAGTGGATGACTAAGTAAAGAAAATGTATGTACATTCACAATGGAATATTATTTAACCATGAGAAAGATGGACATTTTGCCATTTGTGATAGCATGGATAGACCTTGAGGACATTATGCTGAGGGAAGTCAGATAGAGAAAGACAAATACCATATGATCTCACTTATATGTGGAATCTGAAAAGACCAAACTCAGACTAGAATGGTGGTTGCCAGGGATGAGAGGTGTGAGGGAAACGAGGAGATATTTATCAAAGAGTACACACTTCTGGTTATAAGATGAATAAGTTCTGGAGACCTAATGTATAGCATACTGATTATAGGTAATATTTTATTATATATTTATATAAATATTATATTATATTAATATATATTATATATTATATATATTGTATATATAATATATAATATATATTAATATAATATATAATACAGTAATACATATACATATATTATACATATATATAATACAGTAAAAGACATCTTTTTTTTAATGTTTATTTATTTTTGAGAGAGAGAGAGACAGAGCACAAGCAGGGGAGGGCAAAGAGAGAGGGAGACACAAAATCTGAAGCAGGCTCCAGGCTCTGAGCTGTTAGCACAGAGCCTGACACAGAGCTCAAACTCACAAACCTTGAGATCATGACCTGAACAGAAACTGGACACTTAATTGACTGAGACACATAGGTACCCCTTCCTGGCTGACATCTTGCCTGCTACCTATGTAAGACGCCAAGCCAGAGCCACCCAGCCATGCCTCTAAAATCTCACAGAAAATGTGAGGATTAGTAAGTATTTGTTATTTAAAGTCACTAAGTGTCAGATAATTTGTTAATGCAGCAACAGACAATACAGATATACACAAAGCTTCAATAATCATCAAAAGAAAGCTGGAGTAGCCATACTTATATCAGACAAACCAGATTTTAAGATAAAAACTGTAACAAGAGATGAAGAAGGGCATTATATCATAGTTAAGGGGTCTATCCACCAAGAAGATCTAATAATTGTAAATATTTATGCCCTCAACGTAAGGGATCCCAAATATACAAATCAATTAATCACAAACATAAAGAAACTCATTCGTAATAATACCATAATAGTAGGGGATTTCAACATCCCACTTACAACAATGGACAGATCATCTAAGCAGAAAACCAACAAGGAAATAATGGCTCTGAATGACACACTGGAGTGCATGGACTTAACAGATATATTCAGAACATTTCACCCTAAAGCAGCAGAATACACATTCTTCTCGAGTACACATGGAATATTCTCCAGAATAGATGAATACTGGATCACAAATCAGCTTTCAACAAGCACAAAAAGAACAAGAGCATACCTTCCATATTTTCAGACCACAACACTATGAAATTGGAAGGAACCACAAGGAAAAATTTGGAAAGACCATGGAAACTTGGAGATTAAAAAACTTCCTACTAAAGAATGAATGGGTTAACCAAAAATTAAAGAGAAAATTAAAAAGTACATAGAAGCCAATGAAAATGAAAACACAGCAATCCAAAACCTCTGGGATGCAGCAAAGGCAGTCATAAAAGGGAAGTATATAGCAATCCTAGTCTTCTTAAAGAAGGAAGAAAGGTCTCAAATACACAACCTAACCTTACACCTAAAGGAGCTGGAAAAAGAACAGCAAATAAAGCCCAAACCAGCAAAATTATATTATGAGCAATTATATACCAACACATTGGGCAGTCTGGAAGAAGTGGACAAATTCCTAGAAACATGTAAACTACTCAAACTGAAACAGGAAGAAATAGAAAATTTGAACACGCCATAACCAGTTAAGAAATTGAATCAGTTATCAAAAGTCTCCCAACAGGAACGCTCTTGCACTGTTGTTGGGAATGCAAACTGGTGCAGCTGCTCTGGAAAACAGTGTGGAGGTTCCTCAGAAAATTAAAAATAGAACTACCCTATGACCCAGCAATAGCACTACTGGGAATTTATCCAAAGGATACAGGAGTGCTGATTCATAGGGGCACATGTCCTCCAATGTTTATACCAGTGCTTTCAAAAATAGCCAAATTATGGAAAGAGCACAGATATCCATCAACTGATGAATGGATAAAGAAGATGTGATTTATATATACAATGGAATACTACTTGGCAATGAGAAAGAATGAAATCCTGCCATTTGCAGCAATGTGGATGGAACTGGAGGGTATGATGCTAAGTGAAATCAGTCAGTCAGAGAAAGACAGATATCATATGTTTTCACTCATATGTGGAAGTTGAGAAACTTAACAGAAGACCATGGGGGAAGGGAAGGAGAAAAAAAATAGTTACAAACAGAGAGGGAGGGAGGCAAACCATAAGAGACTCTTAAATACAGAGAACAAACTGAGGGTGGAAGGGGGTAGGTGCAGGGGAGAGGGGAAAATGGGTGATGGGCTTTGAGGAGGGCACTTGTTGGGATGAGCACTGGATGTTGTATGTAAGCAATGAATCATGGGAATCTACCTCCAAAACCAAGAGTATACTGTTTACACTGTATGTTAGCCAACTTGGCAATAAATTATATATATAAAAAAAACCTCCCAACAAACGGGAGTCCAGGGCCAGATGACTTTCCAGGGAAATTCTACCAAACATTTAAAGAAGAGTTAACAGCCATTCTTTTGAAGCTCTTCCAAAAAATGGAAATGGAAAGAAAACTTCCAAACTCATTCTATGAGGCCAGCATTATCCTGATTCCAAAACCAGACAAAGACCCCACCAAAAAGGAGAACTAGAGACCAATTTCCCTGATGAACATGGATGAAAAAATTCTCAACAAGATACTAGCAAACTGGATCCAACAATACATCAACAGAATTATTCACCACAATCAAGTGGGATTTGTTCCTGGGATGCAGGGCTGGTTCAATATCCATAAAACAATCAATGTGATACATCACATTAATAAAAGAAAGAATAAGAACCACATGATCCTTTCAAGAGACGCAGAGAAAGCATTTGACAAAATACAGCATCCTTTCTTGATAAAAACCCTCAAGAAAGTAGGGACAGAAGGAACATACCTCAAGATCATAAAGGCCATATATGAAAGGCCCACAGCTAATATCATCCTCAATGGGGAAAAACTGACAGCTTTCCCCCCAAGGTCAGGAACACGACAGGGATGTCCACTCTCACCACTGTTATTCAACACAGTGTTGGAAGTCCTAGCCTCAGCAGTCAAACAAAAAGAAATAAAAGGCATCCAAATCGGCAAGGAGGAAGTCAAACTTTCACTCTTTATAGACATGATACTCTATGTGGAAAACCCAAAAGACTCCACCAAAAAAACAGCTAGAACTGATTCATGAATTCAGCAAAGTTGCAGGATATATAATTAATGTACAGAAATCGGCTGCATTTCCATACACCAATAAGGAAGCAACAGGTGATCAAAAAGAATGAGATCTTGCCGTTTACAACAACGTGGATGAAACTAGAGTTTACTATGCTAAGCAAAATAATTTAGCCAGAGAAAGACAAATATCATATGACTTCACTCATATGTGGAATTTAAGATACAAAACAGATGACCATAGAGGAAGGGAAGCAAAAATAAGGTAAAAACACAGAGGGAGACAAACCATAAGAGACTCTTAAATACAGAGAATAAACTGAAGGTTGCTGGAGGGGTGTTGGGTGGGGGGATGGGCTAACTGGGTGATGGGCAGTAAGGAGGGCACTTGTTGGGATGAGCACTGGGTGTCATATGTAAGTGATGATGAATCACTAAATTCTATTCCTGAAATCATTATTACACTATATGTTACCTAACTTGGATTTAAATTAAGAAAAAAGATATATACAAAGCTTCAACTATGTGATATTGTCTATAATAACAAAGAATATGAAAAAAGTTAAACATTTACTATCAGAGAATAATTAGGCTACTCTCATATGACTACCCATAAGATGAAATAAGAGGTGGACATTGAAATTGTATTCTAAGTAAGATTTACTAACATTGAATATTTTTATTAATATTAGGTGAAAAGGCAATTTATAAACTATTAAGTTAATTTCACAAAATTTTGTGGAAAAAAATCTATATATTTATATGTGTATAAGAAAGATTGGAAGACTCAAACAGAATGTTAGAGGCAATAATCTATGAATGGCATAGAGTTAAAGTTGTTTCATCCTTTTTTCTGCCTGCTGATCTATATTTTTCAAATGTTCTGCAATAAGTCTGTGTGACTTTTGTCAAATAAAAACATTTTTTAAAATTGGGGTGGAAGGGCAAGTTAAATTATTATAATGGCAGAATCCCGATACTCCTGATGTTTGGATTCCCTCTACAGTCTTCCTGGAAGTGAGTCGGCCCCTTATGTTCAACCCCTCTCATGAGATGCAAATCCTTCTCCAAAATGACCCATTCCATCATTAAGCAGATTTGAAAGAAAGTTATTCTTTATATGATCTGAAATTAGTTTTTCTGTAACTTCCATTCAAGGTTTCTGAGAGGGAACATATGCCTCTGCCTGATATAATTTGTGAAGAATGAAAGGAAATTTATATCGCTCATTCTACATATACACTTAGTGAAGCATGAGACCTTATTAACTTCTGGTCAACTCTACATTATCATTGCAGTCAGAGCTTACTGTCAAACACAAACCATGACGTTTTTTCAATTTTTCCACAAGCACTTCCCCTAAGCTCACCTTAAAAATAAGTGACATATGTCCAGAAAACAATTTCAAATATTTTGTACGCAAGGAAAGGATTTTACGTTAGTTATTTTAAAGGAATTAATATTCAGTAAGAGGGGTCCAGGGAATCTACACTTCTAATAATACTCTTGTCAGGTGATTCTGAATCTCAAATTACACTTTAGAAAACATTGTTTTTGAGGCTTTTGTAAAAGTTACAGAGCCTAGCCTCAAATACACACTCACCAACTCTGCACACAATTTCAGGGGGTTTGTGGGCCTTTTAAAACCCATCACTTGTCTTCTGGGCTGACGGTGCATGGGTCCATCTAGCGTTTCCTACTTTTCACCATAATTTACCCCCTCTGACTGCATAGATTCACCCTCTCCAACTTACTCGATGCCATGGCGTACACAGAAAATGGTAATTGTTGCAGGGCGAAGCAGAGAAGGCCAGAGAGCAGGCCGTTTTAGCTTTCCGGACCTGGCCCTGCCGCTAGGAGACATCCATATCACCGCCTCTGTGGAAACGGGTTGTGGCACACTGGCAGGGCCTACTATTTAGGAATCATTGGCAGAGGGCAGGTATTTTGAAATACAGAGCCAAGATAACTATTTCAAAATATATCGTGTTAACTTATGCCACAATAAAAGACGATGTCTAGATGACTAGTTAAACTGGTTCTTTCAGCATGCACAATACATAAAAAAATAGCAAGGAGCCTCGAATGACACTTAGAGGAGCATAAAACAGCCCAGTGTGAGGTAATTCTTAGATACCTTTATTCATTAAACATGGATTGGTTCCCACTATAACCCAGTTGCTGTTAAGTGCTTCATAAACTCCTAAAAGACAGAGATTTCTTCACTCTTAACACTTGACAAAATTTTTGAGAAAAGGACAAGACAGAATAAAAAATGGGCATATGATTTGAGTTGGTATCTAAAAAACGTAGGCCAGTTGATAGGATCTCCGAGTCACCCCACTGAGCGATTCGGTCAGGCTATAGATGTGTCAGAGACTTAAAAAGATTAGGAAATGATGACCTAAAGTATAGGATCAAAAACTGCTGGTTGAAGATGGAGATTGAAAAGAATTTTCCACTGCTGAGTACTCAATACAGTTAGCCATAAAGAAATAAACAGATTACCTGACATTCATTATGTGTTTAGCACATGCCAGAGACTGTTCTACAAGCTTTACATGCATTAACTGATTAAAGTGAATAACAACCCTTTTAGAAAGGTACTTGACACATTGGGAAGCCAACACCACTGAAGCAAACATCTGACCCCAAGTCTCAGAGCAAGCAAGTGGCAGACACTTGAAGCCAGGCAGTGTAGCTCAGGAGTTCACGCCTTTATCCATTCTACTCAAGCTTGCCTTCGTACTTTAAGACAAATGGAAAGAGTCAACAGAAAGAAAAACTCATCAAGCCACCAAATAAGGAAAGAGGCATGATCTATTGCAATAAGAAACAGCTGATTTTGGAATGAGGCGATGAGAAAAGACAGCTTGGCTCAGAATCCAGCCGTCAGCTTTCCAGAAACCATGATGGTAGGTTCACAAACATCTGAGAATTCCCACAAAAACTTCCAAATATGGAAGAAAGGAAATCGAGTTGGTTTTATTATCTGATTCCTCTTCTGACCCAGGAATAGTAGAAAAGGGTCTGAAAAGGAGGAAAGGGTGAAACAGAAAACAAATCAAAGCCCAGGAGTACTCCCCAGTGTGAATGGTACTGGGTCCTGATTAGTTGGAGTGAACTCTTCTGTACAGGATATGTAAGAAAATCTTAGGACCTCAGGTCATCTAATCCAGCCCGCACATGTCTCCCATTTCCCACCATCCCTTTAGGTTACAGAAGGAAAGGGTGAGAACATAGAGAACCTCAACCTGTAGGTGGGATGTGGAAAAAAAAAAAAAAACAGGTAAGAAATCCCTCATATATTATCAGAGCAAATAGAGTGGAGAGCATCACTGAAGCATGAACAATACAAAAAGAAACAGCACAGTAACTCTGCAACATACAGACATTAAAATGGAAGAAAGCCAAACATCAACAAAATGAAGGAAAAGGAAAGGAACAAACCACCCAAAAGAGAAAAACAAAATGAGGGGTGGTTCAGTCTGTTGAGCGGCAGACTCTTGATTTCAGCTCAGGCCATGTTCCTAGGGCCGTGGGATCCAGCCCCGCCTTGGGCTGGGCTCCACATTGCACCTGGATCCTGCTTAGGATTCTCTCTCTGCCCCCTCCCCCGCTCATGCTCTCTCCCAAATTAAAACACACACACACACACACACACACACACACGAAACAAACAAAAAAACACTCAGCCAGAAAAAAAATTTTTCAAAATACAAAATTTAAAAACACACCAAAAAAAAAAAAAATCCTCCTAAGTGCTTTATATTGTCTACCTTAATAAGAATATCAAACTAATAATTAAAAAGACCTCAAGGATGTGATTGTACAACAAAGTGAGATAAAAAGAAACATGGCAGCTACAAATGAGACAAAATTAATATCTTGGGAAAATGAAGCCAATTTCAGAATAAGGATGATTGAGGTCTCTGAAGCGGTACCCACAAAAAGAATAGAAGATCTCCTCAATGTAATATAATACAAGAAAATTTCTCTAAAATAAAGGAAAAATGATATTTGCAGGATACAGACTGAATTTCGGGAAAGTTTGACACAGAAATCTTTTTTTTTTAAATTTTTTTTTAACGTTTATTTATTTTTGAGACAGAGAGAGACAGGGCATGAACAGGGGAGGGGCAGAGAGAGAGGGAGACACAGAATCTGAAACAGGCTCCAGGCTCTGAGCCGTCAGCACAGAGCCTGACGTGGGGCTCGAACTCACAGACCGTGAGATCATGACCTGAGCCGAAGTCAGATGCTTAACCAACCAAGCCACCCAGGTGCCCCGACACAGAAATCTTAAGCCTGATCCACACCCCAGTTACGTTATAGAGCCTCAGGTTACAGACCACCTCTCTCCCCAAAAAACACACAAATTTCAGAAAATCCAGCTAGATTCCATCTAATTTATAGCAAAATTCAATGTTACAAGTCAACGAAGCAATGTTTGCCAAGTTCTGAGGAAAAGGAAGGCATGACATAATTATTACAGGCAGTCAAGACCTTCAACTTAAGAATACAGCCATATGTGCCCTTCTGAAAAAGATTACTTGACAATGAAATTAGCCTTTTAAGAGTTAACTCAAAATACAGAATATAGAGATAAGAAAGTTGTGATAAGATAGCACTAAGTAAATGTAAATCCAGAATATGTAAGAATAGGCATGTGTTAAAAACAAAAATAATAGGCACGTGTTCTACAGCACAGAATGTTGACATCAGAAACCCAGGCAATGTAAAAATAATAAAATAAATAATAAAAATCAGGATGTGAAGAGGGAAAAAGAGGTCCTGTGGGGGCGCTCATGTTCCATCTTTTGTAACCAAGGATCGGTTCCTACTATTTTAAAAGGATTTTTTTTTAAATCATTCTTTTCAAATTTTTTTAATGTTTATTTATTTTTGACAGGGAGAGAGAATGTGAACAGGGGAGGGATAGAGACAGAGAGGGGAACAGAGAATCTGAAGCGGACTCTGTGCTGACAGCAGAGAGCCTGATGTGGGACTTGAACCCACAAACCGTGAGATCATGACCTGAGCTGAAGTCAGACACTCAAACAACTGAGCCACCCAGGTACTCCTAAAAAAGATTTTTTAAAAATCATGACCACGTCAACTTTTAGAAAGTTATTTGCAAATTATTTTTTAGACTTAGCATAGTTTACAAAATAAGATCTCCTGAGGGGTGTGTGTGTGTGTGTATACTGTGTGTGCATGCATTGAATGGTTCATTCCCTTCCATTTCAGCTTTTCTTTCTTATTTTACATTCAAGTAAAATTAACTGCTTTTATGTTACTAACAGCATCTTTGGGATGATTCCAGTTTTATAAAAGGATTTCTACATACCCCCATGCATAGGGATATATGGCAACTAATGTTCAACTAACGTTAATAATGGATGTTTCTGGGTGTGTGGGGTTGGACTTTTTTACTTTCACTTGTGTACTTTTTCATGCCGTTTGAGTTCCTTATAATGAATTGTAAATCAGTTTTATGAAACAGGAATAATGAAGATAAAGAAAGAAAAATTGGGATGAAAGAAAGAAGAAAATATGTGAGGATTTGTTAATCCTGGATGGCAGAAATGTGAAACGATATATTCTTGTGTGCTTTTATCTTTCTTAAATTACCAATAAAAAGTAAAAGAGGGAAGCAGAACCATAAGTAAAACTGAGGTTCTCTCACCTACACATAAAATCAAAGGATTATGTGTAATACTTACTTGGTTGGAATTAACTGATTCACTTTCAGAATGTCAGGGACTGAAGACCTAATTCAATCCCGATGCTTTTACATATTGTTAATCATCCCCACACAACTGCCTCTTCTCCTACCACCCATCATGGCTCCATGCCCCCCACAAATACCCCTAGAAAGTACTAAAACTTTGACCCTACGGAATCCTTCCTTTCAAGGTACTTGGAATGAAACAAAACCTTGAAACCCTCAATTCCTTTGCTGTTGTCTCTGAGTCAATTGACCAATGCAAACGGCAAGAATATATTCTATTATACTAAAATCAGACACATACGGGCTAAATGGGTAAGGGGCATTAAGGAATATACTCCTGAAATCACTGTTGCTCTGTATGCTAACTAATTTGGATGTAAAAAAAAAAAAAAAAAAAAAATTGAAAAAAGGAAAAAAAAATCAGACACATAAATAAATCAAAAAAGAAACAAAACCACCGAGCTCATCATCATTTCTCTTTCCCCAGTCTGGCTGGGGTTGAAAGTCACAAGTGGTGTTTGAGACCAGATTTTTTTCCTCCATTCTTCCTTCCTGGAGATTTGTAAGATGCATATCATTGCCCCCTCATGTAAGGTGCTGCTATCAACATAGTTATTTTAATATCTGTTGGGAAACTCTCGAGACAACTCAGCAGGCAGGGCAATTACCCTAAAGCTAACAGTTCATCCTTAAGTGGAGAGTCACAGAGTCAAGATAGATTGAGTGAACCACTTCCGGTCTCCTAACATTTTTTTCTTTCGGACTATTCATCATGTGTCCTGTGATATTCCTATAGCACTTGCAGAGGCTGTAACTCCATGCTACACTGTGCTCAGTGGGACTACAAAGGCAGAATAATGAGCCACAACAAGACCTGCTTGTTTCTTTTTTAAACATGTCAGTAACAAAGTCATACTTTGGTTTGGTTGAACATACTTTTCAGTGAGAATACTTTTGCTTACGAAAAAGTGATAATCGGGCAGTATGCTATTCTCTGATGCTAAATATTTAACAATTGTAGATGCACAGTTAAAAACAGTCATGATTAGAAGGTTGAACTTGGACAAAATACTCCATTTTATTTGCTACTAAATGTTCTTACCTTCTATCTACAACTGCCCTCATTATCCAGTTAGTGGAAGTTAGTTCACTGCCTGAAACTAGAAATAATTATCTAACAAATGAAGAGAAACTATATTATATTTCAAAGATACATGTCCTGAGAATCAAAAGAGGCCCTGTGAAGAACGGACTCCTATTGAATGAGTGACATGTGCAAATTTTTCCCTCTTCTCACTGAGTGGAAAAGAGTAGTAAATATTCTTTCTTTCATTCGTTCAATAAATATATACTGAGGACTAGTACATGTCTAGTTTTTTTTTTTTCTTTTTTTCCTCTCTGCCTTTTCTAATAACAGCAGCTATATGTTCCTTTAGGGAACAATCTCTTTCCTCTTGTCTACTTGGTTCCATTAGCATATTTCCTTTCCTGGCACATTACCCAAGATTGGTCTGTTAGTATTTTCTATCCCTTTGGCAATCATGATTGGCTCAAGGATGTCACAGACCCAAAGACAAGTCCATGGGGCTTTTACTGGAAATATTGGCAAAGAGAACTTTTTTCCATTGGGTTGGCTAGGTTGAAAATAATTATGAGGGGCACCCGGGAGGCTCAGTCAGTGGGCGTCCAACTCTTGATTTCAGCTCAAGTCATGATCCCAGGGTCGTGAGATGGAGTCCCACGATGGGTTCCTCACTGAGCCTGGAGGTTGCTTGAGATTCTCTCTCTCTCTCTCTCTCTCTCTCTCTCTCCTGCTGCCCCTCTCCCCTGCTCTCTCTCTCTCTAAAAAAAGAAAAGAAAAGAAAAGAAAAGAAAAGAAAAGAAAAGACAAAGGAAAAGAAAAGACAAAGGAAAAGAAAAGAAAAGAAAAGAAAAGAAAAGAAAAGAAAAGAAAAGAAAAGAAAAGAAAAGAAAAGAAAAGAAAAGAAAAGAATTATGAATCTGGGGCCACCAGCAGCCATCTATCTACCTCAGTTTCATTCAGTTGACAGCTAGGACCCCTTGAACTTGTGAAGTTAGGCTCTTTCTTAAGGGATCATGATTATTGTTTTAGGTAATAGTTGTCAACCTTGGCTGTGCATTAGAATCACCTGGGAAACTTAAATTTGATGACTGGGCCATACCCCAGAACAATTCATCAGCATCTCTGGAGGGGAGACTCAGGCATCAGTATTTAAGTCTCCCAGGGTGATTTCAAGGTGTGGTGAAATTGGAGACATGTTGGCCTGGGTCAGTCATGGTAATGGTAACCCCTTTCCTTTTCCTAGAGAGTGGTCTGGCATAGGCATGTGGCCCAGCTTTGGCTAATGTAAATGGACCCAGTTCTAGCTAAAGGGATGTCAGAGGTAGCTCATTGCTTCTGGAAAGCAGGTTTTCTTCTCAGGTGAAAAGACTGAGCCTCATGAAACAAAGGCCTTCTATAGCCACCGTCTTATCCTGCTTTGAACCAGCTGAATGAGGAACAGTGACAGCCAAATTGTTGCCAGGATAGAAGACGGTAGAACAGAAAGGGAGGAAGAACCAGGGTCTTTGATGATATAGCCACATTATCATAGAAATTGCAACTGCCCACTGTCACTTTTCCTGTTGTGTGAAATAATCAAATGTCTTTACTGCTTAAGCCATGGCTAGCTGGGTACTCTGTTACTTCCTGTTGCAAGATTCCTAACAAAACCAATTAATAATTTTTATAAGGGAAAGAGGTCTTGGAAACAGTCAAAAAGGGCTTAGGACATAGTCTTTGTATCTATCAAGCGTTTATAGCATGTGAAAGGTAGGAATGAGAAGCAAATTTGGAAGATCTGTGGAATGCAATGCTAAGAAACATGAAGGCATTTACATAAGAGAATGGGATCAACAAAGCAGGACTTTTCTGATTCTTGTGTGACCTCCAATACCCGTGGCTTTCTTAGCCACCTTCCCCAAATAATCCGCCCAGTTCACACCCTTAATTCGAAGATCAATCCAGATTTGAGGCAGACAGTAAGTGCTTAAACAGCCTTAGCCAGCTTCTGCCTCCCCCTTTGATGAAGCTTAATATTGAGGTGCTTCCCCTTTTTCACCTGAAGCAGGGCCAGTGTCCCTGGGTCAGAGCTCTGTGCCACATTCTTCCCTCAGTGTGATCATTGTGTTCCTTTGACTCTCCACTTTTACTCTTTGCCAAATCAAGTTACAAAAAAAAAAAAATTAACTCCTTTGTCTAGTATTTTACCACATTGTTCAGCCTCATTTATTTTTCTCCCTTGTGTGATTTTTCCTTCCTCTGCATGCCTTAGTCCATGTAACTGGGGTTTTCTCATGGTCTCTCTGTAAGTAATTTCTAACACCCTATGTAGTATTTCAGTACATTCCTAGTACTGAGGTCCTATCTTGATCTTATCAATCATCTTCCCAAATACAAAATTCTGTCCTTATAGCCCGGACCAGGGTCTGATTTCTCCTTCGTATGGTTGGCCCTTTCTTATATAAACTTCCAAGAATCCCTTATCTTGAGTCAGTGTTACCAGGAATTCACCTCTTACAATATTTCATTTCTTATTAGATCTCTACTCACTGCACAGTTCATCAGTAAGTCTAGACCTCTTGTCAAGAACTGTGATGGGTCTGATGTTTTGCCCTACTTGCAAGCTACCAAGTTAGCCTGCCTCCATTTTGTGGATGCTAGTAGGAGACATGAAAACTTTGAGTTGGAGACCAAGGAGTTTATTGCTCAATAAGTATAGCTAGAATATTAGCACTTTCTTATATCAACACCTCAAGCTATAATTCCTGTAGAGCAATACAATGAAGGCCAGGTAACACTTGCATACACAGTGGGTTACTTTCCAGGAAAGAAACTTGAACTTGGAGAACTCAAATCTTCTATAATGGCCAATCAGCATGCCTGCCCTTTGCTCCAGAGGAAGACACTACCTCTGTTTTCCAAGATTGTTCCCTATTCGGAGGGATAATAGTCTAGAAAAGATAGTCCAAAACAAAAACTATCAGTGACCCTTCTTACAAGACATGCAGAAATATGAGACACCTGTAGAGAAGTGTGTTCCAATACCCGACCATAAATCACATATTCAAGTATTTATCTTCTACACTGATCACTACTACCCTCCTCTCTCACTGACTCTATTGCAATAGAATCGTAAATGGCCTTCCTGTTTCCACTATCATCCCCTTATAATCCAATCTACCCACAGTATAGTAGAAAACTATTCTTTTTTTTTTTTTTTCCAACGTTTTTAATTTATTTTTGGGACAGAGAGAGACAGAGCATGAACGGGGGAGGGGCAGAGAGAGAGGGAGACACAGAATCGGAAACAGGCTCCAGGCTCCGAGCCATCAGCCCAGAGCCTGACGCGGGGCTCGAACTCACGGACCGCGAGATCGTGACCTGGCTAAAGTCGGCCGCTTAACCGACTGCGCCACCCAGGCGCCCCAGAAAACTATTCTTAAAATGTAATTCAGACTCTGTCATAAAGTCTCTTCTCCAGTGGTTCCCATCACGTTGTTTATAATATCCATCTCCATAGAGCAGGACTTTGTCTGGACACCCAAAGTCTTATGTATTCTGGGCTCTACCTCCTTCTCTGGCTTTGGCTTCCCCCACCTTCTCTCTCCCTTTCACTATGCTCCAAACCCCTGGCCTTCTTTCTGTCCTCTAACACAAAAGCGTATTCCCTTCTCGGTTCCTTGCTCTTCTATTCTATTCCATCTGCCTGAAATACCCTTCTCCTAGATCTTTGCAAACTCTGGCTCTTACTAAGGCCCTCCTTGACCCCTAACTTTGCTAATTCTGTCATCAGCTGTGGATGCAGTTAAAGCTCTCTGTTGAGCTTGTAGTTCCAACTATAATTTGTCTAGTTCTGTTTGGTTCATTGTAAAATCTGCTAAGACATTTAAAACATAGTTTTGTTCCCTGCAGGCATTTTCAAGTTTGTCTTTTCTGTCCTCAAATTGGATTTGTTTTAAACAGAAATTTGTACTCATGTTTACACTGAAATATGCACCTCGTATCAACACTTGAAGGGTGTTTTTGTTGCCTGTTGTTTCGCATTTCTGCCCATGGTAACTTGTTTCCTGTGAACCTGATTACCTTTGACTGTGAACTACCTCTTTTTCCCCCCTTGAAAGATTCTATGTGGGAAATCTGTGAGGCCTAGGATGTAGGGGGGTTGCTCATAGGGAACTTGCATCTACTTCTGCCAGGTATATAGGGTGCTGCCGGTCCTGGAACACCTCAGGTTAAAATCAAGGCTTGAACCCTTGGGGGCCTCCCATAAGACGTGAATTTTGCCTATAAATTCTTTCAGAACAAGGCTGTGGTCGCAACCTCTCGGGGATTGCCTCATTATTTTTCCCCATATCCTGCTTTGCTCAATGACTTTCTACGCAATTCTTACAATCTCCTGAGGTTGGGGAAATGGAAGGAGCAGAGTGAGCTTGCTATTAGTTGCCTCATACATCCTTATACATTCGGCATGATCCTCTGAGAGCCCAAGTATATTGGGAATTTACTTGTTAGAGTGCCTGGCTTTATATTAGAAAGGCTCTGTCTTCTGCCCTTCACCCTGCACAAAGTCTTGATAAATTAGCTAGGTTCAGCATAACAACTCTGCTTACCTTCCTGGTTACTGCCTTCTAGGTAGATTTTGGCCTGGTATTTCCTTACCATTTTTTTCAACACTTTGATTCTTAAAGAAACACAGACACATGCACAACATTTTGTAGTTCTTTCCAGTGAGAAGGTTAGTATAAATACTTTGACAGCCATCGTATGGATGTGGAACTCCTAGAGGCTACCATAGTTCCAGACTATGTATAGAATCCCTTCATTTCTCTCCATTCCTATGGATCCTGCCCTGGTTGAAATCACTGCTTCTCCCCTGCATCACTTAAGTGTTTTTTATACTGTTTTCTCAGCCACCAATCATTCCCCATTCATTTCATTTTCTACTCAGCTAACAAATACTTTGTAAAACTTTGGCCCATCATGTGACTGTTTTACTTAAAAATGTTCAATGGCTCCCTGTTGCCCACAGAGGTTAAACTCTAGTCTTGTTCCAACTTGACTTGTATTCAACCACTTTGCTCTTCACACACCAAAGCATAATGCTCACCCTGAAACCACCACACACTTCTATACCTTCATGCCTTTGTTCAAACCAACTCTTCTACCTGCGGCGTACTATTCCCTGCTCAGTAAGTTTCTTCTCACTCTTCTTGGACCAGGTCTCATATCTTCAGTTCTCTGAGGCCAGCCTTTACTCACGCAGAGAAAACTACCCCTCTCTTGAACTATCCTACCTTATCACATATTCATAGTTTGTTTACATATTCAAAACAGAATATAAGGCTGACGTACGTCCAGCGGTGAGTGCTATATATTTAGTTTAAAAATAGCTAGCCTTTGGGGCCCCTGGGTGGCTCAGTTGGTTAAGCATCTAATTCTTGGTCTTGACTCAGGTCTTGACCTCAGGCTTGTGAGTTCAAGCCTTGCATTGGGCTTCATGCTGGTCATGAAGCCTACTTAGGAAAAAAAAAAAAAAATTCTAGCCTTAGGGTGCCCGGCTGGCTCAGTTGGGGTGGAGTGTGTGACTCTTGATCTCAGGGTTGTGAGTTCAAGCATCACATTGGGTGTAGAGGTTACTTAAGAATAAAATCATTAGGGGAACTTGGGTGGCTCAGTCAGCTAAGCATCTGACTTTGGCTCAGGTCATGACCTCATGGTACATGGGTTCAAGTCTTGCATTGGTCTTCGAGCTGACAGTGTGAGCCTACTTAGGATTCTCGCTCTCTTTCTCTCCCTCTGCCCCTCCCCCACTCGTGCTTTCTCTCTCTCTCTCAAAAATAAATAAATAATAAATAAATTTAAAAAATCTTAAAAAATTTTTTTCTAGCCTCTAGCATAGTTTCTAGCCTGCTACATAGCCAGTGTTTAATACATAAATGAAGGCAGCTGGGTCAGCCTTTATAAAAATCCAATGTGCAGGGTTTTTGTTTTTGTTTTTTTTTTTAATTCCCCGCCTGTGGCAATGTAGTCACAGCATTTCAGTTAAAAGGCACTTCAGAAGTCATTAGTATAATTGCTTTTATGAGTATAAAAAACTGAGGCCCAAAATGGTTAAGTGTAAAACTACATGAAGACTCAATGGATGTTTGTTGTGAAAATGAATACTATTTATTCACTGTTTACTGGATACCAGCCATCACTAAGTGGGTTTTATTTTATTTCATTTTCCCCATGACCCTATAAATTAGGAATATTTTCTTCATTTTATGTACAGTGTTTATCAGTCATACCAACTAAACTTTGTGATCTGAAATAATGCCATAGGTTCAAGTTATTGGACCTTTTCATGGCCCCTGGCACCTTCTCCTTCAGCCAGTTGCTGGCTGCCATGTAGAGGAAAAGGTTTTATTGCCTCCTTAACACCTTCTGGTTACTCTAGGCTCTTAATTTTTCTCCCCCAGGGCTGTTCCTTACTTAGAGGCTAGAGCTCAGAGCCTCTGTGCACTTTCTGCTTTTATCAAAATGGTGGCAAATCATTTCATAAGGCTCCCCCCATGCCCACTGAAAGCCACTTCTTCTGGAACAATTCTTATATTTGGCACTCTGGTTTCTTAAAGGGACCCTATTTTTTAACATGTATTTAATTCTTTTTTCCAACACCATGTGAACCAACCTGAACAATTAACCGACTTAAACAAGCATCATCTGATTCAGTCAAGATTCTCTCACTTATAACAGTTTTCTAATTCTGTAGTTTTTATCTCATCATACCAAATTACACTAGCCATGCAAGTCTTTTAACTGTCATAAAATAGTTTTCTAATTTTTCCAGCTTCTGTATGATTTTTAAATGAAATTTCATAAAGCTAAAACAGTTGGATGTGTTCAGTAAATTAGTAGATTAGACACTAATTGGGGGGCAATTAACTGTAGGAAGCCTCAGTAATTCAGCCTGGATTTCCATAACCAAATTGTTGTTTTTAGTAAAAATATTTTCCTGAACATGGTATCATTATCACTCCTAGGCCAAGTATTGATTGAGAAATTATGGACTTCTTAATAAATGGAGACGGAATAAGACAAATAGAAAATCACCACCAGGCAAACATTGTCCTAAGGCAAGAACCGTCAACGGATATCCAATTTAGTGAGCAAATGCACAATGAGAAACAACGTATTTGCATTGTCTGAAAGTATATCTTCACAAGATAGGTTTTTAATAACAAGGAGAAAAACAGTAACTTTATAGTGGAGAATCCACATTAATCAAATGAGCAAAATTAGCATCACTAGTAAGAAGATAAACTGACGTTATGTAAATGGACACGATGCACCTAGAAAGTACATCACTTCTGTGGTGTCTTTGCCAAAAAAGCATAACCTCAAGCTAATCCCAGAAAGTGTCAGACAAGCCCAAATTGGGAAACATTCCACAGAATCATTGACCATTATTCTTTAAAAGTGTCAAGGTCACAAAAGACAAGGATGAACTGAGGAAACGTGGCAGATTGACGGAGACTGAGGAGACATGACCATGTGTGCATTGTAGGCAAGGAAAAAACACATTAGTGAGAAAACTAGTGAAACCCAAAGAAGGTCTGAATTTTGGTTGACAGCATTGCACTAATGTCAATTTCTTGCTTTTGAAAATTGTACTTGAGCTATAGAAGATGGTTATATGAGGGGAGGCTGAGTGAAGGCTACATGGAAACCCTCTGTACTAACTGAGCAACTTTTCTGTCAGTCTAAATTATTTCAAAATAAAAAGTTAAAAGAAACAATGACATTCCAACAAGTAAGATCTCTGGGCTGTTTCTTCTTTTCCATTTATTCCAGGCAGGAAGAAATAAAAGCTTGCACTGGGCCCATTCCCTGCACTTCAACCACCTCGATGGGTGCCCTGAAGAGACTCTCCAGTCATTGCTGCAACCCAAGTATGATCCTTGTTTTTTCTTAAATCTTTGTGAGTTGTTCAATATCTTTCCAATAAATTATTTTTCAAGATTGCCAGACGTGTATTTAAAATTTTTTTTTAATGTTTATTTTTGAGAGAGAGAGATTGAGAGAGTAAGCAGGGGAGGGACAGAGAGAGAGGGAGACACAGAATCTGAAGTAGGCTCCAGGCTCTGAGCTGTCAGCACAGAGCCCCACAAGGGGCTCGAACCCACCCAACCCGAGATCATGACCTAAGCCAAAGTCGGTCGCTTAACCAACCGAGCCACCCAGATGCCCAGAAAAATTTTGCTTTTAAAAGTACATTTGTATACATTCTTTGATCATGCCCTGTGATTTTCTGTGTTCAGATAAAGAAATTGAGTCCCAAAGACCCCAACTGACTGGTCAAAGGAGCAAATAAAGATTGGAGGCTCCTGACCACTGAGCCCCTGCAGTTTTGAGACTCCAAGGGTTCCAGTAGCATGGAAGGAGGGGGAGGTCAGTTCCTAGAAGATGGGGGCACTTGAGGGGCCAGAGTCCCCAGTGTAATGCACACATGGGGAATGCTGTGTAGGAGCCCAGCAAGATGACTCTCCATGTTCTCCCAGAATTCTACCTGGCTGCTAGGACCCTCAGGCTACAGAGGCCTGGGAGCCTCAGGACCATGAGGAACAGGGACCTGTGTCTTTCTTTTGCTTTCCTAATGAAAAGGCGCAGCTTCAGAGCCCTCCCCCAAATTTCTCTTTCCAACACAGAGAATTTCCACAACTGTCTTAGTTCCTATTTTTCAAAATATAAAAATAAAGGAAAAAAGTTTCGTTATTGCAGTGCATTTGCTTTCAAAATATACAGTGATTAGAGTGAGCTATGTCATTTGGCAATGAATGTTGGACCACCCTTTGGTTTTGTCTGTTCCATTCTTGAAGGCCATGGGAATTCTTGGCGCTCAACTTTCTGTTTTCACAGCTTTGCCCCAGCACCTGTTCCAAAAGCAATTGAAAGGACTTGACTGGATCCTGATTCTTAATTTTCAGCTCACAAGTAAGAATGTTTAGGATTTAAGGTATAATACCATATTTTACAGTGTAAGAACTGAAGCTTTTATGTGGAATTACACCATAAAACACTTTTCACAATTTAGTGAAAACAACATGTTTAAAAGGAATTTTGTCCTTACTGCAAGAATACAAATATAAGCATATATAATAACTGCATAAAGGGGGAAAAATACATATTTGTATGAACCTGTATTATTTTGAGCTATTCATTAGATTACAAACTTTCCCCTTATGGAATCCTATCGAGCATAAATGCCTTATATGTTTCATCAAACAATGAAAGAACAGATTAAGGCATAGTTATTCCAATACGTTCAGATGTTTGCCCACCTACATGAATCCTTTCATCTTACAATTGTACAAATTAAGGCATCAAGAATAAAAATTTTAAGTACTAATTAATTCAGTATATACACAAAACAAGTTCCAAAACTGTTACCTAAGCTTGATCAGATTCATCCAAATGATCATGGAAAAGCAAGCTTTTATAGTATTTTAGTGGATTTGGAAACCAGCAGGGAAAAAAAGAAAATAATCTTAAGGGGGTTTCTTTTCTTCTTTAGACGAAAAGGATTCTTGCCTAAACCAATATAAAATGACTTTAAAATACAAACTGATTTCTCATTTATAATTCATTCAGCTTGAAAAAGAATGTCATAATTATAGTGGTGCTGATTCAGTGGGACGCTGGACTTCCATAGGGACTCCTTTCCTGTGTAGGATGCTGGCGGGGGCATGGAGCTGTTTCTCCCAGGGTCAGGTCAAGGGCAATACAATGGTCAGGAGGCCTGAGCAAGTCTAGGCTGGGCCAAAGCTGGGGCCTGTGGAGCATCACTCAAAACAAAGCAAGGAACAAGAGTAGGCCTGAAATGTCCAGCGCAAAAGAGTAGGTACCAAAAACTTAAAAATTGTGCTCAAAGTAGAGAACTGGAGAGGGGAGTACAGAGATTTATGAGTGAAATCCTGAATAGATCTCCCAGGCAAACTGCACTTGGTTGAGGGAGCTGTTCCCTGAGAGAGAGGGCAGCCCCAGGGCCTCCTGCTGGGAGTGGCTTCAGGCAGGTGGAGGCTGGGGCTAGGTTGCCAAAAAGGAAGTACCCAGTGACATAAGCGAGTGCTGGTCACAACTGCACTGCAGAGAGTGAGAACAAAAAGATAAAGTGGACATTCACACTCTGCTTTTCTGTAACATAACAGAATGTCATTCTGTCTCTTAAAAGTAGGTTCTGAATTATGCATGAAACGGCTTGTCTGAAGTCAACTGTGATATGCAGTCAGGTTCCTCCCAAGCGTTTCCCAAAGGACCAAAAGAAGAAATGGAAATGAACTTTCTCATGTACGGAATTTAAGAAAAATATTCGTGTTTGCTCACAAAGTCTAAATGCCAGATTAAAAGCCCTTTTACAGTATCACCACTCAGGATTATTCTCATTTAAAGTATGAACTTTTGAACACCGCCCGTTTCAAAAATTTCACTAAACTATTAACATAAATATCAATAGAAATGACAATGGTTACCCAGACCCATTGAAAGCTTTCACAAATCTATCTGCGGAATTAAAGTTACTTCCTAAGCTCATGATTTCTGTGCTTGTAAATTAAATAGTCATGAAATGCAAACTAGTTATCTCAAACAATTGAAAAGTCTCTCTCCAGTTTCATGAGGATTTACTTGCTTCATCAAGAAAACCGTGTATCCTAAAATTGTAAATTAACTAAATAAAAATCATGTATTCCACCCTTTTCCAGATGGTGTGTTCTGATTTTCATATTGTAAGATTTTGTGTAAACAGAGTGTTCGCCTTAAGAAATTTGGAAATCTCTGACCTCGTCCAAACTGAGGCTTAGGATCACAGAGCATCTAAACGAAAGGCAGTGTTATGACTAGAACCTGAATTTCCTGCCTTCCTCCCTGGTGCCATTTCCATTAGGACATACTTAGGCAAGTAAAACAAAGTTGATCAAACCGGTGTTGAACTTTAAAAACTTACAATAAAATGCAGTTTCAGATTTTGCCAGTGCATTTGTAATATATATTTGACAATATATTTGACAAGTAAAAGGAACCTACAATCTTATTAGTTTAATAAAAAAAAAAAGTTTAATTTGTAATCGTGATCTAAATATAAACTTTATGGATCAAGGCCATGTTGTCCTGTTAAGTTCATATTTTAGCCCCTAGACATAAGAGTATAGTGGAACTATATACTGCAACTGTGGAGGAAAATTGTGCCAATGTCATAAAATTCAATAGCATAAGTTTTCAATTTTATACCAAAAATATAAAAAAGTAAACAAATAAGAAATTGAGAAATTATGCGGCAAACCTATTAAATGTTTAAGGGGCAATAAAACTGCCACCAACCCATTAAATATTCTCTTGTAAGCATTAGATCAGGAGTCAATAGTACCAAAGTTCCCAAAATTAAAACAAGAAAATTCTAAAGGACAGACTTACTGAAAAATTATAAAAATGGCTCAGTTATGGATCAGAAAATAAACGCATTTAAATTCCAAACATGATACCTACCTGCACTGGTGTGCGTTATAAGCAAAATAAATGTTGCGAGAAGATGAGGGTTGAAGATAGGATGTTTTAATTCAGGATAAAATTAACAATTGGGAAAAAAACCTTCAAATTCCTTAACAGAAACCTAAGAATACAGAAGCCTAAAAATCTGATGCACAGTTTATTTGCTTTGAACAAACTTAGAAAGGGAACACATATTGTGCCCTTAATGAGGCAAAGAAAATGAAATCACTTTCAAATACAGCACGTTGCATAGAATATAAATATACTTGGTGAATCAAATAATGTTAATTTGTGACATATTTATGTAATGTTAAAGAGACCACATCATTTGTTCAAATATTTACTGACAATATGAAATATTTCTCTAATATTTATGAGTTGTTTTAATCAGGCTTGAATTTCAAAAAAGAGAATTCAACCAAGGAGGGCTTTATTGTTAGGATGGATGTAGAATCTTGGCTTTCTAACCAGTGTTCCCAGAAGGGCACATGCTATTTAGAAATAGAACCATGTTCTACCATCAGGAGGGGGAAGTCTTACTTTGATTAACTTTCCTTTGTATCCATCCAACTTACCTAAGCTCTGGAGTCAGGCTCTCGGAATTTGAATCCGGAGCTCACCACATGCTAGTGATACAAAATATTTTTATTAAAAGATTGTGTAGCTGTAATTAGGAAACCTAGCACTTATACTCATTGGTTTTGTCAGCTACTCCATTGTTGTGTCAGTTACTCTTCCAACTACTTTCAAATGAAAGTCACAACTTACTTAAGTAGCATAGAAGACTAAAAAGCACTTCAACATCTGTATAGTTTTGGGAATATGGCTAGTGCCTCTTCCTTTAAGAGTTTCATGTCTGCCAACGTTTCTTTAGTGGCCTTGCCAGACAGAGGGAATAAATCAGAGAACTGGGTCCACACAGGGTAAAGAATCATTCATAGGAAATCCTCCCCACAACAAGCTGGGGAGCAAATGGGCAACATCTTCAGGATAAATTGAACAACAGGTAAACCAACACTTGTATGGATTTGCAGTCCAAATTCACACCATCTGGGTTATATAGGGAAATTAAGGTGGTTCTGCATTTGCAGTGTATCCAAGATGGTGTAACTGTACTACGGAGGAAGGGGAGGAGGCAGAGGAAGGGGGGGAGGGGAAGGGGAAGGGAAAGAGGAGGGGAAGGGGAGGGGAAGGGGAAGGGGAAGGGGAAGGGGAAGAGAGAGAGAGAAAGAAAGAAAGAAAGAAAGAAAGAAAGAAAGAAAGAAAGAAGTACTAGAAGTAAAGACAATAATTTCATAAAGATAAAATATTTAATTCCCCTGGAAGATTAACAGTTTTAATTTATAGGTACCACATAATATAGCCTCAATATACATAAAGCAAAATGACAGAATTAAAATGGGAAATAAAGTAAAAATGACAGTTTTATGAGTAATTTGACAGAATAAATGACAAAAACTAAAGATTAAAAGAGATTATACAACCCAATTAACAAATTTGACCTAGTAGATATCACATATCATATGTATATCATATCACACATCATATACATATACATATATATGTATACACACACACACTGTAAGAACTTGTAGAATATATATCTTTTTCAATGATACATGGCACATTTACAAATGTTAAGTATATCTTGGCCATAAGACAAGTCTCAACAAATTTCAATGAATTGAAATCATACAGAATAGGTTCTCAAACCATAAATTCTAGCAATTAAGCTAGAAATAAATAGCACAAAGATAATTTGAAATCTACAGTGTTTGAAAATAAATCACTTAGAAGCAAATTTCTTAAAGAGTCAAAGAATAAATCAAACTAGGGAGTATCTTGAATGCCCACAGCTAACATCATACTCAACACTGAAAAGCTGAAACCTTTTCCCTCTAAAATCAGGGTTAAGACAAGGATGCCTACTCTTACCACACTTATTCCACAAAGTATTTGAAGTCCTAATCAGAGCAATTAGGCAAAAAAATAAAAACTTCCAAATCAGAAAGGAAGAAGTAAAACTGACATGATACTATATACCAAAAACCCTAAAGACTCCACCAAGAACCTGTTAGAGTTAGTAAATTCAGTAAAGTTGCAGGATACAAAAATCAATTGCATTTCTATATACTAACAATAAACTAGCAGAAAAAGAAATTAATTGCATTTGCAATAGCATTAAGAATAACTAGGAAAAGGAGCATCTGGGTGGCTCCCTCAGTTGAGCACCCAACTCTTGATTTTGGCTCAGGTCATGATCCCAGGGTCATGGGATCAAGCCCCATGTTGGAGGGGAGCCTGCTTAAGATTCTCTTTCTCTCTCCCTCTGCCCCTCTCACCCACTCACTCTCTGTCTCTCTCTAGCAATAATAATAATAATAATAATAAAAAGAATAATAATAAAAAGATTAAGTAGGAATAAATTTAACCAAAGACATGACGGATCTGTGAAAACTATAAGACATTGGTAAAATAAACTGAAGATGACACAAATGGAAAGATTCTGTGCTTGTGGATTGGAAAGTGTTGTTAAAAGGTTCATACAACCCAAAGAAATCTACAGATTCAGTGCAATCCCTATCAAAATTCTAGTGAAATTTTTTACATAAATAGAACAATCCTAAAATGTGTACAGGACCACAATAGACCCCAAATAGTGAAAGCAATCTTGAAAAATAACAACAAAGCTGGGAGCATCACACTTCCTGATTTCAAATTATATCACAAAGCTATAGTAATCCAAACCAATATGGCACTGGCAGAAAACAGACACATAGATCAATGGAACAGAATAGAGAGCCCAGAAGTAAACTTGTGCATATATGGCCAATTTACAATAAAGGAGTCAAAAACCTACAGTGGAAGAAGAACAGGCTCTGCAATAAATGGTATTGGGAAAACTGCACAGCTACATGCAAAAGAATGAAACTAGACTTGGACCCACTGTCTTACATGATACACAAAAATCAACTCAAAAATGAATTAAAAACCTGAACATAAGACTTGAAACCACAAAACTCTTAGAAGAAAGCATGTAGAATAAACTCTTCAACATCCGTCGTGGCAATGAGTTTTTGGATTAACATCAAAAGCAAAGGCAAGAAAAGCAAAGCAAGCAAGTGGAGCCACATGACACTAAAAATATCTGCTGCACAGCAAAGAAACCATCAGCGTAATGAACACGCAACTCACCAAATGGAAGAAAATATTTGCAAATCATATCTGATAAGGAGTGAAGATCCAAAATATATAAAGAACCCATAATTCAACAACAACAACAACAACAACAACAATAACAATCCAATCTAATAATGGGCAGAAGATAGGGCACCTGGGTGGCTTAGTCAGTTAAGCATCTGACCTGGGCTCAGGTCATGATCTTACTTTAAAAGCAGTTTGTGGGTCTGAGCCCTGCAGCAGGCTCACAGTTTGGAGCCTGCTTAGGATTCTCACTCTCTCCCTCTCTCTCTCTGCCCTTCCCTACTCATGCTTTCTCTCTCTCTCTCAAAATAAATAAATAAACATAAATAAATAAATAAATAAATATGAGCAGAGGAACAGAATAGAGACTTTTCCAAAGAAGAAATATAGATGACTGGTGGATACATGAAAAAGTGCTCAACATCACTAATCAAGTAAATGCAAATCAAAAATCACAATGAGATATTACCTCACCCTGTTAGTATGAGTTATCATCAAAAAGGCAAAATAATAACAAGGATGTGGAGAAAAGGGAACACTTGTGGATTGATGGTGGCCACCTCTATGGAAAACTTTGAAGATTCCTCCAAAAAATTAAAAATAGAACTATGAGCTAGCAATTCTACTTCTGCGTACGAATATGGGTACAAAAACACTAACTTGAAAAGATATCTGCATCCCATGCTTATGGCAGTATTATTTACACAGTAGCAAAGGCATGGAAACAAGCTAAGGGCCCACTAATGAATGAATGGATAATAAATAGTATGTATATATATATACATGTAACATATAATATATTTAATAAAATTATATATAATAAAAATATATTTTATAATATGTAATATATTATAAATATATATATATATAATAAAATATTTAGCCATCAAGGAAATCCTGCCATTTGTGACAACATGAACAGAACCTGAGGGTATTACACTAAGTGAAATAAGTCAGAAAAAGACAAATATTCTTTGAGTATATGATGTCACTTATATGTGGAACCTAAAAAACAAAAACCACATTTACAGAGAAAAAAAAAGGTATTTTGAATGGGAAAATCATTAAGACACTCAGATTTTGAAGACAGATATAGATAGATAAAACAAGGAAATATGGGATTCAAATATATATATGTATATATATATACATATATATATTGTATATATATGTATATATATATATTTGTATATATATATACATATATATATACAATAATATATATGTATATACACACACACACACACACACACACACACACACACATATATATATATATTAGAAAAAAATACGAACTAAAAATCAATAAGATAAATATGCATCTCCGGAAGTTAGAAAACAAGTAACTAAATAAATCCAAAAGAAGTCACAGAGAGAAAAGCAAAAGCAAAAACCAATTAAATAGAAAAGTATATAATAGATTCAACAAAGACAAAAGCTTGTTCTTTAAAAACCAACTGGTAGTGATACAACTGGTGAGATTTTGATCAACGAAAGTGAGAGAAGACACAACTTACAGACTATGAGGAATCAAAATGGGATATTACCACCTAATCTGCAAACAAAAACAAATGAAAGAATATTAAAAACAACTTTATGGGGTGCCTGGGTGGTCCAGTTGGTTGAGCATCCAACTCTTGATTTTGGCTCAGGCCGTGATCCTACGGTTATGGGATTGAGCTCCATGTTGGGCTCTGTACTGAATATGGACCCTCCTTAAGACTCTCTCTCTCTCTCTCTCTCTCTCTCTCTCTCTCTCTCCCTCTGCCCCTATCTTCTGATTGAGTTGTCTCTCACTCTCTCTCTAAAAAAAAGCAAAAAAAAAAAAAAAAAAAAAAAAAAAACAAACAAACCCTTTATGACAAGAACCTAAAACTACATATGAAATGAATGCACTTATGGAAAAATGTAGCCCACCAAAATTTACTCAGGAGAAAAAAAGTTACCTGACATATTCTATAATGCTAAGAAGTCAAATTATCAAAAATTATTTCCCAAAGATAAGAAAAAAAAGGAAAACCTCTAGGTCCAGCTAGCTTAACCAGAAACACCTACCAAACATTTAATAAAGAAATCACCCTATATTCCAACAGAAAAAGAATAACACTCTAATCATTTTATCCTTTTTCACTAGTAAAAACAAAACAAAACAAAAGCCCCAAAATAGTAAGAAAATGTAATTTTAAAGACATCCTATAAAATAATGGTAAACATATTAAGTTCTGGAAATGTGTATATAACACAAGCTATATAGGGATTTTATGTGGAAATCTATAAAACTACTAAAAGACTTTTAAAGAGGCCTAAATAATTGGAGAAGTATACTATGATCATAGATTGGTTTGTATTGACTTGCGTATTGATGAAGCACAGTAATATGAACCTGAGAAGGTAAGTGATGAGAAATACACAGCAGTGTAAGTCGTTGGCCTCCATATACCACTCTCAGACCCATTAAGTCCAGGGGAGAAACTTAATCCTTGGAGCTCAAGCAGAATATGTTACCAATAGCCCCAGGAGTATTTGGGAACTGAAAACTGGGAGTCTAGAGAGGCTTTGATATTCTGAGGTGATTTGTATCTGGGAACCAGTGCAGGAGGGAGGGATTGCATCCACACAGTTGCTACCAGGAACATATACAGGAACAACTCTCTTGCTGCTTAAAGAGAGTTCATGGAATCCAGTGCTGGTAGGCTGTCCAGAAAACTTAAGCTTTATTGCACTGTTAAATAAGTTTAGTCCTGGCCACTTGAGGCAGGGAAAGTCATCTGACATCATAATAAGAACTAAAATCTGGGACGCCTGGGTGGCTCAGTGGGTTGAGCATCCGACTCTTGATTTCAGCTCAGGTCGTGATCTCATGGTTATTGGGATGGAGCCCCAAGTTTGGCTCTGTGCTGGCAGCACAGATCCTGCTTGGGATTCTCTCTCTCTTTCTCTCTCTGCCTTTCCCCCATTTGTTCTCTCTCTCTCTCTCTCAAAATAAAACTTAAAAAAAAAAACTAAAATCTGCTGGATATTCTTGAAATTATATTCTTCACACTTTAAAAAAATTGACACTACTTTTTAAAAAGTAATCCTCTTTCTTGAATAAAAAAATTCTCTGTGGATATTAGTAGTCAGGGTTCTCCAGAAAAATAGAACCAATAGGATATATTGGAGAGAGAGAGAGAAATCTATTTTAAGGAACTGGCTCACTCAATTGTTGGTGGGGGGGTCCAATCTCAAATCTGCAAGGCAGGTTAATAGGCCGGAAATTCTGGCTACAGTTGATGCAGTCTTGAGTCAGAAGGCAAACTGGATGCAGAATTCCTTCCTCTGCAGGGGACCCAGACTTTTCTTTTAAGGCCTTCAACTGATTGGGTGAGGTATTTCCACAACATGGAGGTGGCACACTCAAAGTCTGCTGATTTAACTGTTAATCACATCTAAAACATAGCTTCACAACAATATCTGGACTGTTATTTGGGGCCTAGCATAATTGACACATAAAATTACATAACACAGTAAATGAGTGTTTTCATTCACTTGTGAGACTGGGGACCATTAGAACCTATTAGAACTTTCATTCAGTAGTTTTGTCTGCAGTAAGTGGCCCCTGTCATCCTAGAATACCACTCCTTCTTCTGTTAGAGCTGACTCATTTCTGTTTTATTGTAGAGACGCCTTACTAAAAAAAAAAAAAAAAAAAAAAATGATTACACCATAAGAGGTGAAGACAGGAAACTGAGGAATTTCCATAACAACACGGTCTATAATCATCTTACAAAAGTAGTGAAAGGATTATTGTCTTGGCACATGAAACGATGCTCAACATCACTCATCATCAGGAAAATAGGAATCAAAACCACATCGAGATGCCACTTCACAGAGTGGCTAAAATGAACAAATCAGGAGACTATAGATGCTGGAGAGGATGTGGAGAAACGGGAACCCTCTTACACTGTTGGTGGGAATACAAATTGGTTCAGCCGCTCTGGAAAGCAGTGTGGAGGTTCCTCAGAAAATTAAAAATAGACCTACCCTATGACCCAGCAATAGCACTGCTAGGAATCTCCCCAAGGGATACAGGAGTGCTGATGCATAGGGGCACTTGTATCCCAATGTTTATGGCAGCACTTTCAAAAATAGCCAAATTAGGGAAAGAACCTAAATGCCCATCAACTGATGAATGGATAAAGAAGATGTGGTTTATACATACAATGGAATACTACTTGGCAATGAGAAAGAATGAAATCCTGCCATTTGCAGCAACGTGGATGGAACTGGAGAGTGTGATGCTAAGTGAAGTAAGTCAGTCAGAGAAAGATAGATACCATATGTTTTCACTCATCTGTGGATCTTGAGAAACTTAACAGATGGCCATGAGGGAAGGGAAAGGGGGAAAATGTTACAAACAGAGAGGGAGGGAGGCAAAACATAAGAGACTCTTAAATACAGAGAACAAACTGAGGGTTGGTGGGGGTTGGGGGAGAGGGGAAAGTGGGTGATGGGCATTGAGGAAGGCACCTGTTGGGATGAGCACTGGGTGTTGTATGGAAACCAATTTGACGATAAATTATATTAATAAATTAAATAAATAAATAAATAAATAAATAAAAGAATTATTGTCTGGGTACAGCACAGAGGTATAACTTTGTATACTAGCAAATCGTGTCTTTCCAAGTAAGATAAATCAGTTGAGCTAACAATAAAGATCCTGCTTCTGAATGGGTCATAGGAAGAAATAGGGCAATGAAAGGAGCCCCACTTCTGAAGTGCCTTAGTCAATGGAGATGCACGAGTGGGAAACAGGAATCTTAACTATGAAGGAAGTCTTGGTGACTGTGCGGTAGCAATGTTTGAGAACGCCACATTTATTTCTTTATATAGTCATTAATTTCTACTTCAAACCTACAGTTAGCTCCTTTGAATCAATCACCAAATGTAGGGGATTTAAGATCAAGAATGGGAGAGGCAGAGGGGCTGATCAACATATATATTTAACAATTCATGGGCACCAAGTGATCGGAATAGATGCTAATGGTAGCTCAGGATCAAGGATTCAGTACACGTACCTTGCTGTGCCAGTCCTCAACCCTTAGGCTGCTTTGAGTAGAAAGGTTCAGGGGGCCCACACAGATGGGGCTAGGCTTCTGGGTAACAGAGGGCACTGGGCTGAAGGGGCAACGGGCCTTAGGGCAGTGATTATTTCCCAACCAGTATGAACTAGTCCCAATAACTCAGTAACAGGTGCCACCACTTGGAGTAGTATATGAGCTAAGCCTCACTTCAGGAGAGAACTCATGGAAAATGGGAGGCACACGGCACCTCATTCTTCTGCATCTAGTACGCCTCATTAAATGAGCCTCTTTTCCTTTGTGAAATTCCCGGTGTTAAAAGAGGTCAACTTGATTGCCCACCTGAGGAAGTCAGGGAAGAGCAGAACAAGCCATTATCCTTTGCCCTTTTTTGTGGTCGACACGAAATTTCTGTAGGAGCTCATCGGTTCATTATCAGTAATTTGAAATTAGAAAGCATTACTTTTTTAAAAATTAAGTAAAACAAAGCTGTACACCAGAAATTCAATGTGTCTCGTGGCCGATCAGCACTTTTGCAAAGACACTAAATCAGATCGAGCAAACGAATGTATCTGAGGAGGCAACAGTTAGCTGCTGTTCTTGCTTCCTTCACTTTAAGCTATCAGAGAATGCAATGATGGGAGTTTATACTCTCCAAGACTAAACTTGTTTAAAAAATAAAACTTACTAGACATCTAATTGCAAGCAAATTATTCAGTTTCTGAGTTTCAGTTTTTCCATCAGTAAAATGGGGTTGTTAAAAATAGTGACAATCTCCTAGGTTTGCAAGAAATAAAAGGGATAATCCATACGAAATGCTTAGCACAATGCTAAGCACAAAGAAAGTGAATAAAAATAGTTTTTATAGCTCTTTATGGTAAAATTGGGGTTTTGAGAATCCTGAATCAGCTTTGTTCAATCTCGCACTCAGAAATCTGTAGGAAGGAAAAGAGGAAGCCCTGTGTCAGCAGTAGAAATAATTTAAGCTTACATGGACAAAACAGTGAGAGGTAGTAGCAACAATTAGAATGAATTTTTGATTCTTCTATCCAGTAAATTTGAATTAAATCTTTATTATAAATTGCTTCTCACAACCACAATTGAAAATATTCTTTTTTTTTAAATATTATGTTTATTTATTTTGAGAGAGAGAGAAAGAGAAAGAGAGAGACAGAGTGCAAGTGGGGCAGGAGACAGAATCTGAAGCAGACTCCAGGCTCTTAGTTATCAGCGCAGAGCCCGATGCGGGGCTCGAACCCACGAGTGTGAGATCATTACCTGAGCCGAAGTCAATCGCTCAACCGACTGACCCACCCAGGCACCCCGAAAATATTATTTCATGTGTAATGGATCAACAAGATTTATATCTCATTTAATTCATATATAAGTCAATTTAAAAAGAACTTTAATACCTATAACCTCTTTGAAAAATAGCCCCTAAAATTGTATTTTTATAGTATTATATGCATGTTTCTTTCCCATTACATACCTACTATGTATAAAATGTAATATTTTTTCTAGTTGATTTGTTGACTTATGTTTTGCAAGCATTTTCTCCTAGATTATGGCTTATCTTTTTACTTTTAAAAATGTTCTCTGATAAACCTAGTTTTTATTTAATTTTAATAAAAATATGTATCCATATTTTCTTTTGTGTGATATTTTAAACCACTCATGGTTTAACTTAGAGTAATAAAAAAAAAAACGCTTCCTATATTTTATACTAGTGTTTTTGAAGGTGTCCTTTTCACCTTTACATCTTTATACACTTGAAATAAATTTTTGTGTATGAAATACAAATCTAATTTTCCCCCTATATAGGCAACCAATAATAGCAGTGCCATGTACTGAAAAGATGATTTTCTCCAGCTGATCAGCAAAGCCACTTTGATATAGATCAAATTTTCATGTGTTCTTGGACTTGAATCTGGACCTTCTGTTCGTTTCCATTAATCTGTTGTGTACCCTTGTGTCAATACTTCCATTTTATTTTTTTATTTTTTTTTAATTTTTAATATAACACAAAGTATTTATTACTTAGTGTCTGTCTTTTTTTTAATTTATTTTTTATTTATTTATTTATTTTATTTTTTAATGTATGAAATTTACTGTCAAATTGGTTTCCATACAACACCCAGTGCTCATCCCAAAAGGTGCCCTCCTCAATACCCATCACCCACCCTGCCCTCCCTCCCACCCCCCATCAACCCTCAGTTTGTTCTCAGTTTTTAACAGTCTCTTATGCTTTGGCTCTCTCCCACTCTAACCTCTTTTTTTTTTTTTTCCTTCCCCTCCCCCATGGGATTCTGTTAGGTTTCTCAGGATCCACATAAGAGTGAAACCATATGGTATCTGTCTTTCTCTGTATGGCTTATTTCACTTAGCATCACACTCTCCAGTTCCATCCACGTTGCTACAAAAGGCCATATTTCATTCTTTCTCATTGCCACGTAGTATTCCATTGTGTATATAAACCACAATTTCTTTATCCATTCATCAGTTGATGGACATTTAGGCTCTTCCCATAATTTAGCTATTGTTGAGAGTGCTGCTATAAACATTGGGGTACAAGTGCCCCTATGCATCAGTACTCCTGTATCCCTTGGATAAATTCCTAGCAGTGCTATTGCTGGGTCATAGGGTAGGTCTATTTTTAATTTTTTGAGGAATCTCCACACTGTTTTCCAGAGCAGCTGCACCAACTTGCTTTCCCACCAACAGTGCAAGAGGGTTCCCGTTTCTCCACATCCTCTCCAGCATCTATAGTCTCCTGATTTCTTCATTTTGGCCACTCTGACTGGCGTGAGGTGATATCTGAGTGTGGTTTTGATTTGTATTTCCCTGATAAGGAGTGACGTTGAACATCTTTTCATGTGCCTGTTGGCCATCCGGATGTCTTCTTTAGAGAAGTGTCTATTCATGTTTTCTGCCCATTTCTTCACTGGGTTATTTGTTTTTCGGGTGTGGAGTTTGATGAGCTCTTTATAGATTTTGGATACTAGCCCTTTGTCCGATATGTCATTTGCAAATATCTTTTCCCATTCTGTTGGTTGCTTTTTCGTTTTGTTGGTTGTTTCCTTTGCTGTGCAGAAGTATTTATCTTCATAAGGTCCCAGTAATTCACTTTTGCTTTTAATTCCCTTGCCTTTGGGGATGTGCTGAGTAAGAGATTGCTACGGCTGAGGTCAGAGAGGTCTTTTCCTGCTTTCTCCTCTAAGGTTTTGATGGTTTCCTGTCTCACATTCAGGTCCTTTATCCATTTTGAGTTTATTTTTGTGAAGGGTGTGAGAAAGTGGTCTAGTTTCAACCTTCTGCATGTTGCTGTCCAGTTCTCCCAGCACCATTTGTTAAAGAGACTGTCTTTTTTCCATTGGATGTTCTTTCCTGCTTTGTCGAAGATGAGTTGGCCATACGTTTGTGGGTCTAGTTCTGGGGTTTCTATTCTATTCCATTGGTCTATGTGTCTGTTTTTATGCCAATACCATGCTGTCTTGATGATGACAGCTTTGTAGTAGAGGCTAAAGTCTGGGATTGTGATGCCTCCTGCTTTGGTCTTCTTCTTCCAAATTACTTTGGCTATTCGGGGCCTTTTGTGGTTCCATATGCATTTTAGGATTGCTTGTTCTAGTTTCGAGAAGAATGCTGGTGCAATTTTGATTGGGATTGCATTGAATGTGTAGATAGCTTTGGGTAGTATTGACATTTTGACAATATTTATTCTTCCAATCCATGAGCAGGGAATGTCTTTCCATTTCTTTATATCTTCTTCAATTACCTGCATAAGCTTTCTATAGTTTTCAGCATACAGATCTTTTACATCTTTGGTTAGATTTATTCCTAGGTATTTTATGCTTCTTGGTGCAATTGTGAATGGGATCAGTTTCTTTATTTGTCTTTCTGTTGCTTCATTGTTAGTGTATAAGAATGCAACTGATTTCTGTACATTGATTTTGTATCCTGCAACTTTGCTGAATTCATGTATCAGTTCTAGCAGACTTTTGGTGGAGTCTATCGGATTTTCCATGTATAATATCATGTCATCTGCAAAAAGCGAAAGCTTGACTTCATCTTTGCCAATTTTGATGCCTTTGATTTCCTTTTGTTGTCTGATTGCTGATGCTAGAACTTCCAGCACTATGTTAAACAACAGCGGTGAGAGTGGGCATCCCTGTCGTGTTCCAATACTTCCAATTTAGAACATCCTGGTTATACAAAAAGATTTACTGCAAGGAGAATTAAATGATTAAATCCTGTAGGGCATTAACAACTTAACTGTAAAAAAAAATCTAACTCATGTCATATTTCAGGAACCATTTATTCTGTAAAATCAGTAAGCTATGTTACTGTGTGGTTATAGTGTTTAACATTTACTTCCCATGGGTGAAAACTCTGGTCATGTAACAATATCTATTGAACTCAATACCTATACGTGCAGTGAATGAATGGATGATCAACCATCATTGGATGTAGAATTTCTGACATGTTTGTTCACAACAACTTCATTACTCAAGTGTACTTTATGTTTGTAGTTCTTGTGGCAAAGGTGTGCAAGCTTATCCAAAGCTCAGAGCTTCTAGGAATGAATGCCCTCAAAGGCATTAATCCTTTTGTCCTGGCATTTCACTTCTGCACTGAGCTTCAAGGAATTCTTCATATATTTGTGTGTGTGTGTGAGAGAGAGAGAGAGAGAGAGAGACAGAGATAGCGACAGAAACAGAGACAGACACAGAGAGTGTGTGAACAGGTGTGCTAAGGGGTGAGGGTGAGGGTAAGGTTAAGTTGCATTGATCATTCTCAAATTTTTTTCCTATTCAAGTTTTTCAAAATATGCACATAGACCTAAGTGTTTGTGTTGAGACACTCAGTGCTGGTTGTCAGCAACAGAGCTCTTACTGTAGAAGGCAGACTTCTCCAATAAGGAGAAGAAAGGAAATGAAAGGCTGTAATAGAACCTAGCCCTAAGGCAAGTTCAGGCAGCTGTGAAGGATCTTTAAAAAATTTTTATGGCAAATTGGCATCTCATTTTGAATTTATGGGAAATTGATTATTCAAAAGTCAGTTGGGAAAGAAGCAGCAGGAAATGAGTCTTATTCTATGGGAATTTAGTTGTAGAGGGGAGAATAGGGTGTGTGCAGTCTCATTTACAATGTGAGCCCTAAATATATCATGATGATTACTGGTAAGAGTCCCAAAGCAATTTCTGCCAAGGCTCAAAGGGAGAGGAAAGTAGATTTGGATAAAAACCACAAGCACCCGAGGCTGATGGGATCCTCGAACTCACTGAAATTGGAGCAATGTACTTTTTAAGTATTTCCAAGGGCACACCCAGTCCCTAAGTTAAATTAAATTCTGTTGGAATTAAAAGATATGTTTGAAAATGTGTGTGCTCTCAGATACTATTTATAAATTTACTTTTATTAAGCAGTTTATAATTTCCTTTTATGAAAACTATAAAATTTCAGGCTAACAAAAATCTTAAAGAAAAATCTTTAAAGAAAATTTTAGATAAAATTAGATAAAATAATTTTAGATAAAATTAAGATAAAATTTTAGAGATTGACTATCTGCTCCTGATTAATTCAGAACCTGATTCAATGTCTGGAAATACATGTTCTGAGCAAGTGTTTGTTGAATCGACAAGGTCCAATGTGTAATCTGGTATGAAACCTAAAACATAAGATGTAAAGTGATGCTAAGATATTCTGGGTTGTGAGAGCCCCAGTTCCAGGGTCCTCCCAAACTTAGGATGTGGGGCACCCCTCTGCCAAAGCCCTAGTTTTCAGTGGTTGATGAGTATCTCTAATAATGTCTACTTTGTTCATAGTGAGGCTGTGAATGGATAGAGACTCTGTAAAAGGAACTACAATAACAATATAATGTCAGTCTCTGGGAAGGCTACCTTAAATGTTTTAACTGTACATCCGGAAAGCCTGGTGTGAACTCTCATTCGGTGACATGGATTTCACAGTTCATGCCTTCGTTTCAAGCTTTCAAGGACTATCTGCTGGGAAGCTGCTAGATATCAGGGAGTAGCATAGCCATTAGCCAGGGACATTCATTCATTCAACAAATATTTATTAAATATTTACTATGTGAGTGAACAAGGCAATGCCCTGTCTATACAGAGCTTACATTCAGAATGTGGAGCCAGCAAATAAAACATCACAGAAATAAATATGTCACAAATGGAATTGTGCAAAACGCTGTGAAGAAGAAGAGTGGTGGGTCAAATTGACTCTGGACACCCAGAGTAAGTCACTTAAGCGTTAGTGGAGGGTTAGAACTTGTTTTTGAAAATGACTTGAAATTATTAGAAGCCAGGTAAGATCTTATACAATATGACCGCAAAGCAAAGTTCTAAAATCATGAAAACATGACTACATGAACATACAGGATTGTTGTTTTAGAGGGTAAGTTTTCCAAAAGGCAAACCTGAGAGAGAACCGTGTTTTCGCTCAAAACCATTCAATGGGGAGCCTGGGTGGCTCAGTCGGTTGAGTGTCTGACTCTTGATTTCAGCTCAGGTCATGATCCCAGGGTCATGGGATCAAGCCCCATGTCAGGCTCCACGGTGAGCATGAAGCCTACTTAAGAATCTCCCTCTCTCCCTCTGCCTCAATCCCCCACTTATTCTCTGTCTCTTTCTAAAATTAAAACAAAACGACAACCAAAACATTCATTCAGTGGTCTCTCTTAGCCCTAGGATAATGTCCAATTGTTTTTGATGTAACCCACAACGTCCTTCACCATCTAGATCTGCACCCTGCTTCCCTCCATGGCCCCCTCTGCCATCTCCATCATACCCTCCCGCTCACACCCTTCTCTCTGTTAGCTCCTTCTTCTTCCAGTTACCAGTTTAGCTATGGCCGCCCTTGAAGTCTTCTCAGATGCTGAGTCTGGGTCCAGTGCCCTGCCCTGTGTGCTTGTGGTTTCTTTTATGTTCCCTCTACGAACACTTCCTGTGGGCATCAACTGCTTATTCAATTGCTTGCGAACGTGTGATGTCTTCAGAACGTGACTTCTAGGAAGGCAGGGTTCAGGGTATGTATGCATACATGGGGATATAAATGCATATGTGGCTCAGCTAGACAGAATGGTGGTGGGAAGGAGGAGGAAGCAAGGCTGTGCTCCTTGGCACAGATGCCAGAGATACCTGCCCAATGGGCTGACCTAGGTATTAAAGATGAGTGAGAATCACACCAGACCTATGCTTCTAGAGTCCCCATGCCCGGGTTTGACTCCCAGGCTCTTTGTGCCACATGACCAGCCCAGGGCAGCTCTTGTCATGCATCAAGGCCACGGGGTGGGGGCGGGGGGCAGGTAAGCAAGAACTGGACTTAAAACTCGTCCCACTGCTCATCAAACCTTATGCCTGGCATAGGGCTCTTCCTGCTCTGAAGAAGAGGCAGCACTTTCTTGACAAAGATGAAATATATACTCTAAGAGGCCCTGGTGGCCGAGCTCCCCTGGGGGCTATAGGGACACAGAGGTGCACGTATCTTTTTATAACTTCTTTGCCCAGTGGGGTCCATTTCTGTAATTTGTCTACCCTTAGTGCCTTTTCTGGATTTGATACAAGGGCCAGATACAGGCTACCTTGCCAGGCTGAGATCTTGGGCACGTTACCAATCTCTCAATAAACATCAGCTTTATCAGTATCTACACCTCATGTAGGACATAGGCTCCTCGGAAGCCTGTGTCAGATAATCCGCATAAGACACTTAAGCACAGAGAAAGTGTTCAAAACTGGTAGCAGTTTTAAGTGTTTAAAACATTCAGGATCTTCTGCCACCATTTTGTCTTAAAAAACAACAAAAAAAAATCTCTTCAGGAAATGTGCCCTTTCCTCAAACTGGGTAGGAGGTGCCAGAAGCTCCAGAGATGCCTTCTAATTTGCCTATTCTGCTTACATTTCTTGTTAAATCTCTCTTTGTGTATTATTCCCTTCTAGGCTCACTTGTAAAACTGCAGGATGCTGATTTCCTTACACATAATATAATTCTCACAATGGATATTTAAAATTTATGGCCAAATCTCCCACATGAAGGTGGTCTGGCAGCCATAATTTTTTCCTTCTGTACATAAATGACTATTAACTTGTTGGCGTTTTGCAGACAGGTTTTGACGAACTATGATATTTTGCTTAAAATCATTCCAAGAATAATGTCAGACTTTGTAATTGCCTTACCCATGACCACCAGCCAGCAGAATTCACCTCCACTGCACAGCTTGTATTAAAAGGAATCAAACTACAGCCACAGACAGAACCGTGAATTCGAGAACCCAGGGCAGACAGCAACTTGACTCTAAGGTTTTGGGAATGTGTTCAAAAGGGGCAAAGCTCAGACTATAAATACCTATAAGTTGATTTCTACAAGCAAAGAAATATGCTGTGAGAATGGCTTTCGTGGCCTCTTTCAGATGAAAAACCTTGGCAGATGGTTTAACGTGAAAACAAAGCAATAATCAAAATTCAGTCACAGTGGCGATAAAAGTATTTCAGTTTGTAGTTGGGTGTTGTTTAGAACAAATGTTCCCAGATACCAGACAACGTTAAAATGTTCATTTGTTCGGAGCGGGATCAGACAAATGTATATATGTAACATTTATATATATAAAAACAAATGCATATATTTATGTCAGAGCTACATTGGCAACCATCTTTACTCAGGAAAAATGGTCAGTTATTTTGAGATTGTGTCCTTTCAACTTCTTTGATGTTAAAGTGTTCTTTCTTTATGTAATGATTTCCATAGCAAATGATAGTTGTCAATCTGTGGAAAGTTTAAAAATTGGCAGCCTCTAAATTTTGCTTTTTTTGGAAATGTTAATGCTACAGAAAATCCAAAAGCCTCAGAACCAAAAGACTGACTGTATTTTCTATTTTCTAGACCACTGGTTTGCTCTCATATAGACTAAGCTAACTTACCCTCCGTCAAAGAATTGCAGGGGTAGGGGTGGGAGGGGGGTGCTGAAACCTTCTACAAATTCTCAGACACAACCTCAAGGCAAACAGGTTTGCGTGGAGAGCCCACCATGTAGAAATCCACCAAGGAGGGATTATGAGATTTTCATGTTTCTTGAATGGAAAATAAAGAGGGAAAATAATTTAGGGGCGCCTGGGTGGTTCAGTCAGCTAAGCGTTCAACTTCGGCTCAGGTCATGATCTCACTGTTCGTGGGTTTGAGCCCCACATTGGGTTCTGTGCTGACAGCTCAGAGCCCGGAGCCTGTTTCAGATTCTGTGTCTCCCTCTCTCTCTGTCCCTCCCCTGCTCGCGCTCTGTCTCTCTCTCTCAAAAATAAACATTAAAAAAATAAATTTAAAAAAAATTTTAGAAAGAGGAAAAAGAATTTTTAAAAAATCAAGCTCACCTATGCAATATATAGTTCCATTAGGACCTTCGCTCAAAACCGGACACTTTTACATTATTTTGTACCATTACCAACAAACGAACTTTCTCACATGTATTCAACAGGGAACAGCTCTATGCCTCGCAACCCTGGATAAAATTGCTTTTCCTAGAGGGGCCTTTCTGTCCTCAACTTAAGACAAGGTTTGGCCTCAATTGCTAAAGTCCCTCCCAACAGTAATATTACACACTCACCCGCTACTTCAGCTGTCAAATACTACTCTACTCCCTGGAATAGCTTGCTTGATGGGAAGGTTTGAATGGAGGTGAGGGAACAGCAAGGGTTATTAACAATTGCAAAAAGTGCCGTATGTGGCCAGTTTAAAGATCTACGTTCATGTATCACTGTGTCCTTTTTCTTGCTTCTTAACATTCTTATTTAATCCTATTCTCCTACTAAGAACCCACTGTCGCTCTTCATTATTCAATCAGGGACGTGTCACCAGAGCATTTGCTGGGCCAGCAGGTGATGAAGAGGAGGGACAGGCTTGCTGTGCTCAAGAGTAAGTCTGTGCCCGTGAAAAGAGGATGGGGCCACTCAGCTCCGGTACCTTAGGGCCACACTGGGAAATCTTTGAGACAAGACAGAATTCTGACTTTTTGAGTGTATAATCTCTAGGATGTTTTAAATAAATTTTTTATGTTTATTTTTGAGAGAGAGAGAGAGAGTGGGAGAAGGAAGAGAGAGAGGGAGACAGAGGATCTGAAGCAGGCTGTGTGCTGACAGCCGCGAACCTGATGTGGGACTCGAACTCACAAACCATGAGATCATGACCTGAGCTTAAGTCACATGCTCAGGCGCCCCTAGAATTTTTATAGTTGGCAACACTTAAAATTTTGACAACTTGGGGGGCGCCTGGGTGGCGCAGTCGGTTAAGCGTCCGACTTCAGCCAGGTCACGATCTCGCGGTCCGGTCCGTGAGTTCGAGCCCCGCGTCAGGCTCTGGGCTGATGGCTCGGAGCCTGGAGCCTGTTTCCGATTCTGTGTCTCCCTCTCTCTCTGCCCCTCCCCCGTTCATGCTCTGTCTCTCTCTGTCCCAAAAATAAATAAAAAACGTTGAAAAAAAATTTTTTTTGACAACTTGATGACCATACAACTATTCCAGCTGACAGGCAGGCCGCTGGATAAAAGTTCTGATAGTCAAGATTCTGTCACATAGCTCTGACTTATTTCAGGGTCCCCAAACACATTTTTCTTTTCATCATGTTCTTGGAATCAGCAGCTGAGTCCAACACTCTTGTTTTCAAGATGAGGGCATAAGAACACAGGCTTTGAAGAAAGACAGATCTTGATACAAGTTCTGATTCTGTCACTTGCTACCTTGTAAAAGTTACTTAACTATTTTGTACCTCAGTTCCCCTAGCTTTAAAATAAAGTCACTAGTTCCTACCTTCCAGTTGTTAAAGGGTTGGTTCCCCTCCTTTCCCCTATTCCTTCCAGGTGGAGGGTATCTTTGGGCACATCTTTGTGTTCCACCAGTGTCTCCTTCTCTGCAGGCCACTCTCCTGGATTCTGCAGAAACTTCAAGGTCTGACTTCCGTCTAACTCTCTGATGCCCCCCTTCCAGACCAGTTCAGTGTGAAGGGACCTCTCTGCCTTACCCTCTGTAAGCATTTGTTTTTGCTTTCAACAGGACTCTTTTTTCTTTTCTCTTTCCTTCCTTCTCTCCTTCCTTCCTTTCTCTTTCTTTCTTTCTCTTTCTTTCTTTCTTTCTTTCATCTTTCTTTTTCTTTCTTTCTTTCATCTTCTTTTTCTTTCTTCTCTTTCTTTCTCTCTCTCTCTCCCTCTCTCTTTCTCTCTTGTTCCTTATCTCATTCTGGATTTCAGAGAATGTATTAAAAATGATCAACTCCCATTTTCCAATTCTAACCTCAACTAGAAAGAATGAAATTTTTTTGAAAAGAGACCATGCTCAGAAATTATACAGGGTTCAAATTTTGATCCGGTTTAAGCATCATGCCATGGATGGAGCTATAGAGTCCCCCTGCAGGATACAAAAGTTACACACAGGAGAAGTCAATCTTGGAAAAAAGGTGTATTTTGGGAGCACCTGGGTGGCTCAGTTGGTTAAGCATCTGACTCTTGATCTCAGTTCAGGTCTTGATCTTAGGGTTGTGAGTTCAAGCCCCATGTTGGGCCTACCTTTGGGTGTGAAGCCTACCTTGAAAAAAAAAAAAGGAAGAAAGGTATGTTTTCAATGATGGCTTTTTGGGTGTGAAGCCTACCTTGAAAAAAAAAAAAAGGAAGAAAGGTATGTTTTCAGTGATGGCTTTTTTAATACCAACATGGAATGATTTTAATAGCCACAACCAGGAACCTCTTTTTCTTCTACCCTGATGGTTAAATAACAACAATAACATCAATAATAACAGCTAGGATGTATTGTCACGGCTGCTTCCTCTTGTACCCCAAAACATGGCCCTAGTTCTGAATTGCTAATAAGATCTTGCTCTGGGCTGTGTCCAAATTTGATGGTGAAATGCAGTAGATACACCAAGGTACGAGGAAGCCCCAGGAGTGTTTTTTGTCAAAGCCTTGCTTCAGTGATAAAGCTTGCCCTCTAAGGAGATAAGTAATGCCCTCCTGCAACAATCCATTTCAATATCTGTCCAGTACAGGTTTCTCTGGAGATTTATTTGCGCTAAGTTCCCATGATGTCACATAGAGGCAGTGATCTGGAAACAGAGAGAAGTGTTTGGGGGATTATTTCGATGACTAATTGGTCAGGGCCAGTGGGAAGAGAGGACACAAAAGCAGTGAGCCTTTCTTATTTGGGATAAATGATCGGCTGTTAATTATTCATCTGGCTTCTGCAGCCATCAGAACCGGCCATACATGCACACGATGTGCCCTGAGTCCAGAAGGAACAAATACTGTCATGAGAATAAAACGTTCTTGTGTGTGCTTAGAGGGAACTGTCTGTAAAACTTTGAAAACTTGGTTATGTGGCCAGAAAAAAAGTTTGAAGAACAAAGTGAATGTTGTCCTGCTGGACTGTAACTTAAGAAGACAAGCAAAGGGCTGGATGGAGGAGGGCGGCCAAGGAAGTCATTTTATTGATGCTACTAGACTAGGTCTGAGGGCTCTCGCCACACTGTCAGTTCACACCCCCCACTACCAGCAACAAACTCCCCAACACCAGGACAAAGTCTTTGAATCCCTACACCCTTTTTTTCTTAACTTTTAAAAACTTTAAAAAGTTTATTCATTTATTTTGAAAGAAGGAGAGAGCACCAGTGGGAAAGGGCAGAGAGAGAGAGAGAGAGAGAGAGAGAATCCCAAGAAGATTTAGTGTGGAACCCGATGTAGGACTGAAACTCACAAACCGTGAGATCATGACCTGAGCTGAAAGCAACAATCAGACACTTAACTGTCTGAGCCACGCACATTTGACACACACACCTTCCACCATAGGTTTTAGAGACTCCCTGTTACTTCTAAACTTTCTGTGTGGTTATTTTTCCAGGACAAAAAGGTTTGGGGTGGGCTTTAAAATATGATTTCCCCAAAGTTTTGCAGGTCTCTAGAATAGTGGTCAGAATCACTTTAAGTCGATCAGTGAAACAAATAAAATACAAGAGTCTCAGATTTAAAGTTTCAAGTGAAATGTCACACTTTTTTTTCAGGGGCTTGTAGGAAGGAGGCAGGGGTTATTCCGGTCACCTGTGGCTGTAGATACCTCTACTTAACCTGTGCCTTCAGCAACTGAACGTCTGGTCATTTCACCTACTGCCCACTCATTCTGGCCCTTGAGAATTCTTCTTGAGAGAAGCCTCTCCCAGTGCCTCATAGCTGATTCGAGGATAGGGTTGTGAAGGGCTTATCTCATAGTATGGCTGGTCCTGTGAGAATGAGCTTCCTCTGGGCTCAGAAACTATAAGAAAGAAACAAGGAAAGGAAAATTGGAGACTACTCAATTTTGTCTTACGGAAATTAGAGGAGTCCAGTGGTGAAATTTCATCAAGATGAGAACTATATAATTTCCCTTATAAGCCGAAAATAGAGTGTTAAGGAAGCCCTGCCCTGTGGGCAAATCACAGTAAAAGTCAAAGGTGGTTAGTAACGCTACTGACACACTCAAGCCTTCCTTCTCACACATGGCAATGTGGTCCACCAGTTTTCGGAGACCTGCCGCTGGAGTGGGGATTGAGAGAGAGGCGGGTGGGGGGAGAGAATTATATACACCAACATGAAGAACTTGTTAATATTTGTCATTAAAGTAAAAGCCAAAGTCCTTCAAAAGACCTACCAGGACCTCTGGGGCCTGGCCTATCCCCTCCTTTCATGCTCCCTACTTTCTCTCTCTCACTCCAGCCACACTCTTGGCTATTCTTTGAACGTGCCAGGCTTTTCCTTTCCCTGGAACAGCCTTCTCCTGAATATCCACCTGGCTCCTTCGTCCCAGCCCTTCCTGTCTGGGTTTCACCCACACCTACATTCCCTTTTTCTCACCCTCTGTATTGCACTCCACTTTCCATCTGGTAGTCTCTATATTCAATTCCTACCTTATTCATTGTGTCTCTCCTGACTACAATGTAAGCTTTCCAAGGGTAGAGACTTGTGCTAAATCTCTGGTGACTAAAATGGTGCATGGTAAATTTTAGGCACTTCAGTACATATTTGCTTAGTAAATAAATGTATGAAAGAGTGGATGGGGCCCCAACATATGTGGACCATGTTCATTCAACACCCCTACAGAAATGTCTTCTGGGATGAGGTTTGATATTTTATTTTATTTTATTTTATTTTATCTTAATTTTATTTTATTTTTAAAGTTTTTTTTTTTTATTTTGAGAGAGAGAGAGAGAGCATGAGTGGGCAAGATTCAGAGAGAGAGGGAAAGAGAGAGAGAACCTCAAGCAGGCTCGGTGCTGACAGCTGGCTCAGGGCTCTATCTAACAAACTGTGGGATCATGACCTGAGTTGAAAACAACAGTCAGATGCTTAACCAACTGAGCCACCCAGGAGTCCTGAGATTTGATGTTTTAGGAAGAACTTATATAAAACATGACTTTATACAAATGACGGTCTTTCCCACCTGTTCAGAGTTTAAAAACATGGGCCATTTTGTTACCCAAGGTCTTTCACACAAGCATCAACAGAATAAATTCCTTCAAGAATCCAGGGCCAGGAGTCTCTTCCACAGTGACACTTATTTGCATCTTTTAAAACTTACATACAGACCCCACAGCCCCTTTCTCTTAGCTTCCAGGAAAATAACTTGACATCATTGTTGTTACATAGGAAGACTGTGTGTGTACGTGCATGCACACGCGCAGGAGGCTGTTCTAATTAAAATGATCTGCTTTCACGGTCCATGAGTTCGAGCCCCGCATTGGGCTCTGTGCTGACAGCTCAGAGCCTGGAGCCTGCTTCAGATTCTGTGCCTCCCTCTCTCTCTGTCCGCCCCCCCCCAACTCCCCACTCTCTCAAAAAGTAAACATAAAAATTTTTTTTTTAAAGTGTCATCAGTAGGGGTGCCTGGGTGGCTCAGTCGGTTGAGCGTCCAGCTTCGGCTCAGGTCATGATCTCATGGTTTGTGAGTTCGAGCCCTGCGTCGGGCTGTGTGCTGACAGCTCAGAGCCTGGAACCTGCTTCAGATTCTGTGTCTCCCTCTCTGCCCCTCCCCCCTCATGCTCTGGCTCTCTCAAATAAATAAATGTTTTTAAAAAGTTAAACATAAAATAAAATAAAATAATCTGCTTACAAAAGTAAACTTTTCCATTTTCACTTGCTAATTCTATTTTCTACTGACACAAGCGTGTGTATGTATTTTCTAACTCCTTATTATGTTGCATGGAGTTAGAAGTGATGTTATTTTACTGTCTCCTGGGAGAACTCCTGGCCCTTAAAATTGCTTCTGAGTCCTCCGAAATGGACGGAACTCTAAAAGAGTTCAAATACCATTGTACTAGATGAGAGTACAATGAGAATAAAATGAGAGTCGTCTCCCAGAACACTGGGGGAGGGGGGCAAGGGGAGATGGGAAGCTGAAGGAGAAGGACGACCCTGATAGGAGAGGGGGAATACTGTGCCACACTGCCTCCAAACCAACCCAAAGGTATGCTGGAATCTCCATTAGTCTGTTGAGAGCAGCATTCACGTTGGCCTCCATCCAAGCAGGTTTAGTGGGAAAAGTATTAACGCCTGCAAGGTGGTCCCACAGCAAAGTCCCTGAGGATAGAGGTTCCAGTATAGCCAGGGAAGAGCTATAGGAACAGGCCGATTCCAACACCTAGGTGTCTGTTAAGTGAAAAGGCACCATATCATATACCAAACTGCAGAGTTAGTATGGCAGCCGGCAGAGAAATGGTGGAAACCTGTACGGCCCACCGATGGACACAAAATGAGCGAGCAAGGCTGTCCTCGGAGAACGTAATCTACATACCAGAACAGGCATGGGTTTGTTTGGGTCTAAGCCATGGCAACAAATTTTAGCTTTGCGGCTCTCAGAACAGCTGTACCGAGGGGCCTTGGGCAAGGCTGGGCCATGGGTTCCTGGACTCCCTACTCTGGGCTCTGTTGTATTATATCTTCAAACAACACCTAAGTGTTAAACCTTCAGTTCATTTGCACAGCGCAGCTAAGAAAACAAAGCAACTCCCAGACCTCCCTGTGTGGCTGCAGACAACCTTTCCCCTTACCTTCCCCCTCCCAGACTGAAGTAGTTTTCAATAGTTTGAAACGGTGGGGGGTGGGGTGGGGGTGGGGAACAAACAAACTTGCTCCTTACTTTCAGAGTGGAAAGCATTGAAGGAATGAATTATGATTAAACACAAAAACAAAAACCAAACTATTGTTTAGGAGAGGCTGAAGTCATTGCAGGGGGTGTGAATGGATGTATATCCATCAGCACAGACCTTCAATCCCCACAGGTGGTTTCATGTCAGACTGGAAGAAATTTAGGCGGCCTTCCAGTTAAATGATTTACAAATCTCGCTCTTGAAAATCCGAGGAATCCAGAGTCTCTCTGATGGTTTTGCAAATTAGAAGTATTTCTGCTAAAAAATTAAGTTCAAGTGCCCAGTGCTCACCTCTTGCCTGTTTTATGTGTGAGGTTCTGAAGATGTTTCAAAAGAGAGTTACCAAAACAAATAAAGTGTACAAACCACTGATCCAGTTAATTTTTATAGAGAAGGAAGGTCTGGTTAGGATTGGTTAATGCCATTTCCAGGGTCAGAGAAATAATTAGTAATCAACCTGGCTAAACGCCCAAATCCCTTACTCCTGACTCAGGGCAGCAAATCTCCAACTTACTCCCGCCACACACCCGCCACCCCACATTGGAGTTTATTTTGAAAGTTTAGGAAAATTAACACTCCTAATCTGGAATGATGGGGAAAAAAACATGAACTTACCATTTGAGATTTACTCACTCCGTTTGTAAGCGTGCCCAGCCAGTGCCGGCATTCGGTGCTCCAGCTCAGGCACCAGCCACATCTGTGTGGGACACTGTGTCTGCTCAGCTTTCCACGAGCGCCAGATCAATCCTGGAGAGGAAGAAGGATGAAAGAAATCAGCAAAACTCCCCACGTAGATATATTTTCATGCATCTAATTTTCAGAAACTGAAGCATGAGTCTCTGATTTCAGACCCAAGAAGAAGTGAGAAAAATGTTGGTTTCTACTAGTAGTCTCTGAAGCCTCACCACCCCTCCTCCAAAGTATGTTGGTCTGGGGACCAACGGCGTCAGTGGCATCCACCGGAAGCTTATCAAAACTGCATGTTCATTGGCTCCATTTCAGTCCTACCAAATCATAATCTCAAGATCCTCAGGTCACTTGCAGATTAAGGTCAGAAGCACTGATCTAGAACCAGAACAGATGCTTCCCCCAAGGTGGTCTCCAGACCAGCAGGATCAGCTTCACCTAGGAACTTGGCCGAAATGCAGATTTTTTGCCCTGCTCCAGACCAACTAAATTGGAAACTGTGGGTCTGGGCTCAACAATCTAGTTTCAACAGCTCTCCAGAAGATTCTGATGCTCAGTAAAGTTTGAAAACCAACGGGCTAAAATGCAAAGACAAGCACAACTCAGGACATTTACTCTAAAAAAAAAGAGAAAGGGTAAACCAGTATTTCCCAAATTGTATTCTGTAGAATAAGGTTTAAAGAATAGATTTTCTTTAAATAAAAGGGTCAGACATATTTAGGAAGTACATAGTTAAAACTTAATTGTTTTTATTTTTCATGGCAAGACTACTCAGCTTAAATGTGCATCGCAAATTTCTGAGACAGTTCATAGAGATTCTCAAATTTATTTTGGACGGCTGAAAATTTAAGCTAATCACTCATTCACATGTTGATAATAGGTCTCATTTTCTGAACCAAGGATTAACAATTTGAATCCGTTTTTTGAGTAATATTTCTTACTGTCTCCTAGAGAAGAGGCTGGATAGGTTGTTTGTAGGGCTGGATGTTCGGATACACAATCTCATTTAAGCATTGTGACAATTCTCTAAGACATTGGAGAACTATCCTAGAGGGTGAAAGGGCACACTGATGAAAAAACAACACAGGCTCCAACGAGTTCTGTCACTTCTCTAAGATTAGAAGGTTCTTAAGTGAGGGAACACCAGTCAAAGAAGTTGGTCTACTGGTCAATTGCCCTAGGTGCTGCCAATCCACAAGAAGCTCTAAAACATTGTAGGAAACATTATGAGAGAAAGTGATAATTTACTAGGGCAATTCTTGAGGACAGGACTTCATGGGGATTGATGGGATACTTTGCTACCCAGCTTAGAGTCAGGGATGGAGACTCCTAAGGGAGATTCTGGAGTAACACCGGCTGACTCCAGGCTCAGGACTTCTTTGCTGAGTGGGGTGGATGAGTATGAGCGAGAGCTAAATGGGTCAGAGCATTTAAATGGGTCTGCTTCCAAGGATTCTACACCTCTTCCTTTCCTGCCAAAATGCTCAGCCTTCCCTCTGCATTAAATGTTGAATAAAAATAACAAAAAATGGGAAGCTGGGTATCTCAGTTGGTCAAGTATCCAACTCTGGATATTGGCTCAGGTCATGATCTCATTCCTGAGTTTGAGCCCCGCATCGGGTTCTGTGCTGACAGCCAGCCAGGAGCCTGCTTGGGATTCTCTCTCCTTCTCTCTCTCTGCCCCTTCCCTGCTCTCTCTCTCTCTTTTTCCCCTCGCCCCTCTGTCTCTCAAAATAAATAAATAAACTAAAAAAAATGCAACACCACTGATTTGGAGGTGATCCAAATGACTAGCCTGCCTGTATAAACCTATTGCAAGTTCAACCTGAGGGTATTGATATTGACACTCACATAGGCCTGTCAATGCCAGTGCCTGTGCACCACCTAAGCAGTCTTCTCTCTTTAAGCACTTGACACGTATACTTTGCTCAGGTTGGTCTTGAGATGAACTGAACTCACACAGTTCCCATTGGCTTCCCATTGTAATTTGTGTGAGAGTGAATTTTATTACAATCTTTTCAAGATGCTTTAGTAACTTTCCCCCCCTCTTGTTTGCTTTCAGAACACTTCGTTGCAACCTGGAACTCAAGCGAGCCCTGTAACCAAGTTATACTTCCCAAAGAATCTGAAAGTTAAGTCACACAGGTTTCTGCTGTGTAATAAATGTAATCGTTACAAGTCTAAAAGACGCTATTTCATCAACGTTATTTTAGTTTGAACCAGTTTAAGAGCCTAAACGCTTAAGTCTTAAACCACAAAAGTCCATTCACATATTTCATAATATGTCTCATTTTCTGAACAAAGGATTAACAACTTGAATGTAAGAAGCAGGTGTGAGCGCTCTTGATAGGTCAAAACCTTAACACCACCCAGACAAGTCTATAATTTCTGGGCACGGCGCATGGCATGCGTGAATTTTGTTTCAATATGTTTTCCATAGTGATAGCCTAGAAAGTCACAGAGCCATATCCTACCCAGACTTCCACTCCTAGTGGCACAAGTATTTGCTGATGATTGAAAGGTCATGCAAAACAGATGTGAGGGCAGTTGGATTTTTCAGCTATGCTTTAGTGGACTTAGCAGTGGTGCCTGCCATTACCAAAGAGCAGAGAGATTTTATTTCAATTGAGCCAAAAAAAAAAAAAAAGAATCTTAGGCAACCTTGTCAGCATAATTGGACATATGTACAGTTGCTCACCAAGGTCTCACCTTTTCCACTCTTCACGCTCCACACTCACAGCCTGGAACTAACTTTGTCACACAGACAACTGGGTGCCGGCCATCCTGACTCGCTTTCCAACATCTTATAAATAGGTATTGTCGACCTTTGTGTGTCGAAGCCATCTGAACTGCATTCCCGACGGCCTTCTCATTTGTTTGGTACCACGTTGGGTGTTACCTACACCTCAGGCCCACTCTCATTATTCTTGTGCTTCTTGGAAACATAGCCAAAGCACAAAGAACAGCAAAAGGCCCATTGCAGAGAGGGCTGCCATAGCCCAAATACCTTTGAAAAGCAAATGGTCCAATCGCAAACCTCCCAAATATTTGCATCTGTGTGGCGGGCAAGTGTACAAGTCAGACTGATGTGGCTTTGAAGTTTTACATATTCTATCTAAGTTAAGTAACACTTAAACCCACCTTTTACCAACTGTATATATGAGAATTGCCCCTTATTGATAAGAGGGACTCTAAGACAATGTGGATGAAATAGTAAATGTTCTCTCTAACCTAGTCGAAAGTCTAAGTGTGAGATTTGTCACTTAGTAACTGCTTATTTTTAGAGAATTATTTCTCTGAGTGTTCATTTTCCCTTCTCTAGTACTTGGGTTAAAAAGACTTGACTCTCAGTTTCTCCAGTTATTAGAATCTTGGAGTGAATTAGCGTAACCCAGTATAACAGGTACAAAGTACAAAAATTATATGGTTCGGTTGGTTAAGCATCTGACTCTTGGTTTCAGCTCAGGTCCTGATCTTACTGTTTGTGAGATCAAGCCGTGCACCAGGTTCTGTGCTGACAGCATGGAGCCTGCTTTGGATTTTCTCTCTCTCTCTCTCTCTCTCTCCCACTCAGCTCTTTCAGTCTCTGTTAACAATAAAATAAACATTTTTTAAAAAGAATGTTTTAGTCACTTTTAACTGTAGGAAACAAAAAAAATCCCTTGGTTATATCTTAGTATACATCCAACAAATCTCTTAAATATTCAGAGCGTCCATTACATTGGATGTTTAGGGGTAGGCTTTGAAAAACACAATCAATGCTACATTATATTTACTTTGCATATTTAATTCTCATAAGATTTTTGACAATAAGGGATGAAAAGTTTGTTGTTTAGGTTTCCAGTTCAGCAAGAATATACAATTCAGGTTCTGGATAATGGAAGTTTGGGTTTAGTGAAGAACATAAAGTTTTAATTTGTACCCAGATGTGCCTATTATCAATTTGTTTTCAGTTCCAAATTCAGCTTTCAGATCCCATTCTATGACAGTGAACTGGACTCTCTAAGCATTGTTCCTTCACGGCGAGCAGTGTTAAGCTTTGTCAACTGTCAGCCAAGGAAACTATAGGAATATTGCAGAAGCCAGGGGCTTGTCTCTCTGGTTCCAAGTGCTGCGTGTTGCTTTTCCTTGCTCCAGCTGCATGCTTCATCCACGGTGCGTGTGTGTGGGGACATCTGCTGGAGCTCTGCCCCGGCTGTGCTTCCAGAATGCACAGTCTTTCGGTGACTTCACATCCCTGGCCCAGGCCCAGCCACCACCTTGCTGCCACCCTCTTGATTTGGGTACTGTGTATTCTAGGCCACCACAGCCCTCAGCTCTCTGCGCACACCCACGCACTAAACCGTGGAAAGCTAACCTTGGCTTTCCTGCATTCTGGAGGATTTTTTCTTGCTCCTGGCAACCTAGGAACAGCGTTGGTTGGCTTCAGCAACCAGAGAATTTATCTGCCATTCAGCGGCCTGCGACCACACTTTCTTCAACAAAATCTGATGTCCAGCCATGGGGAAGGGTGCTCATTGGAAATCTGTTCTTCCTCGGGTCCTCTCTATGTTGGGATACCCTTGGAGTTCTCTCTCCTGCTAAGTTAGGTGTGATTTCAGTCTTCTGATTGGACCCAGTCTGATCCACCAGGCGTAATCAACACACTTTCCCCTCAAGCACGAACTTATACTCTCCACAATGTATACTTTGTTGATATTGTTAAAGATCATCCAGAACCTCCTTGGATATTGAGGCACAAGCAAACTCATAGAGTCACATCATTGATTTATATCTTTCCTTGGGGCAGAAGTCCTGGGTTCACTTTGGTGCCTCTCAACTTGTTTGTGGAGCTCATTTTTATCTAAAGCATTTATTATGGTACCAGAGAACTATTAAGCAGGAATGTAACAACTTAACAGGGCAGAATAAATGATGGGTTTCAGTTGATAAAGCTAGAATTACTTTAACTTATATTTCAAAGTTCATACTTGGAAAGCTCCATGGGTTTGTCTGCTCTCCACTTCATTCAACTAAGGAGGCTTGAGATTGTAAGGATTCTCAAGCAGACAGGAGTAAGAGACAACTTCTGGGATCAGATGACATCAATAATGGTCACCTAAGCAAAGACTTCTATTTACACAAAAACTAATATTGGTATGATGGGTCACCGGAGTTCAAGTTACTTACTTTCCTATTTACCAAGGGAAGTTTGGCTTATCAGTGATACACCGGGGTGGGGGTGGGGGGGTGTAATCAAAAGACAGCTCTGAAGATATTATAGTCTACTAAAATTCTTTAAACAAACAATGGTATTTTTTAGTAAGTGCTTAGAATGGCACCAGCTATGTGTGCTGTACAAGCAGAGAAAAAGAAGAGGGCGGGGGGAGAAAAAATAAACCTAAGTATATTTGAACTAGAAAGCGAATGTGACAATTAGAACATGAAAAACTAATTTGAAACCCAATTATTAACCAGAAACTTTTTCCTTTGAAACACAGATGCATTAGAGACCATGTCAATCAATCCATGGACCCGGCACAGAAGTCATTTTCCCTGGGAACTATACTGCCTGAAGAGAAATTGAAAACTATACTCTCTGTGAATTACAAATTGTTTTATTTTTCTCCCTTAGGTCAGTGATCAGGTTTTCTGACATGGAAATGCTTTATTCTTCTACACTAAGCAATGGCTCCAAGCTTTATTGTATGTGATTACACGCAGTTACAAGCACAGGGAAAAGAATGGCCTTCTTGGCCAACTTTCATTTACCAGGGCTCCCCCAGTGCTCTGCCCTTAGTGCCGATCACTAAACACACCTTGTTTCTCCTCAACTCTGGGTTCAAGGTGTGGAAGCCACACCTTTCTTATTAATCATTGATGTAATCTTGCCACCTACTCAGCCTTTAAATCATGGAATAAAGAGTAAATGTTCAGTAATATAATACCGTAGACAAATGGTTTGTTCCAGATTTTCCTCATAAAGCAAACAGTTGAGTAATCAGATGCTTGCCACACTAAAAATACCTTTGCATATCTCCTTAGGAGAAGAAACACACAGGCTACTTCTGACTTTTGGAGGGGAAGGGAGTCTTTGACAAACTTTCGGGCTTGGCACTTCCTGAGTTAAATGCTCTCATTCATAAGTACGACACAAAACCGTATCAGTCTGAGATTTCTGTTGGGTAGCCATGTGTCCTAGCCCCTTTCCTCTTTTAAATTTTAAATACTGCAAAGGAACCGTTTTCCCCAGGAGGCTCCCACCCTTGGGATGAGACCCCCTCTGCGGAATTTTGGCACCCTATTAATTAGTGGTTACGAGTGGGAGCTGCTCTCTCTCAGCAACTCCTATTCTGCCATCAGTCAAGTGTGATTCTGTAATAAATTCCCACGAAGCAAACTATTTCTGGTAATTCTCCCTAATTAACACCAGGCTCGCTAATAATACATCAGTACCTATGTGTTTCTGATAGAACCAAGATCTTGTCTGAGAATACTCAAAAAGGGAAGCCGCCAACCTAAATTAAGCTTTTGCTGGCAAAAAGGATTTTATACGTAGTTCTGGAAGAAAACCTTTGATAGTCTTATATTGGGGACATTTTGAACAGAAAACACCGAACGACAGGGAGGCTTGTTTCTGGTTTGAGCACTGAATGGGGATTTATTGTGAACACACACTGTTGAGTCTTAAGCCTATAAATCTTGTACTGGATTACTGTTTCTTAACGAAGGAATGACAGATCTCTTATTTTGTTGGTGCATTTTAATGTGCAATGACGTGATTGATAGAAACCAAACAGCAGCTATTAAAATGTCAAATGCAGACTTGATGCCCTTATAAGTTTGGCTTCTGGAGTTTAATATACTGTGAGCAAATAGACTTGAATTTGCCTTTTATTTCCAATATACAGCCTGCAACAGAAACATTCCTCTTAACTTTATACACTTGGAAAAAAAAATCTGACTCAAATCAATAAACAAATGAGGAATAGATGAGCCTATCTAGTTATAGAAAAGTTAACTAATGAGATTGGGATGAGTTAACCCTGAACGTACCTGTTGATTAAAGCGTGAAAATGTAGACGACGACTTACGTTGTTTAAATAGGATATGTGATACAAATAGTGCTCGATAGGACAGGTTATTCCAATAAACGGTTTCAGCAATGAGTATTTTTTTAAAACAATGGAACTTATTTGTTAATTTACAACCATGCTATGTGTACTTGCTACATGCACAGCATAAACATGGATCAAAGCAGAATAAATGTGACACTTTTCAAATGTTTTGTTTCTGGGACATTTTGATAGGCAAATGTCATAAAAGAGGGATTCTCCTGGGAATTGTCATTTCTCTCCCGATCCTGCAAACCCTGTTATCCCCATGATCACTTTGATGGGACCCACGTGCCACCCACAAAAAGAAAAACCAGGAGAGCCTGTTTACATCACTGCGGCCATTTATTTATTATGTGCACATTAAGGTGTAACTATGCTGATTATATTTCTCATGTGGTGTTTATTCGAAAATATAGCCAAAAGCAAAACAGTACAGACATATACAAACCAAAAAATGTAAAGCAACAGAAAATACAGATTAACAGAAAGGCAAATGATATTTTGAAAATCCAAAGCCAGTATCTTAAAACACGCGGAGGATTAAGGATGACAGTGATGCCACATTAAATCCATGTAAAATTATTCAGTGTTTCCCCCTCTCTTATGTCTGAAAGGCCTCTCCTTTCGACAGGGATGATTGAAAAACTCTAAACATTACAAAAATGTTAATACAACACTAGATTCCTACTTGAACAAGGGAGAGGAAGGAATTATTTTCTATGAAAGTGGTCCTAGTACACTACCCTGTGAAAATGGCACCATGAAAACTTTTTTGTTGTAGATGACTTTTAACCATAAGGTTTCAACTGACAGTTGGAAGATTGCAACTCTTATCGGTCTTAACACTGTGACCAAATGACGAGGCTGTAGTGTTCGGCTGTAAATGGAGCCCGAATCCGTAAGAAATAGTATGCTGCTATGAACATAAACAGTGGGGATCCTCTCTCGGCCGCCACTCCAGTGGGCAACATTCAGCCCTTGGAAGTCTACAAAATGTTATAAATTGGAACCTGTCACTAGCATTTTCGAATTTGGGAAATACAAGTGGGGGATGCTTTAGAGTCATATACTGTAATTTTAATCTGTATTATACTAAGTACAGCATTCCAAAATATACATCAAGAAAGACTACAAGTAAATGCTCTACAGTAAAGAGGTAATAATTAAAAAAAAATGCTACTGATCTGGAATATTTATAATCAGAAAAATAAATATTCAGGGAGCTCGCCAGAAGAATAAAGTGCTCTGCCAGTTATTAAAAGATTAATGCTGGTATATTAAATATGGCATTCCCCACTGGAAAATACAGAGATTCTTCTGGGTTATAATCAATATTTATTTCACAGGATTAACTGTTTTAGGAACAGATATAAAGCTTTGCCACAAAAGAGGACAAAGCACAAAGACTAACTGATAAATTAGGAAGAAGCAATGTTATCCTTTTAGGGACAAAATTTAGAGGAATGCAAAATTACGCTCCATGAATAGTGTGTATGAAGAAAAATCGAATAAAAATGAGATCCTTAGTGTAAGGTAACTTAATAAGAAATCCAGGTCAAATAAAATTCTTTAAAGGAAATACCTAAATGCCACTGACTTTTCAAATACTATCTTGGCACAGAATCTATAAAGGCAAAACTAAACAACCAAAAAAAAAAAAAAATCTCTACTACATCAAAACAAAACCACCAATTTATATCACGTAAAGAAAGAGACTGACATTAAGATATGTGACCACGCACATTAGCCAGCACGAACTCTACAGGTGGTTTCAGCAGCAATGAGAAATAACGCACAATTCAGTCCCAGCACTCTGTTTCGAAAATAAAACTTCCTGCCTCCCTACAGATGCAGGGCGAGGAGGTAGTTGGGGGTTGCTACTGGTGAAGCCACTTCATGTCACCCTGTTCATTCTTTTATCCCCAGTTAATTATTATCTGTATATAATATAAATCTGCTAGGCCATAAATTAACAGCTTTCAGGACAGATGCCTTGCAAAGTTCTTAGGGAGGTTAAACAAATATTAGAGCCTAAAACCTCCCTCTATAACAAACACACACACACACAATGGAAGTGAAGTTGTTAGTGAGTTATGGGGCAGGGAGGGCTTGGGGTTCTGTCTCAACTTTAAAAGCACCTTGCCCCAGACAAATTGATATTATACCTTAGTGGGATCATGGGCTTGCATCCATTCTAGAAACAAAGGGAAAAACTATTCAATGTCATAATCTGTTTTCTCACTGGGCAAATATCAATACGATTCACAATTTCACCACAATGGTTGCTCTGTCTTCATGTGTTATCTACATAATTTCCCCCTCCAAATACAGAAAACAAATAACGAGCCAGTCTGGGCGACTGATCATGTTTCCCTCCTATACTACCAACCTCTGGGAGTAAACATTTTCCAAACTTCATGATCACATTTGGAAGTGATTCATTTATTATTGAGAGAGCTACTGAAAGAAAACAAACAAACAAACAAAAATCCTAGATTTTATCACATCCCCAAGCCAATCTTTTACTTTTCTAATGCAGAATGAAAGAAAATTATTCTGCGAAGAGAGTTCTCGAACCTTTATCAGTCAGTAGTACAAATCTGAAACTTACCTAATGGACTTATTTTCCAAAAGGGGGGGATTTTTAAAAATTTTGGATACAATCCTCTGATTTACCATAATTCTTAACCACACTCTTTTCTACTTACTCTCTTAACCTCAGCATGAGGGAAGGGGGAAAAATGGAGTTTGACTAATATAGGTGATAAAACAGTGAATACGTAAATAGAAATGGCCATATTTTAATAAAAGGCAAAAAATTTGACATTTATAAACTACATGGTGGCTTTTTGGAGGGGGGTAGATGAGAGAAATATCACACCTCCTATTGGCAGGACACATTTTGATAAAAAATCTCAATGGTCTTCCCCACTGGAATGATCAGCTAGAAGACAAAAAAGTACATATGTTTTTTTTTTAAAAAACTGATACCTACTACTGATAAAATTCTGTTTAAACTATTTCCTCTTTTAAAGATAAGCACTATTTTTGAAAAAATACATTTTACCTACTGACGATGCAAGGCAATTTTCATTGCCTTTTACGGATTTACTCAGAACTACCTAACAAGGAAAGAAAGTATAATTACCTCAGCCTAAATGTTAGAGGTTTTTATTCTAAAGTTTAATTCTTCATTAATTTATTCTATGATGAATTTAATAGTCAACCAGGAAATTGGCTTTTATAAAAGTTATTTTATGGGCAGAAAATAGAGGAAAAAGTAATCATAAATGCCAAACTGTCTCTCTACTTTACGAAGCCAAATATTTCCTCATAGACTTGGTTTTTAAAGCTGGAATTTATCCCTTCAGGGTCACTATTATTTTTCAAAACTCCTACAAATATTAAATCTAAAAACTAATCGGTAATTCTAATTCTTCTCTTTCTCTTCAAATTTCTTCTCCTCCCCTGGGCTGTTGACTTTCAAAAATTCACAGAATGAGCATGTTTCTTGCAAAGTGGCTTGTCCTTCTTGGAGAAAAAGGTCTGACCTTCCAAACTTTCGCAACATACCTGAAAAAGAAGCATTATTTAAAAGAATATCGTTATTTTATCAAATATGCCTAAGAAGGGGAAATGATTTTTCACCCACTGGATACAACAAAGCACTTCAGTTGGTTGTATTGGACATTCTGATATTTAACCATTACTATGAAATCTCATGTAATCTTTCAAAAGCAATGAAGAATGACTTTTTTCTGGAATGCATTCTGATTTATTTAAATCAGTGATCGCTATTTTTCTTTATGATAAGTGAAGCACTTGGCTCTGATGAAAAAATTAAGACATAAAGAGGTCACATTAAATATAAGTTCTCTTCCCAAATTCTAATCATTGCCTCCTGTTGTAGGGACCCAGAGCATTCAAAACAAAAACAAACACAACTGCTTTGCCAGATATTCCGAAGGCCCCAGACACATAGACGTAGACTGCCTGAGAATTCTTTTTAATTCATTTCTTTGTTCCTTATAGCAAAAACCCTGGTCAACATCTGGCTACTGGATGATTATACAGTCTGTTAACTATCTGCATGTATGTCTTCTTGTCTTTCCTATTGCCTTTGGTAAGTGTAATGGTCATGAGCATCTCTACCAGAGAACAGGAGCAAGCAAATCTGCTACCAGTTGTTACATTTTATAGATACCCTGAAGTCTAAGACATGGAGGAGGTGAACAAGGTCAATGGTCATGTTTGGGGAAATCCTTTGATTCCTATTAACATAACTTTTTCCCTTCATACAGCGGGTATTGAGAATTATAAGATATATTAAATCCAATTAAAAAAAAGCAAATATCTGAACAGAATATCTCTATTGGGAATTTACTTTCTAAATTAAAAATAAAAGTCTTAGGGTAATGTAAATCTCTCAATCTCTCTGTCATTAAAAATAAAACCAAAAATGTGAAAATATCAAATACAATAGGTAAACTATAGGTTTATTATAGTCTCAAAAAGAAAAAAAAAATTATTCATGGACTACTGCTAAGGAAGGAGGCAAATCAACATATAGTTTGCTTCCACGCTTAATTCAACAATAGATTTTTTTAGAATTGTTTGTTTCTATTTCAAGTACTCATGTTTCCAAAAATTACTAAGAACACTCCAATAAAACAGAATTTTAAAAAAATTTCAAGGTCTCTTACTGTTTTAAGAAATACACAGCTTCTCCTTATAAACATAAATTAAAAATAGGACCTTCTCTAAAGGGGTAAGCATCTTATTCTGTGCCAAGTAATTCAAACTAAGGCCAAAAAATTTAATGAACAACTTTGAAGATCACTGTAAAAATACTTCTAGGTGTGAAGGTCTGAAAGATACAAAACCTGCTATTTCCATTTAGTGCTTAGGTGAAAACTGGCCATACTTGCTCCTCTCACTTGGAAATAAGAGTTTACTTACTGAGCATACAAAGCAGGTGTCATGCCAGGTAAAGCCCAGGGCCTCCAGGAACATGTCGCCAGCCTCTATGGGAAATTCACATCCACGGCATATGGTACCAAAAAGGGCATAATAATCTGTATTGGGGCGGGGTGGGGGTGGGGAGACATAATTTAAACATGAGAAAGCTTTAGAAGAATAATTCCTAGAAAGCAGCAACAAAATTGGAATTAAATGAGAAGATGAAGTTACTAGTAACTGGAAAATTTTCAGAGGGTATGTTTTGGCTTGAGACACATGTGTAGTGTGGTTCAGGTTACCTGTGGGGTAAATGCTATTTATTTACATAACTTAAAGTCCTTTATTCTGTTTTTCTTTTTTCTTTTAATTTTTTTAACGTGTATTTATTTTTGAGACAGAGAGAGACACAGCATGAATGGGGGAGGGTCAGAGAGAGAGAGACACAGAATCCAAAACAGGCTCCAGGCTCTGAGCTGTCAGCACAGAGCCCGACGCGGGGCTCGAACTCACAGACTGCGAGATCATGACCTGAGCTGAAGTCGGCCGCTTAAACGACTGAGCCACCCAGACGCCCCTATTCTGTTTTTCTACGTAATACTTCTCACTTATCTCCAGCTACTTACATGTCTAACTTCGTATGAAGAACAACTCTGTTCTCTGATAAGCTATCAACAGACATGACTGTTTTAACAAAAGACAACAGAACTTCCAAAAACTAGCAACAGTAAGACTAAAGAACATAAATCAAGAAGAAATATCTGATATCCCAGCACATTTCATAGAGTATCTAACTTGGTAGGAAAGAAAAAAAGTCACAAGAAACTTCCATGAATAAGAGCCTTGACTGAGGTTCTAGCTGGACTGTATCCTAACAGTATTAGCCACTAATTCTTTTGCTGCAATTTCCTTTCAATTGTAAGACTTTGTGCTGAAAATCCTTAGCCAGAGAACACCATTAACTTGACACAGAGTAGTTATAAAATGCCAATAGGATTTCCTTCTAAAGAAAGCAGTTTTGATAAGATGTTTCTTTATTATTACTAAATTAGAACTTACTGGCAATTTTCTTTTATGCAGCCATTCTCACTACTTGTGTTTACTCCAACCTGGGCTGGAGCGGAAAGTAGACTATCATTTCCAACTTGATTTACCTTCCTTAACAATCTTCAGCATTCCTTAGCACCATTTGCTCAACACCTATCCACTGAGTCCTACTATGTGCCAGGCACTGTTCTAGGCACTAAAGGGTGGCACAGTGGTGAAAAAGACAGATGTGGCTGCTCTCTTTAGGGTGATTATATCTTCATTGGGAGCAGGATGTTGTTGTTTATTGTATTTTTCAAACAAGTGATAATAATTTCACATTGTGAAAAGGACCATGAAGAAAAGAATCCTGTGATACAGAATAGTTAAGGGAAGTATGTAACACTCCATTAAATAGGTGGGTTATGAAAGGCTTCTCTAAAGAGGTAACAGTTGGGCTGAGGCATGACAAAAAAAAGGAGAACTCACCACAGAAAAGCTGTGGAAGAACATATCGGTTAGAAGAAACTGCAAATACAAAGACCCTGAGGCAGGAAGAATCTCAGCATATTCAGAAAAGCAAAGGGGTGATGACATACGCCTGACAGAGGGTAAGGTAGTAGAAGAAAAGGGTGACAAAGCATGTCTAGAAAGGAATGTATGTTTACTCAAGTGGAAGCCAACAAAGGTATCAAACATAATCTAATTCACATTGAAACAAATATTATCATAACTTCTATTTAAAGGTTGGGGAAAGAAGACAGACCATCTTAGTTGGTGATCAGAGCATCCAGGCAAAGGGTGAGCTGGATTTAGTTGTGACCACTGAGGTGAAGAGAAAAGAATGAATTTATATACACTGAGGGTACTGCTAGAATTTACTAATTACACTGGATATGAGGAGAGTAAGGGAAAGAACAGAATCTTAGATTTTGGGATAGTGGACAGTGGGGCATTTATTGAAATGGGAAAGGCTGAGCTAATAACAAGTGTTGGAGGTTAAAAAAATACAAGAGTAGATCATGTTGATTAGAAGTGACATTTATTTTTTGTTTTTTAAAAAATTTTTTTTAATGTTTATTTATTTATTTTTTTCTGTTTTTGTTTTTGTTGAATATTTTATTGCTATGTTCCTATCAAATAATATATTTCTTCAGATTTAATTGTTTATTTATTTTTGAGACAGAGAGAGACACAGCATGAACGGGGGAGGGTCAGAGAAGAGGGAGACACAGAATCTGAAACAGGCTCCAGGTTCTGAGCTGTCAGCACAGAGCCCGACGTGGGGTTGGAACTCACAGACCGTGAGATCATGACCTGAGCTGAAGTCGGACGCTTAACTGACTGAGCCACCCAGGCGCCCCTAGAAGTGACATTTAAATAAACCTTCAAAAATATTTTTCCTTTTCTGTAAGCCATTTTGGAGTTTTAAAAATCTTCCTTCTTAGACTACATGAATATGATATTAAGGCTAGATAGCTGTATAGGTATGTAGCTGGACAGGGACTATCTGCCAGTTAGTCAACATGTCTTGAAAAACTTAATTTTAAAACAAACAAACAAACAAACACCTCTTTCTTCAGAAGAATTAAGTGAAATCACAAAATGTGAAATATTCTGATTGAGTCAGGGTAGCAGCTTGTAGCCATCCTGTCCCCAAATAGCCCCCCGACGAGATAGTTCACTGGTGTCTCCACAGAGCTTCCTGGTGGATAGTCTGGCATAGATCCGCGCTGCTCCTAACTCAGCTGGAAGGAATGAGTGAGCAATAAAAGGTCACGTGATGCTACCAGCCTCAAATTAGAAGCTGACTGCTCCCTTAACTCAATAGTGTACAACATTCCTTTCCTCCAGCACCACACTTTGCATTTCAAGGTAGATCAACAACTCTAAAGTGGAAATACAGCAGTGATGAATGCAGGCATGATGAAGGAAAATATTTTGTTTTTTGAAACATATGTGTGGTACTAATATCTAAGAGGAATAATAACAAATAAGTGTTATAAAAGTTCACTTACAGCCTTTGGGAAAGAAAAGGAAGTGCTCATAGCTCACGTAGTAAGACAAATGTAGTAGATTGGTCCTTAGAGTCCAGTTTATTAAAAATAATTTTACTAAGGGAGCAATCCGAGCCAAGGTTACCCTTCCATTCAGTAAGAGTAACAAAGGACTGCCAATTTATTTTCAAGGAGGTTGCCTTAAACAGCAAATCAATATCATGTTCAATAGCTGAATACTTCTCATGTTTGTAACCACTCAAAATTCACCGTTAGAGGTAGCTTTCAGCTACACAATGTGGTGGAATTCATATCCATAAACTATTAGGGATTCAAGTAAAATATTTTCCTACTAGATAATGCATACATACATGCTCATTTCTCTTCAGGAAACTGGGAATATCTGTTTTGACGAAATCACATAAAAGTTTTACATAGTTTTTTGCTGTATATTTAGAGTAACATTAAATGCCCCCAAAACAACTTGGAAATCCACTTTGTCCCCTACTGCCTTTCAACTTGGTAGTAACATTAAGGGTTAAGTTTATTCAAAATTTAAGAAACTAATGGCTTCAGGATCTTACCAGTCTCACAGTATGGTTCACCATCCTCCAAATGAAAAACATTATTACGAATGGGTTTTCCACAGGCCACACAAACAAAACAGGAAACGTGCCAAGTTTGTTTCAAAGCATTGATGACCTCCTGTTACAGAAAGGCAATTGGATATAAAGATGATCATACACAGATGCTTGCTCTATTAGTTGTACCAACACAGCCCTTTTAAACTGACCCAATGTGGGCACACGCTTTGTCGTTACCATCAGCTCTTCCTCTAAAGACACACTCACAAATGGTCTAAACTGATACCCTATATAATACGTGAGTTTTCAGTAAACTTATTTAAATAACGACTGTTGTGTTACTTAAACATTATATAGGGAGTGAATAAAGTAAGCATTTCATAAGTACTTGCTGTAATACATTCTGCTTTCTCTCAAAAGGGTGTCAGGGAATATTACAAAGGTTTCATAGTATTATCTTGAAAATGTCATGGAGGGAAAAAGAAAGAAAAGGAAATGTCATGGAGGAAGGGCAAAATGTTCAAAAATTAAAACAAACCTATGCTTTGGTGTATTATGGGAGTAATAACATAATCAGTGTAATCCAATCAGTTTAACACATGTTTACAGTTCTGGAAATCAGCTGTGACTACACTAAGCACACATTCACATGAGCATCTAAAATTTGAACCACAAAGTATGGATTCTAGTCAACAATGACCCAATGGTTAAAAATACCAAGTATCAAAACAAAACAAAACAAAACAAAACAAAACAAGTATCAAAGACTTGGGCCAGAGTTTAATTAGTAAAAGAAGTCTTATTAAGAAGCTGGTTTTGCAAGGAATCATTTCTTTGGATTGACAGAGATGGAGCCATTAAACATTATTTTTTGAAGATGAGTTAATAAAATGGGATTTACTCTTTTATCACAAAGAAAGAGGATGCTACACATAAAGTATGGTTACAATTTTGTAAATGAACTACAAAGAGCAAATTGGAAGAAAATACATCCTAAGCTTAACAGGAATTATCTGGGACTGGTAAATATATAGGCCATTTTAATATTCTTCTTTACATCTTTTTGGTATTTTCTAATTATTTAGAGTGAAATATTTTTATAATAAAAAACTGTCAAAATACAATGATACAGAGTAAATTATTAGCCATAGAAAATGCAACAGTTCCCTAGTGATGGATAATGGGAAGACATGGCAGTAATTGAGATCCAAAAAGATCACCATGAAAATGTACAACAAATATACACTGAACCAAATCATTTCTCATGGCTCTTAGCATTTAGTTCCCTTTCTATCCTTGAGACTGATTCCTATCCCTTAGAACAGGCAATTGAACAACTGAAACACAACCCAGAGGATCTGTCCCTGTAGTGAAGTTCTGGCCCATCTCTAAGGCAATGAGGATAAGATTTCCATTTCCTACAACCTCATTTGGTTCTAAGACTGCTACCTGATTTTGTGTTATTAATGATTCCAGAATTCCATAGACTGTATTTATATACAGTATTAACATATATTCAACTTCTTATTTGTCACTTGGGAAGGTATAGCCCGTAGGTTGCTACTTTTTTGTTCCCAACATGTTGTACAGATTAATAATACAGAAATATTTCATGAAGAATATTTATAATTTAAGTGTCCTCAAAGTTTTAGACCCACTTAAAGATGTAACGTGAAATTAAAACTACTCAATAATTTATACTACCTTTTCTCTCAACTGACACAAATTAAACTTTCATTATTACATTTTTATAGAGAGAATGGCAGAATTCAGCAATGCCATCTCCATCTTCTGTATTAGTTTTAGGAGTTTCGTATGGGACCAGGCACCTTGGCCACTTCTAAAATAAAATTCCAACTCCTGGCCACCCACAGGAAATGGCTGACCCTTTCTTTGCAAAGTGCAAGCTGAGTATTCCAGAGCAGGAAATTCATTCATTCATCATTATTCATTATGTATCTGACTCCTACATTACTTCCTTTTCGAAAAGGGGGGAAAAAAAAAAACAAAAAACGGTGGTTAGATTATTTTCCTATTACATGTCTACTCTCATAAAATAGGTTATATTTTTAAACATTATATGCATTTAAGAAAAATATATCATTTATAAGCTTCATGTCTTATATATTTCATGAGATCTGTGCCCTGTGCTTGAACCCTGACAAATGGGGAAATGCTGGTCTTATAAAAGCTACGGAATTTAATTTAAAACAGTGAAGGTGTCAGTTCTGAGAACTCTGATGTGTGTGGTCCTGTGCGACCTCTTCATTCCTGAGCAAACAGGGTCCTGTTGAGGTAGCACACCCACAGTAAATTATTTTTTTCCCCACAGTGGCTAGACTTTCCCCAGACAAGCGAGCACTCAGTAAGACAAACCCAAAGACAACTTAACCCCACGAGTCCGATATACTTCTACAGAGGTCTATTTAGTTTTGCTTTACAATAATAAACAGTGATGAAAACAGAGAGGGGATCAAGCAAGAAGAAAATAAAAAGGAAAACTGATGTAAGGGTTTCAAAACAAAAAAATTATTGTGCTTTAAAGCTCATTCAGAATAAACAGGTTTCTGATACTTACTCCAAGGATCTTCCTTTGGCATCGACCACATTCAGGAGCAAAGAATTTCTCATAGCACAGCTCACAATACAGGGATCCCTTTTCCTCCACAAATCCAATGTAGGCCATTGTATTTTTGCAGTGAGCACAGTTAAACTCTTCTGGGTGCCAAGATTTCCCCAGTGCCACTAGGAATGGTCCCCTGCCAGAAGAAAAGAGATCGAGTTGGCTTGGGAATAAAAGTTTTTAAAGTTAGCTTGGACAGAACCTCTTTTATGCAATGTCCAAACAATTAAATACTTGCTCAATTATCCTTCTCAAGGGCTGAAAACATAGGCACAGTAAATTTACATAGGAACTCTCTGAGCATTTATGTGAAGAGAATAAAGGGGAGGAGTAAAAAGCACTTAAGGGATTCCTTCAAGAAAGGCCATTTCCCCCACTTTTTTTCATCTTCAACAGATTTGGTGGTTATGTTTTTTGAGTTGCAATGAGTGGGTCTGTCTGCATCATGATAATGAATGAGAATGAGGATGTTAACTCTGACATAAAATGAAATAACCAGGAAAAAAAATACACGGTTTAGACAGAGATGAGAAGTTGACATTTCTATAAAATAGACAAAAGAGAAATCTCAATTTGGTAATGTCAGGAGTCTTAAAAACAGTAATAATTATTACCTGAGAAAACACTGCAGTCAATTTCTCTTCCCTGCACATTGTTTCATACACTTATTTCTCAACTCTATTAAACATATCAAATGTTTATGACCCCTCCAAATAGACGATGGAAACTGTCAACTGGATATTAGAGACTGTTTTGAAGCTACTTCGAAAGGTTTTATTTAATTAAAACATGACTGATTTTTAATGCACATTTGTTTCAAGGTAACAAATGTTTGTAAAGAGATTTTTTTCCATTAAATACTATATAGTCATGAACTGATAAGGTGGGTTTGGTTTCCTTGACAGGAATCCATTATGAACCCTTATCTAGTCATGAAGCCTGCAGAGATGAACCATTCTAGCCTCTGCAACGTACTTTTCAGTAGCTCCATCCCACTAATTTTTATTCACAGAGTGGCTTTACCTCCAAGGCACTTTTACACTTATCCAATTTGTCCATACAACATTCCTGTGAGATAGACCAGGGCAGTTATTACAAACTCAGTTTAACAGATGGAGAAGCTGAGATACAGAATGTTCAAAAGATTGACAAATATCATAAAATGACTGACTGAGTGAAGGCCAGAAGCTGAATTTCCTGATTTGTAGCAAACTGGTATAGTCAACTGAATGTTCTGCTTTTCATCTCATTACCATCAATTATCATCACTGAGTGACCACACAGTTAATTGTCAGTGAGCACGGATACCTGACTTCTAGGCAGATTATAGGAAAAGTCATAGTAATGAGCATCACAAAATCGAAGCATTTTTTAGCCTTTAATGATAACATAAACCTTAGTATTCAGTAACTATTTCCCACTGGGAAATTCTTTGCAAATACAGTGATGTTTACTCAGAACCAGCACCTAATCCTCCAAGAGTCAAAAAAGTAAAAAAGTTCTTGATGAATGATAAAAATGTGTTCTTTGAAGTATAAGAGGGTATTTTGTAGCCTCATTTTTTGTTAACTTGTTTTTTATTAATAACATGATGCCACTTTTATCAGCTGGTGCATGCAGTTCTCCTGAGCATTTGAGACAAATACTTTATTATTATGTTTTTAAGCTTTAGGGCACCATAGTTTTGTTATCACTAACAAGGAGTGTCTTTGTTAACTAATTCCTGCCAGAGAAAGAAAGGGCTATAGATCACTTATTCTGTAACCAAATATGTTACTTTGGGTAGGTTGTCCCTCAATTTTTAATTGGATAATAAATAACAGTTCTACTCAACAAGCTCCTTCTTCTCATTTTCTCAGTATATATTCAAAGATAAACCAAGGAGTCACAATGCTCAAAGCTAGACAAAGTTTCATGAGTCCACTGAGCTTTTCCACCAAGTGGGTATCTGGTTATACAAGCTTGAAAAGGCTGCCAGATTCAATTTACTGTGACCATAACATAGAGTCTGGTAGAACTGTGCTAACATTTGCTTGGACACTAAAGGCAGATTTCAAAGAATTTGTTAGACTGAATTTTTTTTATGAGGGCACATCTTCCAGCTCCTCCATAGGCTGGATGGCCCCTGAAGGCCTGTATCTATTCAGCTTTCCAGTTTGCAAAAGTCAATCTAATCAAACTCCACATTCCGTATGGATGCACTTGAGAGCTTTTCTCCACAAACATGGCTGTCAGTGCCAGAAAATATTTAACAAAATTCATCTGAGAAAAGAACAGCTGATTGAGGAATACACACTCCATTTTTAGATTTCCTAAAATATGTGTTGAAACCAAGTCAGACCAGCAGAGAAGGACGTTCTGCGATTCATGGCATATTGGACCTGATCCATTCCACAGAATGATTCCTTTAATGACCGGTGCTCAGCCTGACACCATCAGTCTACACTGACACTTGTCCTAGGAAACAGCCTTGTGACAGTCACCCTTGCTCCTCCTCTAAGTTGCTATTGAGAGTGTTATCTGTTAGAGATCATACAGGGTCATTTCCATGTGGACTCTCTGGAGAAAGTCCTTCAGGTTTGTGTAGTAAGAGCAGTTTTGCTTCTTCTGAGCAATAGGGTTTTTACTCATCGTACAGTAAATTTAAAAATTAACTTTGTTGACCACTAGAAGGCTTAAAGCCAAATTTAGTCAAACCCTAGGCAAGTATCTAAGGTCATTATTATAGGTTTTGCCAAGTCTCAATGAGCACATTTTTGACCAGTCTTCATTTTTAATGGTCCCATTCATGATTTTCATTATTCTTTTGCTTCCTTTTATAATTTAGAAGATTTTCTTATATTTCATGCATTCTTAAAAATGTTTTTAAAAGGTTTATAGAATAGTGCCTAGTACAAATAAATTAATTAAATTAATTAAAACTATCATCAGTTGAGGGACACCTGGGTGGCTCAGTCAGCTGAATGTCCGACTTTGGCTCAGGTCATGATTTCATGGCTTGTGAGTTGGAGCCCTGCGTCGGGCTCTGTGCCTCCTTTGGATTCTGTGTCTCCCTCTCTCTCTGCCCCTTCCCTGTTCTCTCTCTCTCTTCTCAAAAATAAACATTAAAAAAAAAAAAAACAAAAAAAAAAACTATCATTGATTGAAAGAATAAGTTTAAGATACCTCCTTACTTTCTTATCAAATCTAAATAGTGAAATGTCTTAACAACAGTAAAGAACCTTTAAAAACTGCACCTTTAAAGACTGAGCTGAATATAACTTTTGTTCCTGCCAGAGCTCCTTTCTTAAGCATGCTCAGTGTGGTACTGCCCCAACCGGGTATTCCCTGGCCCAGCTGAAAGAGCACCTTTCCCATCATGTCCTTGAAGTTATGTATAGATGAAACAATAAAATCTCTTATATATAACAAAGTACTCTTTTCTGTGTTGGCAGAGACTAATTTAACAAATTCATTAACACAGGATTAACACTGAAGAAGTTCTTCTTGTTCCAGGTAGATTGGGTTTCCATCTGTGACCTGGACAGACAGGCTTGGGTAACAGCAAAGTGGAATTAAGTATGCAGCTACCTCTCTTCCAGTCCTCCATGCCACTGTCTTTCCCAAGTACTCCTTGACTGACAAAGGAAGAGACAGGAAAGAGTTAAAGGACTGACTGGCTGACAAAGAGTTAACCTAGCTCATGAAACTTTTTAGCCTCTTGATCTTCTGTGAGACTTATACTAAAAAGAAAAGAGAGAGAGAGAGAGAGAGAGAGAGAGAGAGAGAAAGGAAAGATGGGGAAAGATGTCAAAAGGAACAGGAAAAGAAAAGCTTACACGGTGAGAAGGTGAAAGGGGTTGCAAATTTCAACAGGCATAACCTAACAGGGATTCAGCTTCAAAATCAAATGCTCCCTTCTTGCCTCCCTTTGTAATTTAACTTGAACAATAACTCTCAGTGATAGAAATTAGCTCTATAAATAGATGAAGAAAATATCAGAAGCTACCTAACATTCCTAAGATCATGTGGATGATAACTGTAAAGCTGGCATTCTAAGGCTCCTGGAGATTAGAAATTATATTTGACCCAAAGTTACTGCATCAACAGAAGTTAAAAATTAAAAAAAAAAGCTAAGAAAATCAAAAGAAGTTAGTCAACAAAAGGTAAAAACAAAGCCACATGAAAAAACAACTTGTGCTCAAAGACAAAAATGGCATCTGATATTCTACTTAATTAGATATAATAAAAATGTATACACCAATTTTATATTATTAATGTCAAATTTTGGAAAGGGCTTGGCATGAGCAAGGAGTCCAAGAACAATGGAACCATAGGAAGAGTTTTCTGAAACAGAAAAGATCACTGGAAAAAACCACACACACACATTCACAAATACAAAGACATATGCAGGGAGAGTAAAAGAGAATGAAATACACTCAAACATGACAGTGAAACACACTCCTTTTCAATACTTACAATACTCACAATTAGCAATAGTAACAATCCTTCCTAAAATTAGAAGTGTGGCATTTCCAGTAAACTGTGCCCAAACTTTCCAATTTGGAGCATTAAATAATATATTTCTATTTTTACTGAGTATCATCTTTAATTTGTAAGCCCATTAAAATACTGCTTTTAAAAGGTTGTGAGGCCAACTGTAGCTTTTTATTTTAAAGACATAAATGACTCACTGCCCAAAAATATATGCACAGGTAAAATGAGCCTGAACATAACAGTGAATAAAAAAGGACAAGTTCTAAAAAAGGTAATATTAACTGATAATTCTTTAAGTCTATTGGAGACAATTATACTCAATTATTTATATTGGTTATTATAAAATCCACGAAGCAGGAAAATGTGATTTTATATATTAAGACAAGTGAGGTATAAATTCAACTTGGAGAAACTGTTATCATACATTCCTCCAAATACTTTTTAAAAGTTCAGTCATTAACTAACAGCAGAAAATATGGCAGGAAACAAAGCCAGGAAATGCCCTGCTCACACGGAACTTACTTTCTAGCATGGGGACAAAAAACCAAATAATGTTAAAAAAAAAAAAGTTAGATTTTAACAAGAGGAGGACAATGAAGCAGGGAGGGAAGATAGGGAGACTGTATATATTGGGGGGGGGGGGGATTAAACAGGTGGCCAGGAACATCTGTTTTAGTAAAGATCTGACGGAGGCAAAGGTGAGCCATGCAAATATCCAGGGAAAGAGAATCCAGGCAAAGGTAACACCAAGTGCACGGGCCTGATGAAGAGGCCTGGGGAGTCTGAGAAACAGCAAGAAGGCCAATGTGCCTGCAGTAGAGGAAACAAGGGGGAAATTGTCAAGTAATAAGGACAGAGAGATAATGAGGTGGTAGTGGGATGGGAGTGACTGTGTAGGGCCTTTAGGCCACTGTGAGGATTCTGGCTTCTACCAACCATTATGGGGTTTCCAGCAAAAGAGTGACATGATCTGATTTATGTTTTATCAGGATTACTCTAGCTACTGTGTTGAGAACAGACAGGTAAAGGGCAAGGGCAAAAGCAGAAAGATACTAGTTGGAAAACAACTTCATTATCTCAGGTGAGAAATAACCATGGCTTGGATCAGGGTAGTAGTAGTAGTACAAACAGTGAGAAAGGTTCAGATTCTGGGTCTATTTAAAGGTTAAGAGTTAAAAGGATGTGCTGATAGATCACGTGAGATCTGGGCAACTGAGCAAACAGAGCTACCACTAACTAAGAAGAGCAAAACTGGGAGAGAGAGCATGGTAGGCAGTATTCCAACATGGCCCCCAAGACACCAGTCTTCTGGTGTACATGGCCTGTATGATCCCCTGGTCTAGAGTGTGGGTGGAACCTGCGAATATGATGGAACATCACTCCTGTGACTAGTTTATTTTACCTGGGGAAAAGGATTATGCAGATGTCATGTGAGTTCCCTAATAAGTTGACATGGAGTTCATCAGAGATTGTTTAGGAGTGTGTTAATTTCCACATATTTGTGAATTTCCCAAAATTGTTGGTTAGGTATTTCTCATTTCACTCCATTCTGCTCAGACAACATACTTTGTATGACCATCAGTCCTTTTACATGTATTGAAACTTGTTTTATGGTTTAACACATGTGGTCTATCCTGGAGAACGTTCCATGTGCGCTTCAGAATTTGTACTCTCCTGTTATTAGACAGGATGTTCTATAGATGTCTGTTAAGTTTAGTCATAGTGTTGTCCAAGGCTTCTTGTCAACTTTCTGTGCAGTGTTATACTCATTATTGAAACTAGGGTACTGAAGTTTCCAATTATTATTGTTGAATTGTCTATATTGCTCCCATCTATTCTGCCAGTTTTTGTTTCATGTATTTTTGGGCTCTGTTATTAGGTGAATATATATTTATAATTGTTGTATCTTCTTGATGGATTTAATTTTTTATCATTATAAAATGTCCTTCTTTTCTCTTTCAACACCTTTTTTCTTAATGGCTGTTTTATTTAATATTAGTATATAATGTCACTCCAGCCGTCTTTTGGTTATAAAGTTTGCATGATGTATCTTTTTGTACACTTGTACACTTTTATTTTCAATCTCTTGGTATCTTTTAGCGCGAAGCGTGTCTGTTATAGGCAGCATGTAACCAGACCATGATTTTATCTATTCTATAATTCTTTTAATTAGAGTGCTTAGTCTATTTACATTTAATGTGTAATTTCTGGTAAGTTAGGAATATGAGCACCATTTTGTTATTTTTTTTTTCCTAGGTAGTCCTACATCTCTGTTGCCTTTCCTATATAAAAGAGGGAAAGAGGAATTAAGCTCATCAGCTGACAGTGGAAATGGGAAATAAGTTATTACAGGTCTAAGGAGAAAAAAGAAAACATAAAACTGGCTTTCTGGGAGATGGAAAAGTAAACATACTAGAGACATACAGCAGATTTTTGTCACTATTAAGAACATATCTGAGTGACACCTAGATGGCTGAGTCAGTTGAGCATCCGACTCTTGATTTTGGCTCAGGTCATGATCCCAGGGGTGGCAGGATCAAGCCCCTCATGGAGCTCTACTCTGAGCATGGAACCTGCTTGAGATTCTTTCTCTCTCTCTCTCTCTCCCCCCATGCTCTCTCTCTAAAATAAAATTTTTAAAAAATTAAAAAAAACCAAACCCACACCTCAGATTAATAGCCATGAATTTAAAGTGTCACTGGTTAGTATGGTTAGAATGGGTTTCCTTCCAGCCACATCCACTTTCAAGTGTGGGCACAGAGTAAACCAAGACTTGGTTTTTCCAGCCTAGTGGTTTCAGTTAAGTGAATATGATGAAGTGAGAGATGGGCAAAGGAAATGAGGATGTATGCAAGGGATACTGACTAATGAGTGCCTAAAGAATTCAGACTGGATAAGAAGGGCAGTGAGGATATTGGGACCCAAGGGAACAGTGAGAAGGTATTTGAAACAATGGATCAGAAGTTGCTGGGAGGCAGGGAGTGGTCAAAGGATGGCTAGAGTTGAGGTAACGGGGGAGAGTGGAAATATAGGCTGCTGTTCTTGAATGAGGTGCTTAGAAATGAGATTATGGAGGAAATGTAGTTAATGGTAGAGGATATGACTGAAAACTGGTGGCTGAAGTTAACTAGAGGAATCACTGAAGTAGAAGACGTCAGAGAATGACAGACCTCAATATTAGAAGGATCACACAGATAATGAAATCGCCAACATGGATTTCCATTATTAATATATTTTCATGAGGCAAGATTAATTTTCAATTTTACAACTGTGACAATTTAGAACCTTTTAGATATCTCACGATTTTCCTAAGTACTATGATTCAGAACTCCTTACTATGGATATTAGGGCAGTACATATATATTTCTTGTATTACTATAAGGGTACGATATACCTCTCCTAATGCTTACATTATTACATTATGGTTATCTGTGCCAGGGTTTTGGCTTCTCTATCAGATGATAAAATGTATCAAAACAGGAAGTGTCTTTTAATCTTTATATACTATAGTGCCAGTATGGCAACTAGCGCATGTTTTCTTTTTAACTTATTTATTTTTTAAAATTAAGATATAATTGCATACAATGTGTAAGTTTATGATGTACAGTGTTTTGGTTTGGCATGTTTATACATTGTAATATGATTACCACTCTAACAACAGCCAACACTTTGAAAGTTTTCAGTGGATATTTGTTGTATAAAACTACTGATTTTATAAGTAGGCTATTGAGCCTTATTGTTTGCCATTCCTTTCAAATAAAAGAAATTGGTTTGTTGAAACTAGAGAATTCTCACTTCTTTTGCACAAGTAGGATTCTGGATGTATCTCTATTAAACTTACCAACAACTGATATGGTTGTTGATTTGCTGCTTTGTATTTTTTACTAAAGTATAACTGGATTATTTTGCTAGGGCTGCCTTAACACAGTACCACAGATTGGGTGACTTAAACAGAAGGAATTTATTTTTTCACAATTTGGGAGGTTGGAAGTCACATAGATAATAAATGGTAAAACCTAAATTTGAGTCCAGATCTAACTAATGTTAGATACACAATCAAGATGTTGGCTGGGTTACTCTCTTCTAAGGTCTCTCTCTTTGGCTTATGGATGGCCATCTTCACATGGTCTTCCTTCCATGTATGTCCAAATTTTCTTACAAGAACCCCAATCATAATGGATTAGGGCCCACCCTAATGACCTCATTTTACCTCTTTAAAGACCCTATCTTCAAATATAGGCACATTCTGAGGTACTAGGGGTTAGGGCTTCAACATATGAATTTAGGGGGGCACAATTCAGTATGTAATAGTCACTTCCTTAAGGGAAGGGAATATGTCTTTGATTTCTGTATCACTGGTGCCTAAATGGGGTAGCACACAAAATATTTAATGAGTGTTGCTTATAGAATGACTACATTTCTACATTAGATGAGAAACTGGAAAAGTGAACCCTGGGTCATCTATAGGAGTCTAAGAATGCATGTATATAGTACAAAGTCATTTTGGTGGGGAGGTAGGAACTTCTAATTATTCAATCTATTATTTACTCCCTTCTTTCTCACTCATATACTAACACATTATGAAGAAAAGCAGTCAAGTTATTGCAGGTCTGCTTAAGATGTTTTTCTCCTGATTAAATACAGTAACAAAGATGACTATGTATATATTCATAATAGTTATGCATTTATATATATTAATATATCTTGATGTATATTTTCTTTACACAAAATTAGCATCATACTTAAAAAATAGATTTACGTTTTAATCTTAATATGATACTATAAACACTTTCCTTTCTTTAATGCATTTTTTTAATGTTTATGTATTTATTTTGAGAGAACACATGTGCATGCACGAGCAGGACAGGGACAAGGAGACAGGGAGAGAGAGAATCATAAGCAGGCTCCACACAACACGAAGCCCACAACCATGAGATCATGACCTGAGCCAAAATCAAGAACTGGACGCCTAACCAACTGAGCCACCCAGGTGCACCTAAACATTTTCCTAATGTAGTTAAAACATGAATAAAATTTAAAGTTAGATCTGGGCTCAAATTCAGATTCTACCATTTACTTACTATCTGTGTGACTTCAGGCAAATATGTATCTTCTCTGTGTCTAGGTTTTCTCATCTATGAACTGAGGCAATTTTACTAATTGTCTCGCAAGTTTATAAAGAATGAGAATTCAGGTAAAATTCTTAGCACAACATTTGACATATGCCAAGAACACATTAAACAATTATTATTATTATCCAAAAAGAGGATCTTAATGGCACCATAATATTAGATGCTGAACATTTGTGTTTTTTCAAACTTTCCACTACAATAAATTTGAAATCTTGGTCTATATGTCTTGCTAATAAATCTTGGCCTAATGTCTTTGGTTGTTCCCTTAAACTCAAGAGCTAACATATTACACCAAACTTTTTTATTTTCAAGTGAAGTTTTAACAGAAAGGGAGAATAAATAAAATCTATTAATAAGGAAATGCTGAGAAACTGAAATGCTTGGTGAAACAAGCAAAAACCTCTCCCTGGGGTAGCTGAGATGGCTCAGCATGAGGAAAGTTTGAAAATCACTGAGCAAGAAACAAATGTTAAAGTCCTCTCTCTCACTGGAATAAAAAATGGGTTGCCAGAATGTGATTGTTCTGGTGCTGTGCCGCAGGCAAACACAGAACAATAGCACTGTGGCTATTTCTTTTAAGCATTCCACAGCTAGGAAGAAATTCAAGCCCTATAAATCCTGTATTCTTTCACAAAGATACTAAGCTTAAAGTGAATGGTTCAGTTAACTCCCTGTATGTAATACAAGCGGTGAACAGATTTTAATGCCACTGGGTAGATCAGTAAAGAAATAAGCTAGACTTTTCATAAACCTATCCTATTAGGAAAAATAAAATGTGGTTTTGGCTACATTAACCTGATTTTCTGCTTCCCTATTATACCAGCACTCAACTGTCAATCAAGTCTTAAGTGTAAGAATCAAAGAAATGGTACTTCTATCATAAATGGATTGGAAATGTTCCATAGCAAACTTCTCTTTTTTAATTTAATGTTTATTTATTTTTGAGAGAGAGACAGAGAGAGAGAGAGAGAGAGACAGAGAGAGAGACAGAGACAGAGAGAGCGTGCGCGAGAGCATGAGCGGGGAGGTGCAGAGAGAGAGGGAGACACAGAATCGGAAGCAGGCTCCAGGCTCTGCGATGTCAGCACAGAGCCCGATGCGGGGCTCAAACTCACGAACCGCAAGATCATGACCTGAGCTGAAGTCAGACACTCAACTGACAGCCACCCAGGTGCCCACGTTCCATAACAAACTTAATCAAAGCATCAAAAGAATTTCTTATCCATCTATAAAAGGCCACTAACTAATCAAAGTAATGTCTATTTAGGTGCAACATTCATAAATCTTTTCAAGGTTCAAACAAACCAAAAAAATGTCAGGCATTAAATTACATCCAAATAAAATATTTTATGGACATTTTGGATAAATATGTTCTATAAGAGATAACAAGCTCAATGCTAACATTCAATAATTAAGTTTTCTGAGGCCATCAACTTTGCTAAAGAAATTAAAATAAAACAAAATTTGCCTTAGTTTGCTTTTATTTAAATACTTTTTGAAAATGCGGGAATTAGAAAATACATAAGAGGGGCGCCTGGGTGGCTCAGTTGGTTAAGCAGCCGACTTCGGCTCAGGTCATGATCTCGCGGTCCGTGAGTTCGAGCCCCACGTCGGGCTCTGTGCTGACAGCTCAGAGCCTGGAGCCTGTTTCAGATTCTGTGTCTCCCTCTCTCTGACCCTCCCCCGTTCATGCTGTGTCTCTCTCTGTCTCAAAAATAAATAAACGTTAAAAAAAAAAAGAAAATACATAATAAAACAATACAAATTATAAACAAATAATGTAAATTACTCTGTGGAAAATAAGATATAAATTATAAAATAATCCTAAACTTCCCAGAGTTTGCAGGTTACAATATTCCCTACTGAAGTATCAAGCCTGCAACCGCAGCTTGTTTTTAAAACAGGTGTCCAAGAGAATGTCACTTGATCTAACGTGTCCTTGCTTTGGTAAGTGATACTGACACTGAGGCCAAGAATAAGAATTATGCTTTGACTAGGTCTCTGAACTGACCACAGTCTATTCAAGCTACTTTAGCATTTGAACACCAAGCAAATATGCTTATGTTAATTACCGTCATGTGATCTTGACATGAATTAATCCCTGTTCCTATTAACTTCCCTAGTAAATGAAGCTTTAATGCTTAACTGATAACAAAGTGCTGGGATAATCCAGAGCAATACAAATTTAACAGATGAGGGAGCAATAAGTAATGGCCATTCATCTTATTAATATAATACATATTTATTTCACATGGCAGAAAGACTGTGTATTAAAATTACATCCTGGCCTAGCGTTAAAACTGAAACCAAGATAGGTAGGGAGGGGTGGGAATGTAATTCCTATTTAGATGTTCATATTTTCTCCACAGTAATTTTTTCACGTGTTGGTACTTATGATTATAGGATGTCACAGAATTTGATAATCAGACAATATGAATCAACAACTGATAGGGTTTGACAGTTCGTTAACCCATCCAGTAATTACTTGCTTACAACAGCATACAAATAGCAGTGACTCCAATCTCCATAAAGGGTATTTTTATTCAGAATATAGTATCCCTAACCACCACTCTAGGTAACCAAAGTACCATAACTTCTAAAAACAAATGTTACAAGTCAGAACTTGTTTTTTATTTGATTAATATTAATCCTAAAAATATAACAACTAAATACAGTTGGTAATTAAAAATATAGTTTTATTTATTGGAACAAAGCAGCACCATGCTAGAATCTATTAATTTAGATATTTCTTTAAGGCACTAACCCTATAGTACTACTTTTAGGAAACTGACTCTACCCAAATTGATATTATGGCTTGAACAAGTGGGTCTAGAGTCACGCATGATCTATTCAGGTAAAATATCCACAAATGCTTTCTGTGTGTTGGTTATTGTCTAGACTTTGGTTTTTTCCTCCTTTTCCCCATAACTATTATAACTACTCCCACTGCTACTGGCTCGTTCTTATTAAGCAGGAACTCAAGATGGAAAACACATTTAAGAGAAAAAGAAAAACCAGCTTACAAAATATTGCATTATAATTCTATTTCTGTAAAATCACAAGTGTCCTTACAGATGTGTGTTTTAAAAATGAGAGTTCAAATACTAGTAGTGGTTATCTTGGAAGGTAGAATTACGTACGAACTTTTATTTTTGCTGTTTTATTATTTTTGAAACGTACAATGAACACTTAAGATGAAAAATCTACTTTATTTTTAAAAAAAATTTTTTTTAAACATTTATTTATTTTTGAGACAGAGAGAGACAGAGCACGAGTCGGGGAGGGTCAGAGAGAGAGAGGGAGACACAGAATCTGAAGCAGGCTCCAGGCTCTGAGCTGTCAGCACAGAGCCCAATGCGGGGCTCGAACTCACGGACTGTGAGATCATGACCTGAGCCTAAGTCAGATGCCCAACCGACTGAGCCACCCAGGCGCCCCAAAATCGACTTTATTTTTAATCATGTACTGTGTACTGTGTCCGTGACATATTTATTATTTAATAGTGGGTCAATGAAAAGAATATTTATATTTGGTTCTTAAATAGCAATAATTATATAATAGAGTAGGGGAAAATGCAAGCAAGCCTTAACGTTATTCAACTTTAGACAAGCCACTGTTTCAACTATTTCAAAACAGGATAAATTAAAAATGAGGAGTGAGCTTGAAGAGTCATTTCAACCTATTATTTATTACTGCCAACAAGGCGACTCACAGAAGCAACAAGGTCCTGCTGGTGGGATCCCTGCCATCGACATTCATATCTACACCTTCTAACATTTTAGAAATCACTTAAGAAATGCTCAGAGGCTAAGTGGCAATATAGTGCACTCACATAAGATCTCTGGGCCTTTTTTCCCTCATGGAATTTAAGAGACAATAAAACAGATTTGGATACAAAAGTATTTTAAAGAAGCAGGTTATGACCTAATCTAAAATTGAAAGCATTTATGAATAGATCCAAAGGTAATTATATCTTTCAGTACTTAGGTATTCAAAAATCCAATCTTTTTTTCTCTAGGGCTCAAAGTTCTTTACTTTTTCACTAGTTATTTTTCATCTAAATGAAAAGTCCTCACTTTTACAATCTGTAAAAGAATGAAGTTCAGAGAAATAATCTTCAGGGTCCCTTTGAGTCTTAAAATTTTATTACTCTCTGAAAGGCCACATTAATCATTATTTTTTCTTAGTTTTGACAGGAATTAATAACTGAGAAAAGCGGTATTTTTAGCTTTATTTACAGAGTCCAGAATTACTTTTCATTACAAGAGATTCTAAGAAATATATATTTTTATTTATCACTTCAGTGACTACATAAAAATATAGCAAAAATATTTTCACTAATAAAATCTGAAATCATTCAAAATAATAAAAAAAATTAACATTGGTATTAAGTACTTTCAAGAAAATTCCAAAAACGAATAACCCACCTGATGACCTGGTTACAGTGGGCACACATTGGAGTTCGTTTCCCTGCAGGAATGTGCTCAGCTCTTTGCACTAAAGTGCCTTGGTCATGTGACTGGGGCTGTCCCCTGGCTGAGTTGGCTGGTGCTACTGCTCCTGATGAGGCTGCACTGTTTGAGATTCTTCCACTGGAAAGTGCTAGGAATTAAGACACAGAAGAATCAGAATGAGAATAAGCCAAATATAAAGATTTTCTAATATTCAAATAATAATATTACTTTGTAAAATCATCTATTCATATATAGCAACACAGGCCTACCTCAAGAAGCAAGAAAAATCTCAAATACACAACATAACCTTACACCTAAAGGAGCTAGAAAAAGAACAGAAAAGGAACCCTAAAGCCAGCAGAAGAAAGGAAATAATAAAGATTAGAGTAGAAATAAATGATACAGAAACAAAACAAAACAAAAACCTATGAGAATAGATCAATAAAACTCAGAGCTGGTTCTTTGAAGGAATTCATAAAACTGATAACCCCCTAGCCACGCTTATCAAAAAAAAGAGAAAGGACCCAAATAATAAAAATCATGAATGAGAGAGGAGAGATCATAATCAACACCACAGAAATGCAAACAATTATAAGAGAATATTATGGAAAATTATATGCCAACAAACTGGGCAACCTGGAAGAAATAGATAAATTCCTAGAAACATAAACTATCAAAACTGAAATAGGAAGAAATAGGACATTTGAACAGACTGATAACCAGCAAAGAAATTGAATTTGCAGTAAAAAATCTCCCAAGAAACAAGTCCAGGGCCAGATGGCTTCCCAGGGAAAATCAACCAAACCTTTAAGGAGAAGTTAATTCCTATTTTTCTCAAACTGTCCCAAAAAATAGAAATGGAAGGAAAATTTTCCAACTCATTCTATGAGGCCAACATAACCTCAAAAAATTAGAAATACCAGGGGTGCCTGGGTGGCTCAGTCAGTTAAGCATCCAACTTCAGCTCAGGTCATGATCTCACTGTTGGTGGGTTCAAGCCCCATGTCGGGCTCTGCGCTGACAGCTCAGAGCCTGGAGTCTGCTTCTGGTTCTGTATCTCCCTCTCTCTCTGCCCCTTCCCCACTCGCACTCTGTCTTTCTCTGTCTCTTGAAAATAAATAAATGTTAAAAAAGTTATTTTAAAAACAGAAATACCATATGATCCAGTAATTCCACTATGGGGTATTAACCCAAAGAAAACAAAAACAGTAATTCAAAAATATATATGCAACCCTACGTTTTCTGTTGCATTATATACAACAGTCAAAATATGGAAGCAACATATGTATCCATCAACAGATAAGGAAGATGTGGTAAAGATATATAATGGACTATTATTACTCAGCCATAAAAAGGAATTAAATCTTGCCATTTGCAACCACACGGATGGACTTAAAGTGTATTATGCTAAGTCAAATAAGGCAGGAGGTTGGGGGGATGGGAGAAATAAGTGGAGGGGATTAAGAGATATAAACTTCCAGTTATAAAATAAAGTCATGGGGATGAGAAATACAGCATAGGGAATATAGTTAAAAGTACTGTAATAACATTGTATGGTAACGGACGGTAACTACATTTACTATGGTAAGCATAGCATAATGTATAGAATGGTCAAAAACCACTATGTTATACACCTGAAACTAATATAACATTGTATGTCAACTATACTTGATAAAAATTTTTAAAATAATAATAATTATTTTCAGGGAGGAAGACACACACATTTCAAGATAACGGGTTAGCTTTGGGAAAGACACAAAGGAAGTGAGTAAAACTGCAAAGGGGCTTCAATCGCATCTGTAATACTGTATTAAATATTAAAGCAAAAGCAGAATTATATTTAAAAAAACCTATTCATTTGCTTATTCACTCACTCACATTTATGGAGACACTATGTATCAAACACTGGACTGTGACTACAGAAATAAACAGAAAAGAAAATCAAGGATTACAACACAGTGAAAGAGTCTTAAAATTTTATTACTGTCTGAAAGGCCACATTAATCGTTTGTTTTTTTTTTCTTAGTTTTGACAGGAATGAATAACCTAGAAAATTGGTATATTTAGCTTTATTAAGTCTGGAGTTACTTTTCATCACAAGGGATTCTAAGAAATGTGTGTGTGTGTGTGTGTGTGTTATACCTATATATATACATACAAATATAAACATATAAGTAAATATATATAATGTGTTATAAGAAAAGCAGAGTTGCCTCTGCTTCCAAGAGGAGATGCAGTTAAGCTGAGTATTGACAGCAATGTAGTTCTACTCATCTAGACATCTCTGCTAATATTCAGATAGATTTAACTCCTAGTACATCAGAGGCACATTTAATATCCCAATGTGTTGCAAGATAATAAAAATAAAAATGAACTCAATGTATTACCTCTCTTCCTGTATTCTCTAAGTAGACTGTAAAATCGGTCACCCAGTCATATAAGGTAGCTACTTAAGAACCATTCTAGGACCTTTCTCTCTCTCATCTGTGGTAATAATGGGTCCTGCTGATTTGACATCACAAGTACTTCTTGATTTTGCCCGTCATCACCCATTCCGACAATACTGTCCTGGTTTAGGTCCTAAATCTCTCCCACCTTGCTGGTTGCCAAAATGTCTTATCCTTCAATGCATCCTCCCAACTGCCACCAAGGACTGAAATCTTATCAGGTCACAACTCTGATACACTACTTCAAGCATGTCCTTCTTCTCTGACCACTGAATGTAGTCCGTGCTTCTAAGCACTGCATTCAGGGCCCTCCAAGTGCTCTCTGCCTGCCCCACAGTCTCACTGCTCACCACCCTCTGCCTCAGTCTTCATGCTGCAGCAATGCCCAATGCCCCAAGTTTTCTTGTCAGTCCATCTATGCATAGGCTGTCTTCACTGTCCTTTCTCTCCCCTTCTATTTACCTAGTAACCACTACATAGCATTTAAGATTCAACCCAGAAGTCAACTGCTCTAAAAATCTTCCCTGAAGTACCTCTCCCCACTGCCCATGCCACATAATCCAGATTAAATGTTTCTCTTTCACATTCCCATAATTTTCTGTGAATAACTTTATTACTGTTTCTACTTCATATATCTGTGCCTCTTCCTCCCCAACTAAAAAGCAAGCTCCCTGAGGGCAGGAACTATGCCTTATTCCTCAGCCTAGGAGCTAATACGGTGTCTGGAATAAATGAACAAATGAATCAATGAATGAACTAAAATCAATACATAACTGAATGGGGCGCCTGGGTGGCTCGGTCAGTTGAGCGTCCAACTTTGGCTCAGGTCATGATCTCACGGTTCATGAGTTTAAGCCCCACATTGGGCTCTCTGCTGTTAATGCAGAGCCTGCTTTGGATCCTCTGTCTCCCTCTCTCTGTCCCTCCCCGACTCGTGCACACATGCTCTCTCTCAAAATAAATAAACATTTAAAAAACATAAACGAATGTAAAAACTGTGACAACCTGAAACCAACAGGAGGGCTGCTCCTTACCCACAGGCAATTACGATGTAGTGGAAAAGACATATATTCAAAAAACATTTAAAAGGACTAACTCTTATTTATAATAAATAAATAATAATATAAATTTACTGCATGTGTGTGTACTGACAGGATTCATTTTACAGCTGTGGTTTTAACTGGTAAGATTAATTGGGCTAATTGAAAGAATAACTCTCCCTTACCAGAATAAAGCCTGTTTGCAATGATGGGCAATTACAGATTCAGAAACCCAGCTTTTATAAACACATAGCACATCTACAGGGCTCTCTGCCTGGCACTTGAGCCGTGAAATGGCATTTTACAGACCAGTGAGCTTTACCATTGCCCTTGTTTCAAGTGACTCAACTGGGCTAGGAAAATGTTTTCACTCCCTTAGATTCATGCTTCCTCATATAGAAATGGGAAAGAATATTACTGTGTACATTCTTCTTCCTTGTTACCGCATTTACTTGCACAGCACAACTTGCTCCTCTGTGTGTCTTCCATTTCTGTATCCAGACCTGATTTCTCTTAGAGCAACAGATAAGCATTTTCAATGCCAATTCCTGTTCTTGTCTTTAAATTCAAGATATGAAAAATGGATTTCATCTTTTTGCACACATTACCTCAGAACTCCTTCCTGTATGTGTGAATTCTGCCACTTAGTGAGGCACGGCACTCTGTCTCCTATGTGCCTGACAGTCCACAGACCCTAGCAACTGTTCTGCTGTAAATGTTTCCAAGGTCTGTCCCTTCTTTTTAATCCAACCCATGATCTGTCATTTGAGTCCTGGTCTTGAATCTCTCAAGTCTGGACAACTGCAAGTCTCCTAACCATGCTCTCTGCTGCCAATTTCTTTCCAACCTTTTCTGCTGGATTATTTTCCCAAATACACTACTCTCATCATGGTTTCTTGCTTATTCAGTCTTGACAGTCCAGTCCCTCAAGGAGCTCACTCCAGTCTTCTTTATGACCTTGTCTTTTATGCTCACTCACATCCCTGCCATCACCCTACTCTATTATAGTTACTTAATATTTAACTTGTGCCATCACTATTTGAAGGCACTCTTGTCAAATCCTTATTACAGCTCTATGATTCAGGCAAGATTAGCACCACTTTTTTTTATTCTGAGGCAAAGAATGGTAAGAAACTGGTCCAAGGCCACACAGCAAATAAAGGGCAATCCTGAACCTAGGCGGTTTGGCTCCAAAGTCTGTGTTCTTAACCACTATGCTATAGTTTACTCACTGTCCCTTGAACATGTCAGGTTAGGCCCTGCCTCTATGACCATTAGCCAATGAAATGTCCCTTTCTCCAGTACCACTCATACTTTTCTCCTTCTACAAGGCTCATGGAAGTTCCATTCCCTGAGCTCCCTGCCACCACCCCATCTGCCCTGAAGATCCCAGCTAGCAGTGTCCTTGCTTTTTTTTTTTTTTTGAGAGACAGAGAGAGTATGAGAAGAGGGGCAGAGAGAGAGACAGTGAGAAAGAATCCCAAGCAGGCTCCATCCTGAACGCAGAACCTGATGCAGAGCTTGAACCTACAACCATGAGACCATGACCTGAGCCAAAATCAAGAGTCAGACACTTAACCAACTGAGCCACCCAGGCACCCTTCTTGCTCCTCTCAACATCCACAACACCCCTGCCTGCATAATTTGTTTATCAACATCTTATATCCTTACAACCTTCCTAAGGCAATGATAAACTTTTTTTTAATGTTTATTTTTGGGAGAGAGACAGAGAGAGTGAGACAGAGTGCGAGCAGGGGAGGGACAGAGAGACACGGAGACACAGAATCTGAAGCGGGCTCCAGGCTCCGAGCAGTCAGCACAGAGCTCCACATGGGGCTCAAACCCACGAACTGCGAGATCATGACCTGAGGCAAAGTCAACGCTCAACCGACTGAGCCACCCAGGGGGCCCCCTGTAATGATAAACTTTTAAACAAAGAGGATAAACTATGTAATTCTCTCTACCCACTATCAGAAAACAGCCTCACAAAGAGAAGGAAAAAAAAAATTAACATTTAATCATGCAAAAGAAAAAAGGGAAGGTTCCAAATCACTTTCATTTTGCCTTTTTAAAGAGCAATATTGAGACGGATATTTTTAAAATGCGGATTAGGGTCAGGATTTCAAACAGTGGGAAAGTTACCAATTGAAAAATCTGAAAATCAGACCTCTAAGAGAGTGAAACCCTTTCATCTACCATATGCCTTTATTTTATCACATTATCTATGCATAAGCCCTAAAGTACTGAGTCATTGGGACATTTTTAGCAATAAAAGAGTGTAGTAATTCTCCATCCATCAGTCATTGTAAAATGGGACATAATCCACCTGGCCCATGCCTCAAGGAGAAGGTACATGGGAAACTAGCTTATTTAACATGAGAAGCCATTCTTAAACATGAAACATGTGACTGTGTCTTCAACACATGTAATAAGCCCTAAGCTCACTTCTGTTCCTTGCTTGGGAAGAAAAGCCTTGTTTTCTGTTACTGCCCCATTTTAACCACTTTGGATAAGACAGAAATTCTCACACCTCCGTTTTGTTGCTGTGTTGCTAGCACACTGGCCCGCACACAAAGCTACACAAGCCCTGTTAATTACCAAGCCACGAACATTTCCAAGGCATAGTTATTTCCCGTATGAATAAAGTGATGTTTCACTTCTTCAGACTGAATTTCTCACTACTTTAGCACAGTAATGGGCAATTTTTGTGCCATCAAGTGCCAAGCCCCTGGCCTCTGCTCACTTGGCTTAATGGGGAGAGGGAGGTGTAAGAAGGTGAGGTCTTCCAACAGGGAAGGCACCATGAAATGAGCCTTGTTTCCTTAATAATTCTGCAGAGAACTGCACTACTATGCAGGGAAAAACGATCTTCCATGGGTGGTACAGAGACCAAAACACTTCACATTTATTGAACCTGTCATGAAAATCATGTTTATGTAGAAAAAAATATACATCTCTTTAGAGATAGTAGTTTAAAGATGACAATCTACTTATTTGTAATAAAAACAACTATTTCTTTTAAGTTTTAATAGAGCTATTAAATAGGACCATTAAATTAGCCCCATTTCATAATCTATGAATCTAAGTCACAAAAAATTTAAGTGACTTAAACTGAATAATGAATGAGTCAATAAAGTGTCATCCTGAGAACATTAGAAAGAAGTTAGTTCTTGACTCAAGTTTTCCTTTTTAACTTTAATCTTGAGCAACTTCCATAAAATCTGGCTTCTTTGTGGCTAATCTCTACCCCATTGGGGACATCTTGGAAAATTAATTTTTATTCTTTTATATAAAGTACATTTCAGCACCACAAAACTCATCTAGAAATTTAAAGCCACTAGCTACTCTCCAAACGAACAGTGTATCTTATTAACTTTAGAATGGTTATTGATGAGTCATCTGAAGGTTTAGAACAACATACATTCATACCTATTTGCTGAATTGCTAGTGTTTCAAATATTTGTCATATTTGTCATATATTGAAGTATTCTAAGAGGCAATACATTTTTAAAAAGCAGACAGATCCCTGACTTACTAAACATGAAATTTAAAGTCATCTCTTTTGGACTGCAGACTATAAACTGCAGATAAAGAATTTTAAAAAAATGGAACCACACAATATTCATTAATTTAGGTAGGACACTTACCTCCTGTTGTTAGGGAAATCTTTGTGATATACCATTTGAATTTTGTTTTTTAAATGTTTATTTATTTTTGACAGAGAGAGAGAGACAGAGCGTGAGCAGGGGAGGGGCAGAGAGAGAGGGAGACACAGAATCCGAAGCAGGCTCCAGGCTCTGAGCTGTGAGCACAGAGACCAACGCGGGGCTCGAACTCACAGACTGTGAGATCATGACCTGAGCTGAAGTCGGATGCTCAACCGACTGAGCCACCCAGGTGTCTCATGTGATATACCATTTGAAAACATAAAGTAAAAATTCTCCACTCGAGGGGCGCCTGGGTGGCTCAGTCAGTTAAGTGTCTGACTTCAGTTTCAGGTCATGATCTCACGGTTTGTGAGTTTGAGCCCCGTGTCTGGCTCTGTGCTGACAGCTCAGAGCCTGGAGCCTGCTTTGGATTCTGTGTCTCCCTCTCTCTCTGCCCCTCCCCCAATAGTGCTCTTCCTCTCTCAAAATTAAACGTTAAATTTTTTTTTAAATTCTCCACTCTAGAAAGATCTTAATCACATTATTTCCCAAGCAGGTGATTCAGGTTTGTATTATTTAGCAAATTAGTTAACGTAAGTTTTAAGCAATCTTATATAATTATAATATAATATACATAATGTTGGTTATATGTAATATTAAAATAATTATATAAATATATAATATAAAATACTATATTATAGTATACTATAGTATATAGTATTGTACTATACTATAATTATTTACCATGTGCTTCAAAAATAGCTGACCTCACTAAAAGACACCTGTTTATATAAATAGCTTTTGGAGAAAAAGCAGAGATTAAGAGCAAAAGAACCCATGGTAGTACAATGTATGAATTCTCTGAAATCAGATGTTACCTAACTATAAAAAAGTGGGGTATTTGATATTTTTGCTTTCTACTCCTGCTCAAAAAAGGCTGTTAACTCTAAACCAATACATTTTTCTAATGTTTTATTTTTTTATGTTTGAGACAGAGGGCACAAGTGGGGGAGGTACAAAGACAAGAAGGGGACAGAGGATCTGAAGCAGGCTCTGCACTGACAACATCGAGCCCTATGTGGAGCTCTAACCCATGGACTGCGAGATCATGACCTGAGCCGAAGTCTGATGCTCAACTGAGCTGAGCCACCCAGGGGTCCCTACACCAATCCATTTTTAAAAAAGAGTAGTGAAGATCATAATGTATACATTAAACACTTGGCCAGACTGTACTCAAATAGGAATGAAATTCATCAGTTGACTCTTTTGGTTCAAGTCAAATTATTCAACTAATAGTAAAATATTCTTATTACTGATATGCAATCGGTGAAAAAATACTGTATTATGTCAAACCTTACTTGGAAACTTAACACAAGTCAGTGGGGGCTAGGGGGATGATATCTCAAAAAATCTCAAAAAATAAACAAGAGAGGTATTTAATGTCTTCTAAGGTAGGTTACTCTTACTAGATGTTGTGCTTTTGAATTGCTGAAAATATCATTAATTAGAAGAGCAAGTTTGGTGTTAGGAGATGAACTGCTCATGAAAGTATGAGAAAAACATAACCTGATGATTTCTTACCACCTCCATAGTATATCCTTGGTCCAAGCCACCAACATCGCTTGCTTCGCTTAACAGTAGTCACTGCTTATAGAGACGTAGCTTCGACTCTTGATAACAATACAGAGGCCAGAAAAAAACTAAGCCAGACCATGCTACTCCTTTGCTCAAAACCCTCCAATTTGAGCTCCCTTCTAATCAATGGTCATACAGAATCAGATTCCTGCTCCCTCTCTGAATTGCCACTCTCCCTTTGCCCATTACATACAAGGCACACTGGCTTCCTTATGGTTTCTCTAAATGACCAGCATTCTTCTCTGATTCAGGGCCTTTGTACTTTCTCTTCTCTCCTTCTGGAAATATTTTCCAGCTGTTTGCATGGCTTGCTCCTCACTTCCTGCCGGTTTTCTGCTCAAAGGCCATTTTATCAATGTGGCTCTCTCTCACTATCCTATATGAAGGGGCAACCTGCTACCCACAATCCAGCATTCCCTATACTCACTAACTGGTTTATCTTTCTCCATAGTGTTCATCCCCATTTAACATATTTTATATTCTTTTTATTGTTTTCTTATTTTCTGTCTCTTCAGACCTTAAGGCCAGGGACACTATTTTATTCATTGAAACACCTCTAGCATCTAGAACAGTCCCTAGCATATTGCTTAATATATCTTTGTTTAGAGAATCAATGACTCCAGTACCAAAATTATCATCTTCCCGCTAAAAGGAACCAGACTCCTTAAAAAAAAAACTGCTAATTATAGAACTGGGGCAGAAGATAAACAAGGGAAGTCTAGAATATCTTCTCATATTAGCAAGGAAGGAAGCTATCAAAGACTACCAGAGTGGTATCAAAGGGACTTCAAAGAAGTAGATGAGACAGTTTGAGCATTAATAAAGATAATAACCATGGACTACAATACTTCAAATATGTTTAACCCCATGAGCTCACAATGATTTCTGAAATTAGAAAAAATAAGCATTAATCATCTTTAGAGGATGCTAAGGAAACAATTACTTTAAAAAACAGTAAAATTTAATAAAAAGAACCAAACGTTAACAATTTATCAGTCTGTAACTGATACATTTCATTTATATGCCATTCATTCCCCTGCCATTTCTGAACCATTCTGAAGCAAATGCAACATCTATCATGTCATTGATAATATTTCAATATCATCCCTAAAAGAACACTCTTTTTAAAAACCTAACCATAATTCAATTATCACACCTAAAATAAAAATTGTGTTATCATCAAATAACCAATTTTCAATTTCTCCTGATAATCCCTGTATTAGTTGTCTCTTGCTTATTATATATAACAGCTTGTTGGATAAAAAACAACACAAGTATATTGCTTTATAGTTTTCCCACATGGATGTTACTGAGCAAATCAAAGTGTTGTTAGGGCTGTTTCCAGGGGCGCCTGGGTGGCTCAGTCGGTTGAGCACCTGACTTCGGCTCAGGTCATGATCTTGCCACGGTGAGTTTAAGCCCCGCGTCAGGCTCTGTGCTGACAGCTCAGAACCTGGAGCCTCCTTCAGATTCTGTGTCTCCTTCTCTCTCTGCCCCCACCCCTCCACTCTCTGTCTCTGTCTCTCAAAAATAAATAAACATTAAAAAAAAAAAAAAAGTGTTGTCAGGGATGTTTCCTTCTGGAGATTCTAGAGAAAATTCATTTTTTGCCTTTTCAAGCGTCTAGAGGCTGCCCAAATCCAGGGCTTCATGGCCCTCTTCTGCCACCTCAAAGCCAGCAACAAGCCTTGCATTACTTTATCCCCCTCTCTTCTGCTTTCCTCTTCCAGTTTTAAAGACCCTTGTGATTGCACTAGGCTCCCCAGGATAATGCAGGATAGTAGCCCTATTTGAAGGTCAGCTTATAGTGACTGTAAGCCCTTCTGCATCCCTAGTTCACCTATGATATGCAATATAACAGATTCATAGGTTCTGGGTATTAAGGACATGGTCATCTTTCGACATTTGGGGGTGGGAGGTGGGGAGCATTATTTTGCCTACAACACACACCCCAACACAGTATTAACCAGGATCCAAATAAGGTCTGCTTATTTGGTTTGTCTTTAAATTGCTTTTAATCTATAATCCCTTTCATTGTCTCATCCCTTTCAATATACATGTAGAAGAAACCACATCTCTAGTTTTATATATATATGTGTATGTGTACTGAACTTTTCTTTCTATAGTAAAAAATAAAGATTTTACACATACTAAACTGAATTATTTCATTTTTACATTATGAGGTATTATTATTACATTAAAAAACATTTTTTAACGTTTATTCATTTTTGAGAGACAGGGACAGAGTGCAAGCAGGGGAGGACAGAGAGAGAGGGAGACACAGAATCCAAAGCAGACTCCGGGATCCGAGCTGTCAGCACAGAGCCTGATGCGGGGATCGAACTCACGAACCCTGAGATCATGACCTGAGCCAAAATCGGACACTTAACCGACTGAGCCACCCAGGCGCCCCTTGTTATTACTTTTTAATAGGCCAAGAATATAAAGGTCAGAAAGGATAAGTGACTTACCTAAGGACATATAGGGCAATAAAAGGAGGGAAATGTTTTTTTAACAACTACTACGTACCAAGTAATTTGCTAGGCTTTACCAACATGAGTGAAACAGACATAATTTCTGCCCTCATGAAGTTTAAAGAAGGTTACAGACCAGTAAACAGTCAATTGTTATAGTGGGATAAGTGCTAGAATGATGGAAAGATAATGAATGTAATTATAGATCTTCATTTAGTCAAGTGTATACTGAGAACGTAACACTGTGGCAGGCACTGTGTTATGCATGGGTACACAGGAGGGGACAAAACATGAATAATCCTAGGCCTCAAGGAGCTCATAGCTTTTTCTTTTTTCTTTCTTTCTTTTTTTTTAGCTGGAGGTGCCTGTGTTTCATCTCAGTACTGACAGTCTATTGAATATATGAACTCAGGAAAAAGATCTGAGCTAGAAGAATTGATTCAAGAGTCATTAGCATATTGATGACATTTGAGGCTGTGGGAGTTAATAAGATTGTTCAGGGAAAGTGAGCGTGAAAACAGAAGAGCTCCTAAGGGTAAGGCAAATAACATATGTACTCTGGGAACACAGCGGAAGGTAGGCGAAAAACCAGGAGACTGCATCACATAAGCCAAATGAGGAAAGTGGACCATTTGGGATCTAAAACCATTTTTGTCTGACTCCAAAACCTATGTACCCTATAGATTCATTCATCAAATATTTATTATGTGCCTACAGTGTCAAATTCTTTGCCAGTTACTGCCTTGACCTATGAAAATATGAAGGCAGATCTCCTCAAATGTGGTCTAAACCGGGACGTTCTCATTTCTGGAGCAGTTTAGAAGGAGGGGATAGTGATAACTGAGATGATTAACTTCTGCTGCTTTAATTTCCTTAATGAGCCTGCCAGAATAAATTTAGGAATAATGTACGAAAGCATTGTTTTTTATTTGCCCCAGTATGCCTAACAGCTTAGATTACCACTTTTAAGCCATTCTATAAAAAATGAGTTTCCAACAGAGATCTAACTTATTTTCCCTAAACCTAGCTGCCCATGCTTTTCAGCCTTTGTAATTAGTGGCCGCAAAGTTCTTGAAATAAAACCTAGAAAATCTTGAAATAAAAGGCTAGATTCTTCATGTTCTGAGAAACATTGAAGAAGATTTATTTAACTGCTTCAGAAAGGAAAAATAAAATTATAGATCTAGTACATTTGCTAAAGAGAAACAGGCTTGAAGCAACTGAATGTTAAATTCATTTTTTGTTGTACAAACTCTAAATTGGTGTGAATATTTCATCTACTACATTTGAATTAAGATAAAGCAGAGAATGTCATGGCAATAAATCTAGGAATAACCAGAAAAAAATATTTTTTCAATCTTGTAATATTTCATTGTTATTGAGTCTGAAATAAGGCTGCTATCAAGAATACTAATGTTCCCTCCCCAAAGAAAAAAGACAAATGTTTACAGCCCCAATGACACAGAAGTCATATGTGAGGTTTTATGGTGCGAAAAACAACTGGCTCGAATGCAAAGGGTATTCCAGTTATAAACACTGAGGCTAATGTTGTACTCATATAAATAACTGGGCCACATCAAAGTGACATTCTGGCACTCCTGGGGAGATAAAGTATTGTAATTCAACATCTCCGAGAATTTGTTCACAAAGGTATGGTAGAAATTTTACACATACTAAATCGGGTAGCAATGATGGCAACACGCTTGCATATGACCGTGCACAGCAAGTGCTTTCTTCTCTGCCCCTCCCCCAACCATCTCAAACAGATGGCGGCCAAGAGAAGCAGAGAATCCATGCATTTCATCTGTCAAGCTCCTTATGTTGGAAGCATAAGCAACAGTCTACTACTACTCTTCATTACCCAGGCATGAAATCATATCCAGTAGAAATAGAAAAGGTTTAAAATTAAGCCAAGATCTAGGATCAGAGCAAAGTACATTTTAGAGAGGCCTGTGCAAATTTTATTAAACGGAATCAAGGATTTTTTTATTCAATGATTAAAAGCAAAGTTGACAGATTAAACTATTATCGTTTCTCTAAGCAGTGGAGAATGCTGGTATGTATTCTTTATGCTGCCATAAAGAATTGGAACAGGTGCGCCCAAGGCCAAGTATCAAATATTTCCGCAACTTCAGGAGGTTAGTTTCTTCCATTAGCAACAGGCCTTTCAACTCTAAGAACCCAGATTAAACTGGATCTAGAGTGTCTTAATTAAAGTGAGTGTGGGGACTGGATTAGGTTCAGTTCTCTTCTTTCTTAATTTGTTGCATCACACATCATTAAAATTTGGGATATATGCAACTTGCCTTTTTCTCCCAACTAGCTGACCTTACACAGAAAACTTCCATTTGTTCAGAGTGACAAGTAAAAGAAACCCAGTGTGTACCTCACAAAGATATGAGATCTTAAAATATCTGGTTTTGCCACCATTCAATTAAAAATCAACATTTCATTTATCAGTCATACAGAGAATTTTCTAAATAATTTCAGTATCACCGTTAAAATTTCTAATTTTACAATGGGAAGCTAAATCCTGCTCTAACTGTGGGTGGTCAATGTGTTTCGCAGTAAAAAAGAGGCAGGGGAGGTGGGAGGGAGGGGAGGGAAAATAAAAAGAAATAAAAAAGAAAAACTCAGATAAATTATTAAAAACAAAAACAAAAAACAAATCTGAGGCATCATTCACAACCTCAGGAATACTCAAGAGGATCACCTCTGCATGAGGTGAACTCATACAGAATCTAAGCTAAGAATTTATTTCAAATATTAAATTTTTAAAATTTTGCTTATATTTGAATGAGAAAACTATAAAGGACATATATTAAAAAATGACTTATACTCATATTATACCTAGAGTTTTGACATATCTTATTTCCAAAGTAACATGAAACCCAAACAGGCTTGGCTTTTACCATTTTCCCACCAATTGTCACCTATTTATACAAGTGAGAAAGCAGCCTAATCTCAGTCAGAAATAAAGGAGAAAGGTAGCTCAGGTTTGAGTTGCTCACATAAATAGAATTCTTTTAATGTAGGCAAAAAAACCCACAAAAAAACAAAAAACAAAAACAACAACAACAAAAAACAAAACCTGAAGCAGAAAGGGGACTAAAAGTTAACGAGCGTTCCTCATGTCAAATATCAACAATGTCTCTCATGATGACTACAAGTTACTGGAAAATTGAAAACTTGGGATACTCCTTACATTTCTTTTACTACTACTAATTCTCTAAGACAGCTCTCTCAATTAAAGCCATTAAATCTCTGAAATAAGTGAAACTGTATTATCATTATCCAAAGTTATGTTTGAATTTCACATCTTTTAAAAGCTTTTAAAAGCTATTATATGCTGGAGGAAGCCATACATCTGGCATAATGTTAAGATATACTCAGGCTCCTTGTTCTGCTAATTTCTAGCTCCATAAACACAGAAATGTGTTAAGTTTCCTCACCTGTAAAACAGCAACTACCTTAAAATGTGAGAGGCTTGAATGTGATGGTGTAAGTAAAATGTTTACTTAATTTTCTTGAATGTGTAAGAAATGCTTCACAAATATCAATTACACTCTGACATAAGATCTTACCTGTTTTAAAAAATAAGGTATCAACTCATTCAAAAACTACTTAGAGACCACACACAATGTTTGAGATCTAGGAACTCTTTGGGTATGGAAGATACACCCAAGAATAAGATGCTTGCCCCAAAGAGTTTTATCTTCTCTCAGGTGATGTTCACAAACAGGCAACAGAGTGCCTTCGGATTAGAGTTGTCAAGGGTGCTCACGACTCAGAAAAGTTTGCATCTATTGTACAGAATCATCAAGCATAATTTTTCTTATTCCTATGGTTTAACCCTAGGTTTGGCAATTTTTTTCTGTAACTGGCCAGAGAGTAAATATTTTAGGTTTTGTGGGATGTAAGGTTTATTTGGCAACTACTCAATTATGCCACTGCAGCAGGGAAGGAGCCACAGACATCATGTAACAAATGTAAACAAATGAGCCTGGCAGTGCTCCAATAAAACTTTATTATAAAAACAGGTGGTAGGCCAGAGGTGACCAAGGTCATAGTTTGCCAACCTCTGGTTTAAACTGCATGCATCAATTAATGAGGAATAATAAGTCTTCTTAAAAAATTTCTTTTAATGTTTATTTATTTTTGAGAGAGACAGACAGACAGACAGACAGCATGAGTGGGGGAGGGGCAGAGAACGAGGGAGACACAGAATCCGAAGCAGGCTCCAGGCTCCGAGCTGTCAGCACAGAGCCCGACGCGGGGCTCGAACCCACAAACTGTGAGATCATGACCCGAGCCGAAGTCCTATGCTTAACCAAGGAATAATTCTTAATGAAAATCATATATGAATAAGTCCAGGTGTCTTCCCTTAGAAAAGATTTAATATTTTAATCTCAGGATGAAGGAAAAATGGGGAGAAAGAAGAGCTTTCACAACTGTGCTCTTGCGTCAGCACAGGAAAGCTTCCAACACAGAAATAAATTCCAGTTTATGGGGGGAGAAAAAGGCAGTTAATGGTTGTTACTTTTATTTTTTCCTGAGAATCATGATTCTAAACCAAAATCTACATGTTATATAAAAAGACAAAGCATATTTTACATGCTTCACACCACAGTTTTGACAATGGACAGCTCCAGTCAGGCCTTTACAGCAAGTGGACTGTTTAGTTTAATGATGTCGAAATGCAGGGGAGCAGATGGCAGTAAAACATTATTAGAAGAGATGAAACATATGCAACTGGTAGCAGTTTACTTATTCATATAAAAATTTAAAAATGGAACCAATAAATCTATCCATCTTAGCTAAGCAAATCTAGTTATCTCGATTTATTACTGTAACGTAAAGCCTACAATGAAATTTGGGATGGTTGTAGAAACAGTAATTTCCTTTCTCACCCCTATCTTCTTTAGACTTCAAATAAAAGATAGAATTTATATCCACTTATAACTGAGATGCACATCATTCAATCTGTGATCTAATCAGATCTCATAAATATATCTGAGTCTTCCTTGAAAAAAAAAAAACAAAAAAGAATACATCAGATCTCTCCAAAGCTCTGTCCATAATGAATAAATAAGCTTTTCTTTATTGCTAAAATGTAGCACACAACAGAGGGAGGGTATGATAAAGGGTCATTTAACTAGAATCTTAGATAAATTTTGAAAATGAAGTTTAGAAACAAAGAAAATGCTACTTGAAATAGTCCTTAGAAGTTGCTAGTCACTTGGTTTATCCTCCCAATGCAAACAATACTCCTTTCTGCACTATTCCATAGAGAGTTAGTCTTCCTTAAATATAGTCATTGATACTATCTTGTGATAACAAGAAAATACACTACGTAGTCAAAATAACTAGGTTCAAATCACTATGGGACCCTGAACAATTCCTTTGACTTCTTTCAGACTCTGTTACCTCATTGGTAAAATGATGCCCATTTAAAATTTTAATGACATTATCTTATTGCACACTCTGAGTGAAAAGATACTTAACTGAAAGTATTATAGAAAATAATTATTGCTACTAATCAATGATATGCACAATTTTTCTGTTAAGCAAGGTTTTTTTGCTCCCTTCATGACTATTATATTCCTGAGTTCCAATTGCCCGAATGGGGATGATGAGTATTCCCCATGAAAGGATGTAACAGAAGCTAAAATTAACTAAATATTCATTTTGAAAAGTACGTTTGTGTCTTTTTCCCTTTTGCATTTGACCAAAAGAAATTGACTGTGTCCCTAAAAGACCTTCAAATGATCCTAACTTTTCTATTTACAGCTTACTTGCACTATGCTTCTTCAAAACATAATTCATGTTTTCAAAAAGAAATCACCAATTTTGATAAATTTCATCGTAAGTTAAAGGCCCTTGCTTTTTGCCACATATATTAAAACTGTTTCAAAAAAAAAAAGCAATCCACTAGTAAAAGGCTTATATACATATAATCTGATAACATTTGTTCAATAAGGAGAATCAGAGATTCCAAATGTCTAATATTAAATGATAGAACACTACTAGTGTATGGAGTATGTCACCATCAACTAAATGCCTTTCCTTTCCTCAGTTCTATAGAATGTCTGCCCCCATGGACACATTTAACAATAAAAGTAAAAAAAGAAATCCAGTAATTTCTTGCCAACATCAGGGAACATAAGAATAAACAGGGAGTTGTGTGTACATACAAAAAGACAGCACTGGGGCGCCTGGGTGGCTCAGTCGGTTAAGCGTCCGACTTCGGCTCAGGTCACAATCTCACGTTCCGTGAGTTTGAGCCCCGCGTCGGGCTCTGGGCTGATGGCTCAGATCCTGGAGCCTGCTTCTGGTTCTGTGTCTCCCTCTCTCTCTGCCCCTCCCCCGTTCATGCTCTGTCTCTCTCTGTCTCAAAATAAATAAATGTTAAAAAAAAAAAAAAAAAAAAAAAAAAAGACAGCACTGAGATGGTATCATTCCAGCAAGCTTCAAGCGCTGCTAATGAAAACAGCAAAAGGAAAAATTTCAGCACATCTAGACGATACTAACTACTGTAAAAGAAAACACAACAAAGCTTTTTATTTTCATTGGCTTTATGAAATAAGGCCACAGTTTCCTACAGAAAACAGTGATTATAGTATTAGCCAATATTGCATAGCTAAATGATTTTCTGAGTAAGAAATTATGTTATTTATTAAATACTTACAATAGTGTTAATACACTGAAGTACCATCACAAACGCTCTTAAAAGCTACATATTTTGGGGCGCCTGGGGGGCTCAGTCAGTTGAGCGTCTGACTTCGGCTCAGGTCATGATTTCACGGTTCGTGAGTTCGAGTCCCGCATCTGGCTCGCTGCTGTAAGTGCAGAGCCTGCTTCAGACCCTCTATCCTCCTCTCTCTCTGCCCCTCCTCAGCTCATTCTCGCTCTCTCTTTCTCAAAAATAAATAAACATTTTTTTTAAAAGTTATATATTTTGGAAGTGGAAAAGAAGAAAAAAACCCTGTAATAAGTGGGAAAAAAATTTAAGCATATCTATGGACTTAAAGCTTTCTGAACTACATACAAATAACAACATGAGTACTTAATTTTTGACTGGTAGGGCTCTATAGGATTCTTCTTCTTTTGTCTTGTAAGAAAACCTTTTCCATCTCATAATGTTTATTTCCATGACAACACACATAGCACAAGTCCTTCCAGAAAGGCAAGCAGTGCAATGCCAAAGCTACCAACCTCATGATTGCAACTATAAAGAATTGAAAGAGAGTCAACATTTAGAAAATGATGGGGGAAATCAATGTACTTGCCTAAGGAAATGCTGCAAAAATAGACTAGTTATGTTTAACTTATTTCTCAAGTACAAGATACAACCCAGATTTATATTTTGTAACTAGACACATTAAAAAAAAAAAACCCCAAAAACTAGAGACATATTCAATCAATTTTCTGTGCCATAATCTGACTTACTCAAAGCCAAGTATAGTTTCTGTAAGCCAAATACAATCCCTACCAGTGTTTCAAAGTTGTTTTTTTAAATATTTATTTATTTATTTTTGAGAGAGAGAGGGAGGGAGGGAGGGAGGGTAGGGCAGAGACAGACAGACAGACAGACAGACAGAATTCTAAGCAGTCTCTGTGCCATCAGCACGGAGCCCAACACAAACTGTGAGACGATGACCTGCGTCGAAATCAAGAGTCAGATGCTTAACTGATTGAGCCACACAGGCACCTCCCCTACCAGTGTTTTAATACAGGATAAATGCTCTAAAGGGAATAAAGCTCCCTGAAGAGCAATGGTTAGAACTTGCCTCCCATCAGGTTAAAGTGTTAAACTGCATTCTCTTGCCCTTGGAATTCTCTCCATTCCCATTCCCACTGCACAGGGTAATATTCATTATCAGCATCTCTATCCTGGATTATCTCAACAACCTCTTTAGTCACCAGGACTCCAATCTTAATCTCCACACTGAGGTCATAATGAGCTTTTAAACCCATTAACACTATTAATGATCTTTTAATGATTGCAAATCTGATGGTCACTTTCCAGTTTACAAATCTTTTAAGGGCTTCCTTTCTGCATCAATCCCCAGTCTTACTTTCAAAGCCCTTTTCTGACCAGACCCCCACTAGCCCATCCAACTTTCTTTCTAGCCACTATCTAGACTGAATGACTTGAGCCAAGTTCTCCAAGAGCTTCTGCATACATTGTTCCCTCTCCAACTTGGCCTCTTCCTAAAAATATTCAAGGGACACTGCTATGTGATACGATTTTGCTTTAGGCATAAACATGAACACCTTATTCTTGCATAAAATATGACTCCACTATAAACTAATATAAACAAATATTGTATCTCAAGATTGTATCATTGGAACTTTACTGGTATCTTTCTTCCCTCTCCATTAAGACCTCCTTGTCCGATCTGGAACTTGTAATCTGACTTAACTCTTTGCTCCTTTTTTTGCTAATTTCTATTATTTACTGGTGCTTTGCATCCAAGTTAATTTGTCCACCTTGATAAAATGAACAACTATGCCTAATATTTCCTCTGCATTCCACTGCTTGGTTCCTTATAGGCCATATATTCCCATATTTTTTAAGAAAACAGGGCTTCAGATCTATTACTAATTTTTTAGTTACTGGAAATAAATAATACAGTACTAGTTATAGTACTGTATACACACAACTCTAAAGTCTTAATGGCAGTTTAATGCTTCAAGGAGAGTGGAGTCCTCTGCTCCCTGGGCATATGTGTAGTTTTTAATGGCAGCCTTTGGCAGACAGCACGTCCACCTTTGCTCAATGACTAGTGGGAATTTCAAGTCTGGTAGGAGGAAAGAACAACGTCCTGTGAATCCCTCAAAATATACGAAGAAAATGTTCAAAATAAGACAAACCGACCTATCCACCCACTCACCTACTCAGCCACTAACATTTACCAAAGGCCTAGGAACTGTGCTGGGTATTGTTTAGGTACTGTACAACAAAGAGTAGTAAGACTTGGTCCCTGTCCTTAAGGGGATCTAAAAACAGTGGTAAAAGACACATATGTAAACAATTACAATGAATATGATGGATGCTATAATAAAGCCATCATCAACATTTTGTAGGGACAGAGAGAAAGAACAGCCAATTATTCAGAGGGCTCAGGAAAGGTTCACAAAGGAGATAACATCTGGTCTCAAAGAGTGAAGAGAAATTTTTCAGGGGTAGAAGAGTGGAAAAGCATTTAAATAAAAGGAGCAGCTTTACCAAGTACAGAGGTGTGTGCCCAAGGAATGGTATGAACTCTTGAACTGTGTGACACGACTGCAGAGAATGTGAAGAACTGTACTACAAAATAGGCTGGAGAAGAAGGTTGGCACAAGGCAATAAAGGGACCATAAGCTCTGTTAAGAAGCCAAACATTTAATGTGTGGGAAGCAGAGAGCCCAAAACATTTTCAAGCAGAGAAGTCACAGGAGCAGAACTGTTCTGCTAGATGGTAACAGTATAAGTTATTAATGCTGTCACTACCAGGAAGAGAGGGGTAAAAACTTAATCTTTTCTTGAGTACCCGTCTATGTACCACAAACTTCAATATGTGTTATATCGTTTGTGTATATGTGTATACGTACATAACAACAATGTTATGGGGGACTCTTTTAGCCTCTTAACAGATAAAGAAACTGAAGGCTCAAATGCTCCATTTAGGGAACACCCCTGGCCTTCTGAATTTCATGCCCCACAGGGGAGTCACTCTTATTTTTCAGAGCCACTACCTGACAGCAAAGTGGGTTCGAGGAACAACAGCCCTAATCTTAATGAATTAGACATTCTCATTTTGTATATAATTAAACTAAAGTTAGAAAACTGATGTGCTTCCAAAATCTAATGGCTCCTCATGACTTTAAGACTGGATTTGTGAAGAATATCTGACTATATTTGGTAAGATAGCAGTATTTTATATTTGCATCAAATGAACTAAACTTACCCAATATGGAATCCATAACCTACAGAGAGTCTAGGGAAAACATTACACAGCAAATTAGATCACCTACATAAACACGGGAACATATTTGTAAGTTAAACCATAAAATTTATGAAGGCTTGAAAATACCTATCTAACCACTTATTAATTATATTCAATGTGAAGATTTCAAGCATTACAAAATCTATTAGACATACAAATATAGTGAATTAAAATGTAAGTTTAAAAAAGTATAAATCCCCAATTCTGAAAACCAACAAGAAGAATGTCACCTTTTATGTATCTTCCTAGATCAAGTTAATATTTCCAAAGGGACTACTACATCTGAATTATGAAAGTATTAAAGGCACAGGGCAAGTAGGAAGCAGTATTTGCTAGCTTACATAAAACTCAAGCTTGGATTCTTACTTCTTTTGTGTCTTAACACTTTCATGCAGACTATGAACTCCTGAACACCCTGCATCCTAAAATAGTCAGGTCTTTGCCAGTCACGGATAAGTCTGTGTATGTGTGGTGGTAAAATACATGCCTGAGAAAAAGAAGATGATCCGATCAAACTATAATGCTGTTACAAATACACCTAGTTACTCTTTATCAACTGGTATAGCATTACTAAGTTCTTGGGTAACACAAGCTATATACCATCACAAATGAAAGGCTCTAAGATTCAAAGTCAGAACTTCAGGGGAAGTAATGGAATCCTATGACAGATTCAGAACACACTAGTAGGTGTTAAAAATTCAATCAGCCCTTTCAATGCAGTTTGGGGAGGGCTATCATTTCCAAACTACATTACTCATCTGATATACAAAAGTATGTCTAATACTTATTTAAATAAATGGCTTCCAAGTGTTTTAGCTACTAAAACATAGTAAGAAACACTGTGACCCAAAATACATGTTTGTATACTTACTTCCATGCATGTATAAACTAAAACCACATTTTCCTAACATGATACCTACCCTTACTACGTAAAATACTTAATATATTAAAATATTCTTATATATTCTATTTTATTTCATTTATTTTAAATTATTTTTGAGAGAGAGAGTGAGTGTATGTGCACATGCACACAAGCCAGGGAGAAGGGTAGAGGGAGAGAGAATCTCAGGCAGACCACACTCAGCGCAGAGCTGGAAAGCAGGGCTCGATCCCACGAGCCTGGGATCATCACCCGAGACAAAATCAAGAATTTGGATTCTCGACTGACTGAGCCACCCAGGCACCCCTATTTTATTTCATTTTTTAACGAAAATACTGGCTATGATCCATTAAACTGATTTCATGATCAACCAAGCCAGTTATAGACTGCAATTTAGTAATTTTTATCTCATCCTTGTCACACAACTTTAGGAATTATGCTAAAACGACATCATTGATAAAAGTCACTATTTGAATGATGTTGGGGGGGGGATCTTTATCTCCCACATTAGAGCACAGCTATAAACTATCAAGAGAAAGAAGGCTGAAGTTCTGTGTGAGAGAAACCAATGCTTTATTCTGAGTCCACCCGCCAGCAACTGGCCTCTCCAGCTTTTGCCTCCCCTTCATTGTAGTTTTCACAATGTGAAACTACACAATGTGTAGTTTTCACAATGTAGTTTTCACAGGTGAACCGTGAAGAACATGAGAACCCCCAATGAGACAGCTCTCCCCTTGTAAATCAAATAACCTTTTCATTTGCATTAGAATGCTCTTAAACTTATCAAAGAGTAAGAATAGATGCTGAGGTGTTTTTGTTTTGTTTTTCATGGTATACTATTAGGTAGAGTGGAATACAACAATTTGCCTGGCTGGGCATTTTACATTTGTTTTACAATTTTTACAAAATAGTGTAAAATAAGTAACTTTTACATTGCATAGTGCACACTAAATGCCAGTTTGCAGCACCTAGAGCAAGATAAACAGCAAGAGTTCTGCAAATATTTTCTAATTTGAGCTAAGCATCACGATATAATTCAACTATGATTCACAATGGCAAAACGTGTTTTCTTTTTATAATATTAATGCTTTCTAACGTTATATAATGTGTAGTATTTTATACTGCTATAGTTTTGCTCAAATTAAATTCACTTGTATTTTCTGTAAGAAGTACAGTATTTTAAATACTAACCATATGAATCATGATTATAGTTGTGTTATTTGACTGCTTTGATTAACTGCAAATTACACTCAGAGAAGACAGGATTCTGTTGCCCTCTTGTGGTAATTTTGCTGTAGTGTATTCTCCAGGAGTTCCACCTCAATTGGGATTTTTTCTTTTCACTTTATAAGAGTGGTTATTTTAACCACAGTTTCTGAATTTCCAAAAGCAGTACGTATATTTTCTGCCCTCTGCAGTGCACAAAGTTAATGTTAGTTTCTACCTCATATAGTTTTTCCCTCACTTTTAAGAAACATTCTCCTGTTCCCTTCCAATTACTACACCAAAGAGATTTTTCTTAAAATTACTCTCTATATTCTAATGCACATACAAAATAATTGCAGCAAATATCAAGTCATAGATAAACTTCAAGTAAGTGGTAAATAATTAAAAATGTATGGGCTGGAGGCGCCTCGGTGGCTCAGTCGGTTGAGCATCTGACTTTGGCTCAGGTCATGATCTCGCGGTTCTGGAGTTCAAGCCCCACATCGGGCTGGCTGCTGTCAGCCTGTCAGTGCAGAGCCCGCTTTGAATCCTCTTTCCCTCTCTCTCTGCCCACCTCCACCCCCATTTGTGCTCTTTCAAAAATTAAAAAAAAAAAAAAAAAAGACATCAAAAAATTAAAAAAAAACAACAACAACAAACTATGGGGTTGAGATGTCAGCATTTTCCCCCAAGAGAAGAGGTCTTGCTAAATCAATTAACAGTCTAGAAATTTCAGAAGCTAATGATATCAGACTGAATATTTTAAGTTTTTGAAAGTAAGACGACAGTCATTTCTTTTTAAAGTAATTTTTTTTTTCAACATTTTTTATTTTTTTTATTTTTGGGACAGAGAGAGACAGAGCATGAACGGGGGAGGGGCAGAGAGAGAGGGAGACACAGAATCGGAAACAGGCTCCAGGCTCCGAACCATCAGCCCAGAGCCTGACGCGGGGCTCGAACTCACGGACCGCGAGATTGTGACCTGGCTGAAGTCGGACGCTTAACCGACTGCGCCACCCAGGCGCCCCGACAGTCATTTCTTTAAAATAGCCCAGACCATATGCAGTGGCCTATTTGTTGTTTCCCCTCCAACAAAAAATTTTAGCTTATCCTTGCAAAATTAGTAACACATAACAATTCAAAACCATTCAAAATGACACTATGAAATAAATTTTAATATAAATAATTAGTATTTGTCTAAAGATAATTTATTAATAATAAACAAAGTTAGTGTCTGATATGTTTAAACACTGGAAAATTACAAATCAAAAGACAGGATTCCTAAATTAACTAAAAAATCACTCTTACAACTGTAAAATGAGTCTTAATAATAAATGATCAATCATTAAAGCAATTCTTAAAATATATATATATATATATTTAAAATATATATATATATATATATATATATTTAAAATATATATATATATATATATATATATTTAAAATATATATATATATATATATATATATTTAAAATATATATATATATATATATATATTTAAAAGCAGACCCTTCTATATATTCAATCAATACTTTTCCCAACACTGATGAGGAAAGGCTAGAATTCAGTAACAGTCTAGGTAAAAAGCACATTCTCTAAAGAAGGACTAGAGCATTCTAAGGCAAGGTAGCATGGCATGTGTCAGTAACTTGAGATGCTTTAGTAAGGCTACGGCACAGATTACAAATTGGAAGCAGTGGGAGACGACACTGAGAAGTTAGCAGGAGCCAAAGTGAAAGTGGACTTCCGTGGTAAGTTAAGGGATGGAGAAACACAGTAAAGCATCTGCAACAGGAGAGGAACATGGGCAAATCAGAGTTCTACAAAGATATCTGCTGCAGTATGGAGGACAGACTGATGGGGTGAGAAGACAGGGAAACTACTTACAAGCTGTTTGCAATGACAAAAGCTTGGACCAAGGCAATGGCTCTCACCACAGAGAGGAGAGAAGAAACTTGAGAAATACTAAGAAGTAAAATCATTAGGTGTTAGTTACTGTGAAAACGTGGGGGTAAGAGGTGGGAGGTCTCAAGATTACACTGGAGCTTTGGTGACTAGTGGATGTACCATTCCCAGGGTTAGGTAATAATATTTCTGGACATGCTGCATTTAAGGTGCCACATGGAAACAGCAAGTAGGTCAACAAATTTGAGGATATGGAGCTCAGGACTGAGAGGACCCTAAATTATCAGTGGCTAGGTTGTAAAAGGAATCTGGATGACAGATCATCCAGGGAGTGTAAAGAGTGAGAAGAGACGAAGGCTGAGGGTTTGGAACTAGAGGCACTTAAGTATATGATCCCATCTTCTTGTTAAGAGGAGTCCTTTAGTCCTGTAACTATCACTTTTATTCATTTTAGGAGAAACAGGGGATTATTTAGTCTGCCTTGATTTTACAGATCAGAAAACAGAGGGTCAAAGAAGTTAAGTGACTTTACTTAAAGCTATTGGTAGAAGTGATTGAAAATTCAGGTTTCCAGATAAAGCCCAGGTTGTTCCCTCTTATTATTCGAATGCTCTCTCTCTATAACAAAATGAGGGATAAAAACCACATGATCATCTCATTAGATGCAGAAAAAAGTATTTGACAAAGTTCAACATCTGTTCATGATAAAAACTCTCCACAAAGTAGAATTATAGGGAATATACCTTCACATAATAAAGGCTGTTTATGACAAACCCAATGCTAACATCATATTCAATGGTGAAAAACTAACAGCTTTTCCTCGAAGATCAAGAACAAGACAAGAATGTCCACTCTCCCCATTTGGATTCTACATAGTACATATCATAGTCCTAGTCACAGCAATCAGACAAGAAAAAGAGATAAAAGGCATCCAAATTGGGAGAGGAAGTAAAACTGTCACTATTTGCAGATGACATGATAGTATGTATAGAAAAGCCTAAAAACTCCACCAAAGAACTCTTAGAACTAATAAAAAAATTTAGTAAAGTTGCAGGATACAAAATTAATGCACAAAAATCTGTTGCATTTCTATACACTAATGAACTACCAGAAAGAGAAATAAAGAAAATAATCCCATTTGCAACTGCACCAAAAATAATAAAATACCTAGAAATAAACTTAACCAAGAAGGTAAAAGAACTGTACTCTGAAAACTATAAACGCTGATGAAAGAAACTGAAGATTATACAAACAAATGGGAAGGTATTCTATATTCATGAACTGGGAGAGTTACTATTGTTAAAAATATCCATACTACCCAAACAACCTACAGATTCAATGCAATCCCTATCAAAATCCAAATAGTATTTTTCACAAAACTAGACCAAACAATTCTAAAATTTGTATGGAAAAAGAGAAGACCCTGAATAGACAAAGCAATGTTGAGAAAAAGGAGCAAAGCTGTAGGTATCACAGTCCCAAATTTTTTTTTAAGTTTATTTATTTATTTTTCAGAGCAGGGGAGGGGCAAAGAGAGAGGGAAAGAGAGAATCCCAAGCAGGCTCTGAACTGTCAGCGCAGAGCCCAATGTGGGGCTCGATCCCATGAACCATGAGATCATGACCTGAGCTGAAATCAAGAGTCAATGGCTTAACTGATTGAGCCATCCAGGTGCCCCATAGCCCCAGATTTTAAAGTATACCACAAAGCTATAGTAGTCAAAACAGTATGGTACTGGCTGGCAAAAACACAGACACACAGATCAATGGAATAATAGATACAGATCCCAGAATTAAACCCATACTTATATGATCAATTAATCTACAACAAAGGAGGCAAGAACACACAATAGGGGGAAAGATAGTTTAATCTCTTCAATAAATATTCCTGGGAAAACTGGACAATTAAATGCAAAAGAATGAAAGGGGACCACTTTCTTCTACCATACAGAAAAATAACTCAAAACAGATTAAAGATCTGTGAGACCTGTGGGGCACCTGGGTGTCGCAGTAGGTTAAGCATCTGACTTCAGCTCAGGTCATGATTTCACGGTTCGTGGATTTAAGCTCCATGTCAGACGCTGTGCTGACAGCTTAGAGCGAGTCTGCTTTGGATTCTGTTTCCCTCTCTCTCTCTGCCCTTCCCCCTGCTCATGCTCTGTCTCTCAAAAAATAAAAAAAAAAATGTTAAAAAAAAAATTTTAAAAAAAGAAAAAGATCTGTGAGACCCAAAACCCTAAAACTCCTTAAAAAACACAGGCAGTAATCTCTTTGACATCAGGCTTCACAACATTTTTCTAGTTACATCTTCTCTGGCAAGGAAAACAAAAGCCAAAATAAACTATTGGGACTACACCAAAATCAAGGAAGGAAATCATTAACAAAATGAAAAGGCAACCTACTGAATGGGAGAGGATATTTGCAAATGATCTAATAAGGTGTTAATATCTAAGATATATAAAGAATTTAAACAAGTCAATACCAAAAAACAAATAATCCGATAAAAAATGGGCAGAGGACTTCAATAAAAATTTTTCCAAGAAGACATACGGATGCCAAGAGACACATGAAAAGATGCTCAACATCACTAATCATCAGGCAAATGCAAATCAAAACCACAATGACATCTCACCTTCCACCTGTCAGAATGGCTAAAATCAAAAAGACAAGACATAACAAGTGTTGGCAAGGATATGGAGAATAGGGAACTCTTGTGCACTACTGGTGGGAATGCAATTTGGTTCAACCACGGTGGAAAAGAGTATGGACATTCCTCAAAAACCTAAAAATAGAAATATCATATGATCTAGTAATTCCACTACTGGGTATTTACCCAAAGAAAACAGAAATATTATTTCAAAAAAATATATGCAATCCCTTTGTTTACTGTAGCATTATTTATAATAACCAACGTGTGAAAGCAGCCCAGGTGTCCATCAACAGATGAACGGATAAAAAAGATGTGGTGTGTATATATATATAATGGAACTCAGCCATAAAAAAGAATGAGATCCTGCCTTTTGGTAACAACATGGATGGACCTGGAGGGTTTTATGCTAAGTAAAATAAGTCAGAGAAAGACAAATACCATAGGATTTCACTTATGTGTGGAATTAAAAAAAAATGAATAAACAGATAAATAAACAGAATCATAAATACAGAGAACTAAATGGTGGTTGCCAGAGGGTAAGGGCACTGAGGGGCTGGGTGAAATAGGTGAAAGGGACTAACAAGTACAAATTTCCAGTTATAAAATAAGTCACAGGGATAAAAAGTACAGCATAGGGTATCTATGGTCAATAATATGTTATATGGTGACAAACGGTAACTACATTTATTGTGGTGAGTACAGCATAATGTATAGAACTGTCAAAACACTATGTGGTACAGCTGAAAATACTTAACATTATATGTCAACTATACTTAAATAAATTAAAATTAAATAGAATTAAAATAAAATAAAATATGTGCTCTTTTTGGTACTGTAACCTTCTTGCAATTCTGCCTCATAAATCTTCAGAGGACAAGAAGGCAAAGATTCCTTCTTCAGTGGTTGATGACAATAAATGCTTCTGTTGTTGTTATTTTGTATATATCATCAAAACTAAAATGCTGTATTTCCAAGGCTAAACTTCCATCAATACAGTTCGTTAGTAAGACCCCAAGTTTACAATTCACACATGTTTCTTGAGTAATCTGGGAAACAAAGAAATTGCTATAATTATGAGTAGCAAATGGCAATTCTATCAAACACACACACAGAACACTTATGAGACACCTCAGAGGAAAACAGCTATAGCTATTCTGTGCAGTCCTTTTTAAAGCTGAGATGGTCAAGAATGGGTTTCGCCAGTGAATTCTATCATACGTCCTAGAAGATATTTTCATAATTACACTTAAGAAAAACAAAAAGCAAGAGATTTCTTTGGCCCACCTGCTTGGTTTGGCTGTTGCCAGCTTGGAGATTTGACAACATTGGTGGATCCTGGAGGTTTGAAGGCAGCAGCAGTTGTGAGACCAGCCACCCCTGGTCTAGTGGCACCTGGGCTCTCCTGTCTCTCAGGCATGCTCCGAGCTGAAGCTACTGATGGGACCAATTGCTGAGGAGTCTCCTGGGTGTTGCTAGAAAGGAAACAAGGAAACGCTTTGGTGAAGTGATAGCAGTCTGGCTTAGCAATGAGCCTTTCTTTTCTCAATCTATTAAATCTCTAAGGAAAATAAAAATTATTAATGGATATTTTAAAAAAGAAAACCATGACTGAGGGACCATCTTTCTTTGAAACAAACAAAACAAAACAGGAAAGGAGGAAAGGAGTCAGATTACATTTGTTCACTACTTTGCAAATTCTCTTTAAAAGGTCTACCAGGAGAAATTAGGCGATTAAAACATTGTTACACCCAATCCCTTCGAAAAATAAGCTATTTCTCTCTTCCTATTCTTATTTCAACATTTCAGAAGAGTCATCTAGATTAAAACAATTAATTAGTAAAGAATCCCTTATAATCTCTATGAAATGGCATAGATATCTCTTCCCCCTCCTTCTTACATTCTTCTGGAGTTTATGAACTAAGTTTTCCTGACATCTTAACAGTCACTCTTTTCACTCACATACTCACTCACTTATTCATTCATTGAATAAACATTTAAGCACCTATTACATGCCAGACATTGTGCTCAGCACTGGCCACAGAGTGGTAAACAAGAGATAACATCCCCTGCTTAATAGAACATACAATGTTGGGTGTTCATAACACAGATAAACAAGACAAAACCACCACTGTCCTCACTCAAAGTTATTTACTTGCTTAACAGGAGGCCTCATCTGTGCTGGTTTCAGTTTGAGTTAGAAGACCATATGGCTTTTTATTACCCTGTCATTTGTTATTTATAATTATATATTGTCATTTCAAAAAAAATCATTTTAAGTAGCTCAAATTATAAAATGTGTACTTTGGAATGATATAATACTATAGCAGTTCCTCTCAAGTGAAGTATCACAATAATAATTATTGTAACAACAATAAGAATACATTATACTAACTTCTGAACAAAAATCAAGGTACTGGTTGCTTAAATAATTCCATGCACAGAAACTCAAGTCCTTCCATAATTGAAACAAACAGCTGGAGGAATAGATCAATAAAGATAGGATACTAATTAATGACCAGTGAAATAAGTGCCCTTAATTATACTGCTTCGGCTGAGATTATTTCAATGAAAAGAAATTTCAAATTCAATCATGACCACTATACTACCATTCTAGGGGCTCCTGGGCACCTGGGGTGGTGTGGGTGACTTCAGTCAATTGAGCATCCAACTCTTCATTTCAGCTCAGGTCAAGATCACAAGGTTCATGAGATCGAGCCCTGTGGCCTGCTTGGGATCCTCTCTTCCTCTTTCTCTCTGCCCCTTTCTCTCTCTCTCTCTCTCTTCCTCAATCTCTCTCACTCTCTCTCGTTTTCTCTCAAAATAAATGAGTAAACTTAGAAAAAAAAAAAAAAAAAGAATACCTAATTTTTCCAATGCTCTTGAACCTGGGATGAAAACTAACAAAGCAGACCTGAAACTGCCTAGTCTTAGGAAGGCCACTTGTAAGGTTGGCCTCTAACTGGCATTTGAGAACTTGGCCAGTAAACAGTTCCCTACAGTCATATAAAACTTTTTCTAAAAGATAAGAGTAGCTCACTGTGCCTAAACTGTATAAACAACATGGTTTATGTTGAACACCTGCTTTCCTTCTGAGAGTCTGGACTTACAGTATAAACTAGGCACAGGGTGACAAAATAAGGAGCCCCAATAAAAGTTTGTCTTGGGCGCCTGGGTGGCTCAGTCAGTTGAGCGTCTGACTTCAGCTCAGATCTGACTTCAGGTCATGATCTCATGGTTCATGGGTTCCAGACCCAAGCTGGGGTCTGTGCTGATGGCTCAGAGCCTGGAGCCTGCTTCAGATTCTGTGTCTCTCTCTCTCTGCCCCTGCCCTGCTTGCCCACACTCTGTCTCTCCCTGTCTTCCTCTCTCAAAAATAAACATCAAAAAAAGTTAAAAAAAAAAAAAAGTTTGTCTTATGTACTCAGTTTCTAATGAGCTTTTCCAGTAAACAACATTTTGCACGTTTTGTCACAGCTCACTGCTATAGGAAGGAACACATCCTGTGTGACCTCACTGAGAAAGGACTTTTGGAAACTTGAGTGTCTTTTCTTCTGGACTTGATCCCATGTACCCTTTCCCCTTGCTGATTTTGCTTTGTGTTCTTGTACCATAATAAATCTTAGTCATAAGTACAACTATATACCCAGTTCTGTAAGTCCTCTAGTGAATCATCAAACCTGGGGGTGGTCCTGGGGTGCCTCTGACACTAAACAGTTTTGAAAAATCATACTAGAGCTAGTTTAACTTTCTTGAAATATCATTCCCTATTATTGTTCTCTCAAATTCAAGTGTAACAGAGCCATCACCTTCTTTATTTTTTAAAAAATTTTTTAATGTCTATTTTTGAGAGAGAGACAGAATTGAGTGGGGGAGGGACAGAGAGAGGAAAACACAGAATCTGAGGCGAGCTCCAGGCTACGAGCTGTCAGCACAGAGTCCAATGCGGTGCTCAAATTCACGAACTGTTGAAATCATGACCTGAGCCGAAGTCAGACGCTCAACCGACTGAGCCACCCATGTGCCCCTAAGATGTTTAAATCTTAAACAACTCTTTAGATACAAAGTGTGAGCAGGAAATTATAAAGACAGACCTTATAAAATTCTAGGGGCACCTGGGTGGCTCAGTCAGTTAGGCATCCAACTCATGATTTTGGCTTAGGTCATGATCTGATGGTTCATGAGTTCCAGGCTCTGTGCTGACAGTTCAGAGGCTGCTTGAGATTCTCTCTCTCTCCCTCTCTCTGTCCCTCCCCTGCTCACTCTCACTCTCTCTCAAAAATAAATAAACTTTTTAAAAAGTTCTAAATTATAAGAAAGAAAGCTGTTCCATTTATGTTTAAATTCAGGACTGTCAGCAGATCTCAACATTCCCAGGGGAAATAGATCTCTACTTAAAAAATTTAATGTAGTAATGAAAGAATATTAGGTTTTATTGAGACAATCGTATATCTGAATAAATAACACTTAGGCCCATAAAAAAGCTAACTTCTTTTTTCCTAATTTTTAGTATTAGCTACTACTTAAAGAAAATACATAAACAATAGGTATTGTTGTACTGAAGATTAAAGAGTTAATAAAGCCACTGGCTATATTATTTTATATTTGGGAACAAAATGTTATAATAATCACTAACAGAAAAATATTTTGAATTAATGACTGATTTATTAATACAGTGGCATGATTACTTAGATTAGTATCTTATTTCTGAAATTATGACTCATATATATTTTTTCTAAATTTAAGTTGTTGAAGATATACCTATATTCTAAACAAAATTAAAATGCCTTCTAAAGGATTCTAATAAGCAAACCAGAATAAATCCATAAATACCTTTAGCTAATTCCACAGAAGCTAAGGATCAAATATAGTCATTTTTCCTAGTCTGTCAAATAAATAAGCACTGATATATTAAATGGAAATGACTTCCATCTCAAGAATACCAAAGTTTTTGTTTCATATTACAAAAACTCAACACAGAAAAATACACTAACAGAGCAAAGGTTTCTTTACAAAACCGACCTGTTGAGAAAAAAGAAAAAGGAAGAAAAGTGAACTTTCAGTGTCTGGAACCTGATTTATTTTGAGTTTACATTCCTTTCCCACATTTGTTTAACTATTACAACAAATAAATTTCGGCTGCAGATTGACAACAGTTGGAAATTTTGTTTATTTTCAATGGAAAAACTGTTCAAAAAATACTCCTGAGGTAAATTTTATTCTAATTATATATTTAATTTTTTTTTTTAAAACCCAACCATACATCACAGGTTTAATTATCAATGTTTAAACAGTTTTTGGCTAAAGTGTTACCAAAAAATTAATATACTAGTAGACTCTGAAGTAGTAGGAAAGGAATATTTCTGGAAGGATCATCATCATTATAAGCATTCTTCTGTCAAAACTCTAAAAAAGGACCTAGACAAAGAGAGAAGCCATGAGCCTCCTTCCTTCCTGAATTGTGTTTGCAAGAAATTTTTTCCTAAGCAGAATTTTTTACCTTAAGACTTTTTTGTATCAAAATTCAAAATGCTGAATATACTATAATAGAAAGAAACAAGTTTGGTGGTATACTATACTTTATTATAATTTTAGAGATTATTCTCTTAGAAAAGGAAAAATAAGAGATAAGACATGTGACCGTCCCAACTGCTTTTTCTTCTCACTTGAGTTCACTAAGGTCTCCTCAGAGAACCAAATGTTCCTGCTGTTGTAGAATGCCAACTCACTTATCTTGTTGAAAATCATTTCCCTTCCCAAATACCGAAATATGTTTAGTTTGTGCCTATTGCTGTTAATAAAAAGTAATGATAATGGCTACCTGCTCTACAAGTGGGTCCATGGATAGTGTCAGTCAGCCCATTACTGCATGCACATCTTTTTTGTTCTTTAAACAAGAAGTTTATTTAAACAACAAAATGTTTTACTTGAAGGGAAAACTATCTAGGATTCACTTATTTCAGAGTACTATCTCTATTTAAAGACAGACTGCATGTAAAAGCTATGTATGAAAATGTTATAAAACTGTCCTTGTTTTTGCAACGGTAAATGAAAAAAACATTAAAGTTCTCTCATCAAGCAAGGTTTGCAAGAATTTTAATGTTATTCTTTTATATTAAATAGTGAGTACAAAATAACTTACTGGAATATAAAGATAAGGGCTGACTGAGCAGGGCACTAATGAAGGGAATATTGTCTCATAACTAGTATTTTTCTCCATCTTATTTCCGTTTTCCCCATCCCATCTCCACTTGATATCAATCAAAACATATCATTGGTCACTTAGCTTTTTAAAAATGCAATAGGTACTTTTCTGGAGAGAATATCTAGAACATTCCATTAAGTTCTCTAAGGGACTTTTTATTCTCAGTGTGGTCAGTAGCCTGTCTCTGTACAGACAGAGTTAGCTCTGATGATGAAAGATTTCTGTTCAATTAACACTCACAATTCCACAAATATAAAATTATTTGGGGAGGTTTTTTTTCCTTAGAGAAAAATGGACAATGATCTCTCTCCCTCTATTTAAACATCCTCCTAAAAAGTTATATAATTAAGTATATTGAAAACCTCCATAGCAGTGGATAGGCTCTAAACACATAATCAGTGGATGGCCCAAATCATATCAGGTTTTTACTAATTATAGTCATAGCTGTATACCCCATCATTAATTTTATGCTCCATCAGAAATGATTTTATACAGTTATTTCATTAAGATTACACCTTTAGTGAACACTTGGGATATTTTTATTTTTTATATTATGCCTAATAATTTTTGGCATCATGGTTAAGTTTAGTAAAAAAATTAATTTTGTGTTTCAGAATTTCCCAGATATGGTAAAATTGTTGTTTGCCCCAGTAAAAACTTCGTATTAAGTACTATAAGTAGTAGCCAATCAAAATGAATTGTTTTATTATTCTTTTTCATTTCTGCAAAAGGTATAAAGGTATATCTTACTAAACAATTGATTATTCTAGTACAGCTACATGCACGCAATAAAAGGGTTCCACTATAATTTAAATACTTGCAAAACTACTAATAATTTCATACCAACATCAAATGTGCTATTAAAAAATGTCACAAGGGGTTAAAAGGAAAGTTAATGACCATACAAAATAACACGCTTGTGCAATAAGCATTGCACTGAATTTACAGTTAATTTAAAACAACACAAATCCACTCTAGGACTTTCTCATCTGGCTTATTAATATAGTGGTTAAGTGTTAAAGAGAAAGCAGTATATTTCACAGCAAACCACCACTGTGATATGCGCTGCCACAGTACCTTGCTTCCTTAACATGGATAGAGCCAGTTGACTTCCTGGAGGCCTGGAGGTACGAGAAAGCTAAAGGCTTGGAAACAGGGCTGATGCAAAGTGCATCCAGGAGTGTGTGATATTTATCAGGACTGGAGAGCCTGGTGAGCATTCAGAAAGAGGTTTAAGACGAAAAATCACAGGACCAATAGCAAAAAGTAGTTTTTACAGTCTATGATTGGAAACATTTTCAGAAAGAGCTACAGACAGAAGCATTTTACAGACAGGCAGAAAAAACAAAGCAGTAGAAAGAGGATAAAAAGAAGGGCAAAGAGTATTCTATTATTTGACTCATTCATATGGAAATGACTAGATTTTCACCAAAGCTTAGATTGAGACAATCTTTTAGAAAGCGTGTAAAGCTATAAAGACTACTAGACATTATGTAAAAACAGAATCTCACAAAAATAAAAAGTTACTATTCTTTTTGGGGGAGGAGAGGTGTTAGAATAGTTTGACTTTAGATCACCCTCAAATACAATCAGTTTGTGGGAGAAGAGAATACCAATAGAAACTTAAAATATCTACTGATAGTTCATTCTGTTTCAGATTATGAAAAACTAAAAATTATACAAACCCCACAACATGCAACTGAGAAGTATCCTAGACAAATGGCAGTAATGGAAAGAGATGAACAGGTGATTTAAAGAAAAACCAGTAACAGGGTGCCTGTGTGGCTCAGTCAGTTAAGCGTCCGACTCTTGGTTTCGGCTCAGGTCATGATCTCACGGTTTCATAGGTTCAAGCCCTGCCTTGCGCTCCATGCTGACAGTGCAGAGCCTGCCTGGGATTCTCTCTCCCTCTCTCTGCCCCTCCCCCGACTTGTGCTGTCTCTCTCTCTCTCAAAATAAAAAAATAAACTTAAAAAAAGAAAAACCAGTAAGAAACACTGTGGGAGAGGTCTATGACCCGGGTAAAACGTTCACAACACAATCAAGGTCTCATACGGAGCTGTGACTGTTTCAAGTGGCTATGTCTTCTTTGAGGGGACCTGTAAGGCTGTGAAAAGTGTTGGAAATCACACAAGACACACCCTGCACATAAAGCTCTACCTGGTTTTTGCAGCAAGAACAGCAGACACAGTAGCAGCTGCACTGCTCAGAGCCGCAGCACTGTATCTAGCAGGAGAAGAGAAGGTAGAAAAGTTTCGAAAACCTTCCAAAGAACTTGTTGCCACACTGCTTGTGTTGCTGCTTAAATTGATAGGTAGGGAAGGGAAAAAAAAGAGGAGAAGAACAAAAAGGGAAAGTGAGAAGAGGCAGCATAATAAAGGTAAGATAGTAAACATCCTACATTAATAGACATTATAAAGGTACAATACAGAAGTGTAACAGAAGGTCAGGTCATTTATTTACTGTTGCTATGATTTCTCACAGAAATTAAAATTTGATATATTATCCTCCATAAAACTGATTTTTGAGATACAAATGCTTTTGAATGTATTTAACTTCTGACTCTAATCCTATTTAAAGTTAAATCAATATCATACATCACACATGTGAGGATTGATTTGTCAGCATCTAAGTAGAAAATAAATCTAAACATGACGGCTTGAATTTCTGTAAGCAGAGAAAGGAAGGTTATGTCGATTACTCTAAAAAGCCTCTACGTAAAGAGCTTTACCTTAGAGATGATATACACCCAGAGCCTGACATTTTAATGAGACTATGCTTTCAAGAGAAGCAGGTACAACCAGCTGCCTATTCAGAAGCAGCAATACATATTAAAAGGAATAAGAAATAACTTTAAAATATTGAGAATGAACCTCCTTGGGGAAGAAAAGCACCCCTGTAAAATAAACAGCACAGTTTAAGTGAATACGACTAAAAACAGCACTCTCCCTAATGTTCTATACTCCTATTTTCAGTTAGCTCTGTCAAGACTCAAAAATGCTGGTATAAAATTTTATTTCCAGAACTCTTATGATTAAAATAATAATATTTTCCTTTGGTCTTTTAGAAAAGGTCAAACACCTGGACAGGAATTAACATTCCATCATTAGGGCTGTGATGCTTTTCAAGTTGGTTATCAACTTGAAATTGAGAATTTCTTTTTTATTAAGTAAAAAGAAGACCTAAAATGCACAGCGTGAAACCTATGGTCTCCTCCTTTATGCGTGCAAGTTATTAATAAACATTCTCACCATTCTATGATCACTTTTTTCACAACTGGTGACAGTGGCCACCTCCAACACAAAGCAAGTATGTGCCAGACTCAACTCAGGTTAATTTAAATGAGAGCTCAGGTGTCTGAAACTGTCTTTTCTCCTTGTTGGAAGGATTTGATAATCCATTATTCCTAGTTTCACTGGCTATAACTTTACAAACCGTTAGAAAGCAAATTAAAGAGCAGTGGCAAGCCATTTTTAAAAATTATACAGAGTTGTTTAAGTATAATAATGTTTTCCCAAGCCTATAATTTAATTGAACTGTAGCGCTATGTTTTAGCAACTGTCGTGAATGGCTAGAAAAGAAAGAATGGGGCGAGAAAGAGAAAAGAAAGATGCTATTAGTGTCAGAGTAGGGTAACATGAGTGTCATGCAATGTGGACGAATCAAGTTACCAAATGCCTCAATTGTGAATTTCTCGATTACTCTGCATCTTTCACGCAATGGGTACTATTTGGGGGAAGTAATGGAGAATAATAAGAAACTAAAGTCTGTTTAAAAAAGAAAAGGAAACTGTAATGGATTTCTTTCATGGCATTGTATCATAAATATTCATATAAAAGGACTTAGCATGAGTGCAGTCCTGTACAATCTTACAAGTAACCTCAATATCTTTAGAATACGTGTGGGCACCCAGAACATAAGATCTCTAGTTCTCCTATTTTAGAAGTGATGCTCTAATTCAGCAGACTTATAACAAACTCAAGGGAACTGACTTTCCAAATCACAACGAATAAATAGAAGGCATAGACCCTAACTCTATATTTATGTTTGAATCTGAACAAGAGAGAGGAAAAGAGAGAGAAACATAAAATCAATGTAAAGCGGTGTTCCACAGCTGAGCGCCAAGCTTTCTAGTCTATATATTAATGATGTCAGTTCTGTAATCTACGATCACTTGTTCCCTTTTAGTCCATTTTAGTATTTAATTGCACCATCAGCATTAAAATTTAGACATACCAAAAAGGAAAAAAAAAAAACTCTACCTAGAATATGTAGTCACTTTCGAGAGTGTGGCTACTTGGCTACCAATATGTAAAACCTGAGGTGCTGCAGGTGGGGGAGGTCCACTCCTAGGTAGGTCTTCCCAAGAACTGTCAAACCTAAGTTTTCAGAAGCAAAATAAGCAAGGCAAAGGAAATATTAAGGAAAAGTACAGACACTTAATCATCTATCCACCTTTTAAGTACACTGGTTCCATTTGGGAAAAACTCCAGCTTTTGTTCTTTAACTTCATATCTGCAAAAAGTTAAAACCAAAACCAACATCCTCACCATCACCAAACAGAGACTGTCCCCATCCCCCATTTTTTTTAACATGGCTACCTCCGTGTGGGAGAAAGGTAGATGGGAATTCCCACACACCTAGTCCCAACACTGTGTATTATGTACTATGTAGGTATCCAATACAAAGTACAAAAGACTATGTACTTTGCATGCTTCAGGGAAGTTAGGCTCCACAAAATTAATTCAGTTGCCCAATATCATATACCTAGTAAGGGTCAGGTGGAATTTGAACCAGGTCTGTCTGTACTATTTCCACTACATAATGCTTTCCAGCATCTTGTGGGGTGGCTGTCTGAGTAGGGCACTGCAAGAAAGCAACTGAAAACATCCTATCAAGTCAGAATGCTGTGTTTGCAGATCTGGAATTACACAGATGTTTATCTCCATGGAAACAAAGTATTTTATCCATTCACACAACAAATACTTGCATGTAATTGTGTTGCTTTATTTTTTTACTTTGTTTTTCTCCTGTCCATACCATTTTTTCTTCTGAATGCCAGAACTGAATTTTAGAAGAACTATCACCAGGTTAAAAAAAAAAAATGAAAAATTCAGTGTGAGGCTTGAAAGAAGAAAGCACAATGTGTAACACTTTGGGAAGAAAAAATAAATAGGAGAAATACAAAATTGCCCATTGTTTAAAAAAAAAAAAAAGAGCCTGTGAATAAAAAAAATAGAGGTCAGTCGTGTTACATAGATTTTCAGAATAGAAAATGGAACACTAAGACAGAAATAGAAAGGGAGAGAGGTTATATTCCCACTTTTTATTTAGCATTGGTCATACCTTTACCAGAATGTTGAAAAACAAGGTAGACAACTGAAGAAAAATGTCATGGTAGAATTTAAGCATCATTTAGGAGACAGAGTAGAAATGTTAAATAAGAACTGTAAATCCTATACCAGGGGTCAGCAAACCATGACTATCGGACCAAATAAATTAAGAGTGGTTTTCATATTTTAAAATGCTTTTTATAATTTTTTAAAAATTTATTATTTTGAGAAAGAGAGTGCACGAGTCGGGGAGAGGCAGAGAGAAAAAAATCCCAAGCAGGCTCTGCACTGTCAGCACAGAGACCAATGTGGGGCTAAACTCCTGAACTGTGAGATCATGACCTGAGCCAAAATCAAAATGCTCAACTACCTGAGCCACCCAGGAGCCCCTAAATGGTTTTTCTTATTTTAAAGAAAAGAAGGAGCGCCTGGGTGGCTCAGTCAGTTAAGCATCCAACTTCGGCTCAGCTCATGCATGATCTCACAGTTGACATGTTTGAGCCTCACGTGGGTCTCTATGCTGACAGCCCAGAGCCTGGAGCCTGCTTCAGATTCTGTGTCTCCCTCTCTCTCTGCCCCTCCCCACTAGCACTCTGTCTCTCTCAAAATCATGAACATTAAGAACATTTCAAAAAACTGAAAAGAATAATAACATTCCATGATACATGAAAATTACATGAAATTCAAACTTCAGCTCTCAGATAGTTTTAATGAGCTTTAAATAAAGCTTTATGGAAAGCAGCCAGGTTCTCTCATTTACCTATGTCTAGGGCTGCTTTTACACTACACACACAGGTTAGCAGCTGTGACAGGCCAGGTGGCTCACAAAACCTAACATATTTACTATCTACCTGGATCTTTACAAAAACAGCTTGCTGACCCCCATCCTAGAGATAACATCTCTACACAGCTACCAGAGTAAACTTTTAACAACACAAATCTGACCCTGTCTGTCGCTGAGCAGCTCTGCTCTAAAGACACCTGTGGTTTTGGGCTCCCTATTCTCCAGTAAGAGCTCTTCCTTTCTGCCCTGCTCCAATCCAACTGCTTTTTCCTCTCTTCCTGAGAAAGGCCAAGTTTCTCCCCACCTCTAGGCCTCTGCACAGTCTGCTACCACTCACTTTCTATACCTACCTCTCTACCATACCTTCACTGGGCTAATTCCTAAGCGTGCTTCTGGCCTCAGTTTAAATGTCACCTTCTCAGGGAGGTCTCAATAATTCCCCAAATCACCTTAGGTTGCCCAGGTCCTATGCTTTCAAAATACCCTGTATTTTTTCTTCACAGAACTTGTTACTAATGAAATCATATAGTCTGTGGGGTTATTTGTTTAAATCTGGATTCCCTCATTAAATTAGAAGCTTCCTGAGGTTAGGGACCAATTATGTTTACTGGTATAAGTGAAGTGCTTACCACAATGTAAACAATAAATGTTTGTTGAATAAATGCATGAATGAAACTTACTGTTTTCAAATACAGAAGTCACTTACAATATACATATATTTCTTAGAAAATACTTGTACCTTCAAAAGACTATACAGCAATCAGGTTAAACAGGTACTATAATACTGCCTAAGCAAGAAGGGTCACATCATCTAAGAAATTACTAGACCTCTAAAAGTATCTTTAAAAATGCCCTTTACAACATAAAGAACTATCAGTAGTCTAGAAGAAAAAGAGAAAACATAAAGAATTATCAATGTCTACATATGACTATATTAATGAGGACAGGAAAGAAAAGGGATAAGGTGGAGTTCAGTCTTCCAATACCTCCATGAAATGTGCTGATCGGAAAAATGAGCGCCAATTGAGAATAAACTTCACATAATTCATGAAATATCTTCTAAAGCCAGATTTCCAAGTTGCCAAACAAATGCACTTGGCAGGTTTCCCATGAGTTATGCACACCTATTTCTTTGCTTAGCCAACCTCTAAAACTACTAGACTTAAGAAAATCTTGAACTACCTCATTTAATATGGAACAGACATCAGTATCTACTCTAATTCTGCCATCCCCTAATATTTATCCCTTTTAGGATTGGGAGGAAGCTCTAATTCATGTCACCTCTGCAGCAGCCAAACTTCCTGCTTTGTCTGTTACTTGAGTTTTCATTTCTTACCAGAGAGAGGTATGAAGACTTAAATCCTTCCCAGGTATGTCTGAAGAGTTGGGCTTGCAGCCTTTTAGTCTGCTTTTCTTAGGAAAACTGAACAAAGAGCCATTTGCGCATTATCTTTCTCATCAATTGTGTCTTTCTTTGCATAGTTTCGACATTGTCTCTTTCCATGCTTTCTAATGGGGACCCATGCTAACAATTTGTCCAGGTGTGAGGCTGCTCATCCTACTAATTTACCATTCTGCAGGACCAGGGAATGGACCTCTCTTTCTCTGCCCCAGTCCTGACAACTACCCAAATGCAAGATCCTTATGCTGTGTATTCCACCTCCTCCCTTTTTCTCAGGGGCTTCAATTGATATATTTCCTTTGCATTTTCCATCTCCCTCTCCACTGCATGCTTTGAGTCCCCATTCAAAACCACTATAAAATCGCCTTTTTGCAAAGGAAACAAAACACCAAAAGCCCAATTATAGAATAATTTCTCGTAAAAAAATAATAATAAAACACATGAACAACAAAACTACCTTTCCCTTCCATTTTCCTATTCTTATTAAAAGTCAAGCTGAATGATAGTTTCACTCCAGCAACTCTGTCTCCATTTCCTCACCTGCCTGTCACTCTTTAACCACCTCAAGTGGGCCTCATCCTCCAAGCTTTATAAAACCGTATTTTTGTCAAGGTAACTAATGATCTCTCTGTGGCTAAATTGACAGTTTGTGTTCCTCGTTTTCTTTTTATTGTGGTAAAAAACACAACATAAAACTACCTTCTTAATCATTTTTTTTTTTTTTTTTTTTTTTTTTATTTATTTTTGGGACAGAGAGAGACAGAGCATGAACGGGGGAGGGGCAGAGAGAGAGGGAGACACAGAATCGGAAACAGGCTCCAGGCTCCGAGCCATCAGCCCAGAGCCTGACGCGGGGCTCGAACTCACGGACCGCGAGATCGTGACCTGGCTGAAGTCGGACGCTTAACCGACTGCGCCACCCAGGCGCCCCTTAATCATTTTTAAGTGTACATGCAGTTCATTAGTCATAAGTATATTCATTGTGAAATAGACCTTTAGAACATTTTTATCTTGCAAATCTTGAACTATAGCCATTGAACAACTCCTCTTCCCCCCCCCCAACCCCCTGACGACCACCACTCTACTTTCTGTTCTGTGAATCTTCTTTAATACCTCATATAGGTAGAATTGTACAGTTTTGTCTTTTTGAGTACATTCCTCATTTTACTTAGTCTTGGTATGAAACCCAGCTGAGCACTCCTTCTCTTCTCCTGTCTTCTGTACCTCAATCGTACACACTTGCCTGTCTTTAGTACTATTTTACTGGCTATTCCTAGAAGCCTGACTCACTGTCTTCCTCTTTACCTCATCCCAACAATCTTGACTTTAGTGCTGTCACGTTGAATCACTGAATAACCTGACGGCTAAATTCTTTGGCTTCTTCACTTCATTGATAATTCTTCTAAGGCTAAATCTTAGGCCTGGAATATCTCAGCCATGCACTCCAGAATTCATAGCCTCTATTTTTCATCAAAAAGAATAATACACCTAAAATCTGGATTTTAAGCACCTCTTTGTTTTGTAACTTACTCCTCTACATCTTGAGTCTATTAGCTTCTTTACTATACTGAACTGACATTTACCACGGACTCTTACCAACTAAATTAATCTTTACCAAATTCACACAATCTTAGCAGCATTTCTCTATCCATCAACCCCTGCCCCTCAGTATTTCTACACTCTTGTCAGCACTTCCTCTAAAATATACACCCATCCAACTCTCTCACTCTCCATTAATACCTCCTTGGCCTAAGCTCCTATCATCTCTTGCCTGAACTAAGGGAATTCACATAACTAGTCTGCTATGTTCATTATTTCTCCCTCACAATCAATTTTACATAGTATTCAGAGTGATCTCTTTATGATTAAAATCCTATATTGGGCTTTCTGATTAACTGGGATAAGAATCTAAATCCCTTAACACAACTTACAAGGCAAAAAATGATCTGGTTTCTGACTACCTCACTCAATCTCTCATCTCTCTCTCCTTTATTAACAATGCCCCGGGGCGCCTGGGTGGCTCAGTTGGTTGGGCTTCCGACTTTGGCTCAGGTCATGATCTCACTGGTTGTGAGTTCGAGCCCCATGTTGGGCTCTGTGCTGACAACTCAGAGACTGGAGCCTGCTTCAGATTCTGTGTGTCTCTCTGTCCCTCCCCCACTTGTGCTGTGTGTGTGTGTGTGTGTGTGTGTCTCAAAAATAAACATTAAAACAAAACAAAACAAACAAAATGCCCTAGTCACAGTGGATCTCTTTCAGTTCCTTAAACACACCATGCTGAATCCTGTCTCAGGGCCTTTGCACTTGCTATTCCCTCTGCCTACAGAGCCTATCTTCTCCATATTTGCATGGCTAACGCCTTCAGGTCATTCATGTTTCAACTCAAACGCCTTCTTTTTCCCTAACTAGTGTCTAATGACTTCACTCCTCTCTTTCCCTCATTATACTTGTCATATTGTCCTATATTATTTCTTTACAGAATAACATCATAACATAAAATTTTATTGTTTATTTGCTTTTTTTTTGCATGTCTGCTCCATTAGACTGTAAGTCCATGACAGAACCTTGCCTCTGTTATAAACCAAGCATCTATAATAGGGAGTAGCACACAATAAGTACTTCACAAACACTTGCTGGATTTATTATATGTGTATGTAATAAACATTAGCTGGGATCACTAAAGCCTGAGACTAAGTGAGAATGTTTGGAAAAGAAGAAGACACAGCTGTAGATTTAGGTTAAGGAAACAGTCCATATTATCAGGTGAAATCAATCACTCATATCTGCCTCTGACCCACACAGCTTAATTGTCCCAGGATTTTTCAATTGACTTTCTTGGGATTACCTACATAATTGTCAGACATTAATCCCAAGGATTAAATATGACAGGTGAGATGGTGAGATTTTACAAGTGTAGAATCAAACTACTGCTTGCTTTATAATTTTAGGAACCATATGACATGACTAACTTTTATAGGGTTTATTTTCTTTTAAAATCCCTAATATTTTTATATTTGCTTTTGCTAACCTTATCCATCCCCTATCACAAATTCTCTCCCAGAAGAGCAAAATTATTTCGTCTAAACTGCACATAACCATATTAAGTTTCTTGTTCTTTTTTTCTACTACATTTGGTCCATTTTCTGGTTAAGGTATAAGTGAGCCATACCTCTCGACCTCATGATACCCACAAATTTAGGCAGCAAGCTGTAGAAGTCCTCGTGCTTTAAAACAATATCCTTTGATTCAATTCCTTCAACTATTATGAATCTAAAAATTTGATAATCATTAACCTCATTAAATTCAGTGGTACCTTAAAAAGCCTTTCTTTCATGACTTGTTAAAATTAACATTTCCCGCAATTTATTGAAAATGCGTTAAGTTGGCTGTGATTTGTTTCTTGAGGACTTAATTCTGGGTCTTGGCAATTCTGTCCTTTACTGAGTGCTCACTAGCAAGGCTTTACAAATGTCTCCTAGGACAGGAGGAGTTAAGATGGCGGAGAGGTATGGGGAATGGGATTTCCCTAGTCCCTCAAACCTGGCTGTACTGAGGTCAGCTTGGAACCCCAGGAAATCTATCTGTGGAGGGAGATGGCTTGGTGGCCCAGAGGTGCATGTATGCGAATTGGGGAGATAAAACGGCACAGGCACAGAGGGGAGGGATCCTCTTCTGTGGAGAGACAAAAGGGAGAGAAAGAGAAGCTGTGGGTCATGGTATTGAGTTAGGCCAAGGGAAGAACTTCTCCAGACCATGGAATGGGGAATGAGAAATACAGAGAGTTGCAGTCTCTACTTTGCAAACAGCCTTAGGAGCCAAAGATGGGGAGTTTTCAAAAGCGCCTGACTGCCATGTGCATGTGCCTGTGGGGGAGGGGAGCCAGCACCTGGAAGCCAGCCCCTGGGGTGCTGTAGTGATCTCAGGGGAGCACTGGGAGAGAATAGTCCCCTTCCTCAAGTACTGTGGGAAGAGGGTTTATTGCCCACACCAAGGGCAGAAGACCCTGCAGGCACCAGCGATATCAGCAGGGTGGAATGGTGCTACTCCAGAACTGGGTCCCGGTGGTGTGCGATTCTTTAAGACATTGTTGTTTGAATCCCAGCCGAGTGCCTAGAAGATGCGGGGGAGACTGTGAAGCAGGGCAAGCCAGCCGCCTGTGCTGCTCTGTGAGGGCTGCCGGAAGAGTGTGGTTTGAGACACCTGGTCTGGGGAGGAGAGACGGGGGTGTTGCCATTTCTCCCCCCATCACCAACATGGTGGCACTTCAGGGAACAGGACAGCAGCCCCCAGTGTAGGCGGGACCTGATTGCACCAAACCCCACCCCTCCGTGCCCGGTAACTGCTTATCTACTGGAGCAGGATTGACACTGAGTGACCCAAAGGCCTCTCCTCCAGACCAGCACAGTCCCAGGCACCAACAGACAACTGTCCTGCACTTTTGTATGTTAGTCTGCTATTCTTTTGTTTTCCTTTCTTTCCTTCTCTTTTCTCCTCTTTTTCTTTCTACTCTCTTCATTTTTTCCTTTGGAATCAGGCTCATAGTTTCTGATTTGAGTTTTGGTCAATTCTAATTATATGTGCGTATTTATGTTCTTTCTATCTCTGCTTTGCTTCTTTGTTTAATCAGGTGTTTTCACTCTATTATTTTTACACCTTTTCTATATCTCTTTCTTCTTTATTTTCCTTTCTCTCTCTCTGGATTAAGACACATAGTTCCTTTGATCCTCTGCTTCGTCTTTTTGTTTTTGTTTTTGTCCCTTTCATTTCTCTCTTTGTATGGGATCAGGTCCCCTGCCTTTTCCTTTTTTCCTGGGTTACTTCAACAAACAAATCAAAGCACACCTGGTGTGGAAGGCATAAACAATCCACCACTACGAGTAAGGAGAAGCTCTGTACAAGAATGACCAGTGGGACAGAGCAGTCATATACACAACAACAGACTGCACACAACACACTCCAAAAACGCTTCCTGAAGTGCCAGGCCCTCTTTAATAGTGTTCTTAGGTGCAGGACACATAACAAGCTATTAAAACATGTAAAAGACAGAAACCCAGCCAAAATGATGAAATGGAAGGATTCTCCTCAAAAGAAATTCCAGGAAAAAAATGACAGCCAGAGAATTGCTCAAAAGAGACACAAACAATATATCTGAACAAGACTTTGGAATAATAGTCATAAAACTAATAGCTGGGCTTGAAAAAAGCACAGAAGACAACAGAGGATCTGTTGCTGCAGAGATCAAAGACCTAAGAAATAGTCACAACGAATTAAGAAATGCTATAAATGAGATGCAAAATAAACTAGATGCAGTGACAGCAAGGATGAAAGAACCAGAGAAGCGAAATAGGTGAAACAGAAGATAAGATTATGGGAAATGATGAAGCTGAAAAAAAGAGCGAAAGGAAATTACTAGATCACAAGGAGAGCATTACAGACCTAAGTGATACAATAAAACAAAACAATATCCGTATCACAGGAGTTCTAGAAGAAGAAGAGAGAGAAAGGGGCAGAAGGTTTATTTGAAAAAATTATAGCTGAGAACTTCCCTAATCTGGGGAAGGAGCCAGGTATCCAAGTCCAAGAGGCACAGAGAATTCCCTTCAAAATCAACAAAAACAGGTCAACACCACAACATATCATAGTGAAACTGGCACACTACAAAGATAGAGAATTCTGAAAGCAGTTGGGACAAACAGCCCTTAACCTGCAAGGGTAGACGTATAAAGGTAGTAGCAGACCCTTCCACTGAAACTTGGCAGGCCAGAAGGGAATGGCAGGAAATATTCACTGTGCTGAACAGGAAAAATATGCAGCAAGGCTGTCGTTCAGAATATAAGGAGAGATAAAAACTTTCTCAGGCCAACAAAAACTAACACAGTTCATGACCACTAAACCAGCCCTGCAAGATATCCTAAGGGGGTCTCTGTGTGTGGAATGCTGCAAAGACTACAAAGGACCAGAGACTAACACAAGAACAAAACCTACAGACAACACAATGACACTAAATCCGTATCTTCGAATAATCACTCTGAATGTAAATGGACTAAATGCTCCACTCAACAGACATAGGGTATCAGAATGGATAAAAAAACAGGATCCATCTATATGCTGCCTCAAGAGACTCATTTTATACCTGAGGACACCTGCAGATTGAAAGTGAGGGGATGGGGAACCATCTATCATGCTACTGGATGGCAAAAGAAAGCCAGAGTAGCCATACTTGTATCAGACAGATTAGATTTTAAAACAAAGACTGTAACAAAAGATGAAGAAAGGCATTATATCATGATTGAGAGATCTATGCATCAAGAAGAGCTAACAATTGGGGCACCTGGCTAGCTCATTTGGTTAAGCATCTGACTTCGGCTCAGGTCATGATCCCACAGTCTGTGAGTTCGAGTCCCATGTCAGGCTCTGCACTGACAGCTCAGAGCCTGGAGCCTGTTTTGGATTCTGTGTCTCCCTCTCTCTGCCACTCCCCCACTCATACTCTGTCGCTCTTGCTCTCAGAAATAAATAAAACATTTAAAAAAAGGAAGAGCTAACAATTGTAAATGTTTACACCCACAACATGTAACACCCAAATATATAAATCATTAATAACAAACATAAACAAATGTACAGATAATTGTACCATGATTGTAGGGGACTTTAATATTCTACTTATAGCAATGGACAGATCCTCTAGGTAGAAAATCAGTAAGGGAACAATGGCTCTGAAAGACCTCTTGGACCAGATGGACTTAACAGATATATTCAGAACTTTTCATCCAAAAGCAGCAGAATACACATTCTTCTCGAGTACACATGGAACATTCTCCAAAATAGATCACATACTGGGTCACAAATCAGCCTTCAACAAGTACAAAAGATCGAGATCAGACCATGCATATTTTCAGATCACAATGCTACGGAACTTGAAATCAACCACAAGAAAAAATTTGGAAAGCTCCCAAATACATGGGAGGTAAAAGAACATCCCACTAAAGAATGAATGGGTCAACGAGAAAATTAAAGAAGAAATTAAAAAATATATAGAAGCAAATGAAAATGAATACACGACAGTCCAAACCGTTTGGGATGCAGCAAAGGAAGTCCTAAGAGGAAAACACATTGCAATTCAGGTCTATCTCAAGAAGCAAGAAAGGTCCCAAATACACATCTTAATCTTGCACCTAACGGAGCTATAAAGGCAGCAGCAAAGAAAGCCCAAATCCAGCAGAAAAAGAGAAATAATACAGACTAGAGCAGAAATAAATAATATAGAATCCAAAAAAAAAAAAAAAAAAGAACACATTAATGAATCTAAGAGCTGGTTTTTTTAAAGAATAAACAATATTCATAAACCCCTAGCCAGACTGCTCAAAAAGAAAAGAGAGAGAACCCAAATAGGTATCAAGAATGAAAGAGGAGAGATCACAACAAACACTACAGAAATACAATTATTTGAGAATACTATGAAAAATTATATGTCAACAAACTGGACAATCTGGAAGAAATGGACAAATTCCTAGACACACTACCAAAACTCTAACAGGAAGAAAGAGAAAATTTGAACAGACATATAACCAGTGAAGAAATTGAATTGGTTATCAAATATCTCCTAGCAAATGAGAGTCCTGGGCCAGATGCCTTCCCAGGGGAATTCTACCAGACATTTAATAGTTAATACCTATTCTTCTCCTGTTCCAAAAAACAGAAACAGAAGGAAAGCTTCCAGACTCATTCTATAAAGCCAGCATTACCTTGATTCCCAAACCAGACAAAGACCCCACTAAAAAGGAGAATTACAGGCCATTAATCCTGGTGAACATGGATGTAAAATTCTCAAGAAGATACTAGCAAATTGAATTCAACAGTATATTAAAAGAATTATTCACCATGATCAAGTGGAATTCATTGCTGAGCTATAGGGCTGGCTCATTATTTGCAAATCAATCAAGGTGATACATCACACTAATAGAAGAAAGGATAAGAACCATATGATCCTGTCAATAGATGCAGAAAAAGCATTTGATAAAATACAGCATCGTTTCTTAATAAAAACTCTAAAGAAAGTTGGGATAGAAGGAACATATCTTAACGTCATAAAAGCCATATATGAAAGACCACAACTAATAATCACCCTCAATGGGGAAAAACTGAGAGCTTTCTCCCTCAGATCAGGAACACTACAGGGATCTCCACTCTCACCACTGCTGTTTAACATAGTATTGGAAGTCCTAGCCTCAGCAATTAGACAACAAAACAAAATAAAAGGCATCCAAATTAGCAAAGAAGAAGTCAAACTTTCACTCTTCACAGAGGACATGATACTGTACATGGAAAACCTGAAAGACTCCACCAAAAAACTGCCCGAGTGGATACATGAATTTAGCAAAGTCGCAGGATAAAAAAATCAATGCACAGAAATTGGTTGCATTTCTATACACCAAATAATGAAGTAGCAGAAAGAGGTATCAAGGAATCAATCCCATTTACAATTGCACCAAGAACCATAAAATACCTAGGAATAAACCTAACCAAAGAGGTAAAAGATCTGAACGCTGAAAACTATAGAAAGCTTATGAAAGAAATTGAAGAAGACACAAAGAAATGGAAAAACATTCCATGCTCATGGATCAGAGGAACAAATAATATTAAAATGTTGATACTACCCAAAGCAATCTACACATTCAATGCAATCCTAATCAAAATAGCACCAGCATTCTTCCCAGAGCTAGAAGAAAAGACCCTGAATGGCCAAAGTATGTTGAAAAAGAAAATCAAAGCTGGAGGCATCACAATCCCGGACTTTAGCCTGTATTACAAAGCTACAATCATCAAGGCAGTATGGTACTGGCACAAAACCAGACACACAGACCAATGGAATAGAACAGAGAACCCAGAAATGGACCCAAAAATATATGGCGAACTAATCTCTGACAAAGCAGAAAAGAACATCCGATGGGAAAAAAGTCTCTTTTGCAAATGGTCCTGGGAGAACTGGACAGCAACATGCAGAAGAATGAAATTGGACCACTTTTCTTACAGCATACACAAAAATAAATTCAAAATGGATGAAAGACTAACTGTGAGACAGGAAATCATCAAAATCCTACAGGAGAAAAAGGCAGCAACCTCTCTGACCTCGACTGCAGCAGCTTGTAACTCAACACAAATCTGAAGGCAAGGGAAACAAAAGCAAAAATGTACTGGGGAACATCTGGGTGGCTCAGTTGGTTGAGTGTCTGACTTCAGCTCAGGTCATGATCTCACATTTCATGGGTTCAAGCCCTGTGTTGGGCTCTGTGCTGACAGTTCAGAGCCTGGAGCCTGCTTAAGATTCTGTGTCTCCCTCTCTCTCTGCCCCTCCCCCACTCACACTCTGTCTCTCTGTCTCTCTGAAAAATACATTAACATTAAAAAAGAAAAAAAGAACTATTGGGACCTCACCGAAATAAAAAAACTTCTGCACAGCAAAGGAAACAATTAATAAAACTAAAAGGGAACCGACAGAATGGGAGAAGATATTTGCAAACGACATATTGGATAAAGGGTTAGTATTAAAAATCTATAAAGAACAAACTCAACACACAAAAAACAAATAATCCAGTGAAGAAATGGGCAGAGGACGTGAATAGACACTTTTCCAAAGATGACACCCAGCTGCCAGACAGACACATGAAAAGATGCTCAACATCTTCATCATCAGGGAAATACAAATCAAAACCACATTGAGATACCACCTCACAGTGGTCATAGTGCCTAAAATTAACAACTCAGGAAACAACAGATGTTGGTAAGGATGTGAAGAAAGAGGAACCCTCTTGCACTGTTGGTGGAAATGCAAACTGGTACAGCCACTCTGGAAAAACAGTATGGAGTTTCCTCAAAAAATTAAAAATAGAATTTACCCTATGACCAGGCAATTGCACTACTAGGAATTTATCCAAAGGACACTGGAGTTCTACTGATCCAAAGTGGCACATGCACCTCAATGTTTATAGCAGCGCTATCAACAATAGCCAAATTATGCAAAGGTCCAAACATCTATCCGCTGATGAATGGATAAAGATGAGGTGGTATATATACACAATGGAACGCTACTCAGCGATGAAAAAGAATGAAATCTTGCCATTTGCAACAACGTGGATGGAACTGGGGGTATTATGCTAAGTGAAGTAAGTCAGTCAGGGAAAGACAGATACCCTATGATTTCACGCATATGTGGGATTTGGAAACTTAACAAATGACCACAGGGGAAGGGAAGGAAAAATAAGGTACAAACAGAGAGGAAGACAAACCATAAGAGACTCTTAAAAACAAGAACAGAGGGTTGATGGGGGTGGGGAATAGGGATGATGGGCATTGAGAAGGGTACTTGTTGGGATAAGTACTGGGTATTGTACGTAAGTGAGGAATCTTGAGAATCTAAAAAAAAAAAAAAGCCTCCCAGATTTTTTTCCACGTGACCTCAAGCTCAAACTAGTTTATAGTTCTGAAGTTTTTATCTTTTTTGAAAACCAGTACTACATTTACCTGTTCAAGTCTTCTATTTTCTTTCCTACTCTCCAGGACTTATTTTTATGCATATAGCATTACTCAACAAATCTCATCTGTAAGTTGTCTCAATACTTGAGTGATAAATCATTGAGAAAAACAAGACTACCAAGAGCTCACCTAGAATCCCTTTCTTTTTTTTAAAGTTATTTATTTTGAGAGACAGAAAGAGAGGGGGAGAGAGAAGAGAGAGAGAATTCCAAGCAGGCTCCGTGCTGTCAGTGCCCAACATGGGGCTTGAACTCACAAACCGTAAGATCATGACCTGAGCAGAAATCAAGAGTTGGACGCTCAACCAACTGAACTACCCATACGCCTCTAGAATCCCTTACTACCTGAAACTTTAATTTCCTCCGGAATGTAAATAAACCTAAACTTTTTTTCAGTATTTATCTCTGATTTTTGTTTGCTTGTTTGTATCTTTTGACAATGGGCATTTGTTAATTTACAGAAACCCCAGAAAACATCACTTTTTTACCTCTTGAATTAATGTCTGGCTGTTTTAAATTTATATTTAAATAATTTATTTCTACTTCTATTTATACTGTATTTATATTTAAGTGGTATTTGTGTGTGTGAATGTACATTTTCTTAACATGCATGAGGTACTGTTTCACTATCTCTGCTAATAGATTTACCGATTTTCATAAGAAACCTTAGATTCCATTGTGGTAAACAAAGGATAACTTCGTGGCAAGTTTGTTTAAAAGCGTTACTTCTCATGGCACCTGGGTAGTTCAGTCAGTTAAGTGTCTGGCTCTTGAGGCTCAAGTCTTGGTTTCATGGTTCATGAAATTGAGCCCCTCGTCAGGTTCTGTGCCAGCTGACACCACAGAGCATGCTTGGGATTCCCTCTCTCTCTCTGTGTCTCTCTGCCTCTCCCCCACTTATTCTCTCTCTCTCTCTCTCTCTCTCTCTCTGTCTCAAAGTAAATAAAAACATTTAATACAAAAATAAATAAAAGCTTTACTTCTCATTAATATCTTTCAGAAACTCATTCTCAATAGTTTTAAAAAACTTTTTTAATGTTCATTTATTTTTGAGAGAGACAGAGAGACAGAACGTGAGTGGGGGAAGGGCAGTGAGAGAGGGAGATACAGAATATGAAGCAGGCTCCAGGTTCTGAGCTGTCAGCACAGAGCCCAATGAGGAGCTCGAACTCGTGAACCACAAGATCATGACCTGAGCCGAAGTCAGACGCTTAACTGACTGAACCATCCAAGCACCCCTGTCAACAGTTTTTTCTTATGAATTACTAGGATATTGGGAAAAAGAATAAAGTACATGAAAAGACAAAATAAATATGTACCTCTAACTCAAAAAATTGCACAGATTTCATCTTAGTTTTAACACGCTCTATTCAAAGAAATAAATACAGACTCTTCATGAGTAATTAATTAGGTGTGACTGGAAGATGAATACCTATCACAAAGTTGGCCAAGCAGGAGCATTCAACATACACCTGTTCGTAGTCATAAAATAGAGAAAAATGAAAGGAGAGACATAGTTGAGACTGCTTTTAAGATTTAATTTGAAATCAGAGCTCTTTAATTTGACTAAGAAATGGAAAATTAAGACGTCTGAATATCCATACCTATGTTTTATACATTATGTTATACATTATTTCAATTTTCTTTTATAAAATCATACTATCATAAAAATACAACTTCACATAAGGATAGAAAAATGTGGTCTTCCGGATCTTTCAACATGACTAAAATATGTAAAATTGAATAGCGACCAAGGACAGACAATTAAGCCTTCCATCATGGATGAAGACAGCCTATTATCAGAGTATCAAATTAATTTAAGTTGTGACATTTTTTGAAATTAAAATGTAAACTGCAGGAGGAGCCTTCAATAGTACTTTTAGTCGAGAAGTTATGTTCCTTTTACTTTCGATTTTAATTCAATAAAATAATTTTGTTGTATAATCTCCCTCTCTAAAAGTGAAGCAGAAAGATTTATCCAAATAGCATTGTTAGAGAGGTACTGGTGGGCTGATAAAACTTCTAAGGAACTTAATGCATTCAATTCTATCCAGAATGTAAATAAACCACAACTTTTTCAGTATTTACCTCTGGATTTGGATGATTTTTGTTTGCTCATTTATATCTTTCAACAACGAACATATGGACTATGAAAGAATTTTTGTGTATTACAAATACTGATTTTATTTCTTTAAAAATTTTATAAGTGGTAGTCTTCCCAAATTATTTTGGAAAACGTACACAAGTATTTCCATAATTAAACAGAGAAATGAACAATTTGTGTGTGAAAATACATAGAGTAGACAGAAACTATTGTTTCTTGCTTCAGTGATCTTAAAGTACCAGTCTCACAAGGAACTGAAGTGTAGTAATTACTTATATTCAATAGGTGGCGACCTTTACATTATACAGCAGTCACCAAACCATCATTTGCATAGGACAGTATAATCCACCAGTAGAAAAATGAAGAGAGAAATTACAAATGTTCCATATTTTGCAATAGACAAAAATTAGTGTTTGGTTATATACTCATTTTTCTAAACCTATGGACTATTTTCTAGGCTGATGAACATACTTTGCAGTAATGTACATGATGGTCTCAGCTAAAAGATTTTATCTGGCTGTTATTATTTTTATTTTCTAAAATTAGACTCTGTTGTGGAAGCCTTTGCGTTGTGTATTTTTGAGTAAATCCACCTGTTAATTCTTACACTTCATAAAAATATGTGGGAATATGAGAACTAGGGAATGATTCCTGATTTCTTTGCATAGGTTATGAAGAATAATAGTATTATTTACTGAAATGACATGTGTCTTAAAAAGGATATGTAACAGAGGTGCCTGGGTGGTTCAGTCAGTTAAGCATCTGACCCTTGGTTTCTTTCGGCTCAGGTCATGATGTCAGGGTTTGTGGGTTGGAGCCCCGCATGAGCCTCTATGATGACAGTGAGGAACCTGCCTGGGATTCTCTCTCTCTCCCTCTCCCTCTCCCTCTGCCCCTCCTCTGCTCGCACTCTCTCTCTCTCTCAAAAATGAATAAACCTTTGGTTGGGGGGGGGCGGGGGAGGATATGTTACAGGAGTCCAGTATATTTGTGAAAGAGCAACTGAAGGAAGACAAGGCTCAGGTCAGCAAACTGTGGTTCTTCACTAATCTAGTTTATGTGGGTTATAGGAACATCTGTGCACAAACTAAAATTTTTTAAAAACCTGCTGTAAAAAGAGTATGTTTGGAAATAATTATGAATTTTTTTGCTATATTTTCAACGAATGTACAAAGATAGGTTTCTATCCAAGAAGTAACTTAATATCTGTTCTGATGACCTTTAGCTAGAAAGCATATGGATATGACTTAGTGCTATGGGACATCTTATACATAACAGAATTCTCCCCCTAGTACTGTTTCAGCTTTGTGAAATGTAACCAGTGACTGGAGTTTGGACTATTTTCCTTCCAAAGGGAGAGGCAGTTACTCCTCCCTCCTCTGAGTCTCTGAAAATTAGAAATCTATATCACACATTATTCTTAACCATAATATATGAAAAATCAGAACCTACCATCACTTAAGCAAGGGAGATAAAAGAATGGTAAAAGTATGTGTTGATCATGATAATTTTATACATCTTTCTGCTAACTAAAATGCTGTTTTTTATTTCTTTTTATAGACCTATATAAGCGTGAACATCTTAAAACTACTTATTAGATAAATATTTTACTATATAGTAGAAACCAAAAAAATGGGGAGATCAAGAAAATCACCCTTTAACTTAAGATAAACTGTATGGTGCCTGACACAATGATGTATTTTAGGTATATATGTTTTTTTAAAGTTATCTTCCAATGAAATTTTCTATGGCCTCCTATAATTCTCTACTATGGTAAGCCACATATTATTAAGAGTTTTCCATTTATTAATATGTTGCTAATAACAGAGCTGTTGCTTCTTTTCAGTTGATGTTGTAGACTAGACTCTCAACTTCAAACTTCTTCATTTCCTTAGGAATGATAAAATTCTGTCTATTGGTTTTTCCAGTCAGAGGACTAAGCATTTCATATATGCATTTCTAAAATGAGTCATGTATTGTCTTATCACAGGAGTCACTGAACTATTCATGCTGAAACAGATCAAAAACACAAAGGAAGAGGGATTAAGAAACAAATGTTCATTTAATTTTAAAAAAGTACCTTCCACAACATTTATCAAACAGATAACGCCAGGGGGAAAGCATCAACTCTTGCCAATCAGACTGCCCAAGGTAGAATTCTTTCAAGCAATTTAGTTTTGATTCCACTTTACCTACAATACAGATATTAATGTCTTGATTTTTTATAAAAATCTGATTTGTATTCAGTTAAAAGTTATGTACACCACGCTCTTAACGATTTCCCTAAAATTCAAGAATTAGGAAATTGGAGAATATGCATTTATGTTAGGAACCATTCGTTAGTGCTAACTTGTGCCAAATATGGTGGGGACACTGTAACTCTTGTGTTCAAAGAGCTCATATTCCAGTTAGGTATACAGGGCATGGAGACAAACAGCTGTTACCCAAAACAGAAAAAGAGACACTACAACAGAGATAACAACAATCCTTCAAACCACATCCAAGTCAGTGACCCTACTTAAGAATAACCTTTTTTTTAAGATGCTAATCTGTCAAATCAGTATTAGTATAGAAATGCAGCTGGTATGTATTATGGACTGAATTGTTCCCCCCCTCCCAAATTCGTATGTTGAAGCCCTAACCCTCCATTGTGACAGTAGTTTGATACAGGGCCTTTAAGAAGGTACTTAAGGTTAAAGGAGGTCTTAACAATGGGGTCCTAATCCGAGAAGACTAGTATCGTTATTGAAAGAGGAGACACCAGAGCTCTCTCTCTGTGTGTCCACAGAAAAAGGGCCATGTGAGGACACCGTGAGAAGGTGGTCACCTGCAAGCCAGATAGAAGAGCCTCACCAGAAATCTACCCTGGTGGCACCTTCGTCTTGGACTTCTAATTTCTAAAATTGTTAGAAAATAAATTTCTGTCATTTAAGTTACCTACTCTGTGCTATCTTGTTGTGGCAGCCTGAGCTAATCCAGTATATTTCTAACTTGAGAATTAATTTGCCAGACATGAATCTTACAATCCTAACACCTACTTTCAAATTGCATTTGTATATTTTCTGTATTTGTATACTTATATATTTATATTTATATATACATTTTTGTTAAATATCTATTTATATATTGAATGTATAGATCTTACTTACACAGTCACAGTTACATCCAGAAAGATATACCATGCCTACCGGAATGACTTTTCCTTCCAATTTTTATTATTATACTAAGACTCTTGTCTTCAAAGAGCTCGTAGTCTAGCTGAAGATTTATGACACACAGACAAATACCCGTAATACAAACTAGGAACAGAGTGGTAGAAATTAAAGAGTATATTACTTCAGAAAGAAGATTACTGTCACTATGGAGAGTGGTGGTACACTGTGGGTGAGTTTGTGTGGCTGGAATTATAGGAAGGAATAAGAAAATCTTGGGAGAGAGAGGAATTGCCCTCAGCCCGGTCATTCTCACTGGCACACCACAGGCATTTGGGGAAGGACCACACTTCATTCGGTGAAATTATTCAGAGCATTACACAGTTTAGCATCCTCAGTCCCCCACTAGCATCCTCCTGATCTTGGAAGATCTGTACTATCCCCCTACACGTTCCCAAAGGCAACTCAGCAGGAATATCTCCCTCAGGAGAAAACAGAAGGTAAACTTTTAAGGGTGTGAAGAAAAGAGCAGAGGTATTCAAATAAAATGTATTAAGTAATTGATTATTAAATGGCTAATATATTTTATTCTAAAATGTTACACATGGAAAATTATAACATACAAAATTGTTATTTTATTAAGTGTTGCTTGCCAGTTACAAGAGTTTATTACATTTACTCAGAGTTCATCCTAACTTTCTACTTTGAAGCTTTTCATTGATTCATATAGCCTTGACTATATTTGACGTCTAAATAGCCTCACCTATTCATTATTTCCAGAATGCTTCTGATCACCAAATAAACATCCTTCACTCAAGGCAAAGAAATTTACCCTGGTTTTTTTTGTTGTTGTTGTTTATTTATTTTGAGAGAGAGCATGCACAAGCTGGGGGAGGGGCAGAGAGAGAGAGAGAGAGAGAGAGAGAGAGTCCCAAGCAGGCTCCGTGTTGTCAGTGCAGAGAGCCCGATGTGAGCCTCTATTCCATGAACCCTGAGATCATGACTTGAGCTGAAATCGAGTCAGACACTTAACAGACTGAGCCACCCAGTCGCCCCAATGTATCTCTTTTTGATTTCCATACACTTTGCAGGCTGCCCTAACCTGATCTTTCACTTTAATGATTTCCCTAAATGCTGTTTGTGATCCGGGTTGAAAATTCAAGGGATTAGAAGCAACAAAGACAGAAAGAATGAAGGGAAGATGAGAATAAGAAGTGAGAAGAACCCATGCAAGTCAGGTCCAAATTGGGATTTACAATCTAGAATGACCCTTCCAGGTTGTCCCTACCTGGGCTGAAACGACCAGGCTTTTCACTCCCCCCATTCCTTCCAGGCAGCTCACTGCATGTATGCAGCTCATGAAGCTGTGGCTTTGGACGAAGGGGCATCTGCAGCTGAGGTGACATGTGAAGGGGCTGATGAATGAAGGCTGTCTGCCCCCTACACACACACACACACACACACACACACACACACACACACACACAGCAGCAGCAGCAGCGGTTATCAAGTCCTCTACTGAAGCAGTATCTGGAAGGGCTTCATAGAGTCCACCACCGACTCGAACTTCCTATTTTAAAGTGGAAACTCGGGTAGAAACTAGTGAGTTACAAATCGGGAGTCTCAAATTCAGAATTTATCATTCCTTGCTTCCTACTATCCTGGAGTACTGACGTCTATTTTGGAAAGAATGAGCAAGGAATTACTTGGTTTAAGTAATTTTCTTGAATGGGTAAACAAAAAGGAATGAGTTCAAACAATTCTTGGTAAGTTTTATAGACAGAACTAAACTGTCAAATCCATCACTAAACTATGAATAAAGTATTACATGTCTAATTTCTTTTTTTTTTTTTTTAAAGGTTATTTTTGAGAGAGAGAGAGCGTGCGCACAAGCAAGCAGGGGAGGGGCAGAGAGACAGACAGAGAGAGAATCCCAATCTGTGCTAACAGCACAGAGCCTGATGCGGAGCTCAATCTCACAAACTCCAAGATCATGACCTGAGCTGAAACCAAGAGTTGGACACTTAACTGACTGAGCCACCCAGGTGCCACGATATATGTCTAATTTCTGTATGTTGGAAGTTTTGTTTTTTAGTGCCTTTATGTGTGTTTTATAGCTGTTCCCTACAAATATGTTACCAACATATACTATAATAATGCCTCCTTTTCGTAAGTCTTCAGTGGGTCTAATGGGAAAAGCATTAAATTGATACCTATGCTGAGAGCAGCATGAATAAGTGAATGTACTTTATTTAGCTTTGATAAACCTTTGACATACCACCTTGGTTCTTTATTTTTAAATCTGTCTTGAAAGTAGTCAGACAGAAGACAACCTCCCATTCCATATGCTGTGGACAGTATGGAGAATGTAAGTTATATGCATATGTATGACATTTTTATATCATGCTTCCGGTCACATACCACATTTTGGCTACACTGTCCTTTCCGTTCTGTGTAATTGCCACACTCCTGCTCGCCTCAGGGTTTCCACACTCGTTTCATCTGCCTTGAACGGTGACCCCAAGTCATCACGTGACTGACTCTTTTTCCTCTCTCAGGTGATGGCATTAACGTCATCTCCTCAGAGATCCACACAACCTAAGTAATCCCTCCCTAAGCCAAATTTCCTTTATACGAATTTATCTTAGTAACACAATTATCTCAGATCACTTTATTTATATATTTATCTGTTACTCATTATTTAATCCCTAGTTCATCAGTGCCTGCCATTTAAGTATTCAGTAATTATTTGTGTGAAAGAATAACTCAGGCAATAAATGAATATTTGTGATTTATAGGATTTTAAATACACATCGGAAGTGCGACAATTATGAACTTTTTCATTTGGGGAAATCAATTCACCCAAATTTCTGAATAAATCTGAATAAAAGATGGGATGGCTACTCTCTATCTTAATATCACAATTTTTATTAAATAAGCTCCCTACAATATTTTTATCTCAGTCTTCCAAAAGGGCATAATGATGTACAAAATGAGTATATTTCCGTTTCCACAAACAATATATTTTTCAAGGGAACAAAAATATTCACTCTGTGGGTAACATTCCATCTTGTAACTGGTAAAACCTTGTAAAAACGTTGAAAATTCTTAACTTTCAAATTTTACATTAAAAACAAGCCTATGATAAAGAAACTCTGTATCAGAGAGACAAACAAAAACAAGCTATAAATTAGGTCACCAGACTTACAATAATATTTTTGCAAGAAGCTTTTACAATATTTGGCTAGCTTTTAAGCTAGGAATATAAGATGTCCCAGAAGATTAACTGAACACAGGAATTCAACCTGTGATGGGGTCAAATGGAATGTCTTTTGTGATCCTGACTGACCATTCACACTCATACTCAAATACAGATCCTTCACTTATCTAAGTGTATGCTTTCAATGAGACATTAAATACTTTTTTTTTTTAATTAGGAAGGTATTAAATTCTTATTTCCAATTGTACTTACTTCAAGGTATAAAGTTCTATACATGCTCTCCTGTCTTTATTAGGAAGAAATTCTTTTATTTACTTAAAACTCTCATCTAGTTGCACTCTCGCTCAACTCTGTAGTTGGAAATTTGGCTCCTGGTGGGAAATACCTTGTTTATTCCACCATTTATTTTCATGAGAATTTAATTCCACCTACTTTCAAATACCATCTTTTGAGATGAATGAGAAGTATTAGGTATAAGAAGCCTGGTCTAAGAAGGTCTATTTCCGTACAGAGGCCAGAGACATAGTAATAATGGATTGAAGTTAGGACCATAAAATCACAAGCAGTATCTGAAGAAGAACTGCTACAGTAAAAGAAAGACACCTTAGCATATTATGAAGTACAGTGGAAATGAGCACAGGTAAATCTTAGAATTATTTTTAAGTACGCTTGGTGTGCTAAATTTTAAATAGTAATCACTAACTGAAATTAATGTTAGTTTCTCCAAATTATCAGGCAGTTGACCTAGTCTATGATGATATCAAAGCAAAACAAAAAAACAAAAAAAACAAAAACCTGGAAAAATAAAAATGCCCTGAATGGGGGTGCCTGCCTGGCTCCATGGGTATACAGCATGCAACTCTTGATCTCAGGGTTGTGAGTTCAAGTCCCACATTGGGTATAGAGCTTACTTATAACTAATCTTCTTGTTACTCACGTAAGACATTATGTTAAATAACATGACAATTCAGATACCAAAAAAAGAAAAAAAAAATACAGAGCTTTATCATATTCCACACTCATTTTAGCAGCCTCGCAAAATTAAAAATGTTTTCTGAATGAAATGTCAAGAGAATTATTTATTTTATGTAAGTGGTAGTGTAACAAGTCTTAGATGACACGATTACTAGCTTCAGGGAAACAGAAAACAATTACAAAGCTAAGTTAAAGGCAACTTTATTACAGTACTTTTCCAAACTACAAAATGCATTTATTATTGTATGTATAACTAATATATAATACATTATATTACAAAACAGAAAGCATTTCTGGTCAGATGTTAGCTTGCATGTATTGCCCAAAACATAGTTTCCTAGGAACAGCAGGAACACACAATTGTTTATTTATCACTCAGTAAAATACTTCTCTGATGTCACATAAAGAATCATTCATAACTTATTTTATGTTCATTTAAAAACAAAGCAAAGTTATCTTTTCTATTTCTTACTAGTTAATGCCTGGAAGTTGTTTCTACCCTAAAAACATCCACCAGTTTAGAAATATTTCCTTTGGTAACAAGGAGGATTTTTGAAACTAACCAAACCAAAAGAACACTCTATTTCCCCCATTGCAAGTAGGGGCAGAATTCTCTGCTTTCCTGTAATAGGAGCCAAATTTGGGCCTCCTCCTCTTCAGAGCTATCCTGAGTACCTGCTTTAAAAAAAATACCCAAATCTACAACAAACTATTCTAATACAGTCTTCTCTGTTTTCTCTTCTGACATTTGCTCAGGAGTAATTTACAACCCACGTTGAACATTACGTAATAATGAATTTAAAAGTAATCTTAGGAAATGTAGTAACATAAAGGAAGTATTTTCCAAATTAGACAAGGACATTATTTGCTCATCTGTCTCTGCTTCACACAACCAACCAAATTCAACTTACAGAAAGAATTCCTTTTCCAAGGTCACTACCCTAGTAACAATGGACACCGATGGAAATCCACCGAACAGATCCAGTCCCTTAATTTGCTCTCTTGGTTTAACATTTGTGAGCTACTGATTAGCACAAAACAAATTCATCTTCCTCTTTTTCACAACAGCAAGAAATGGTTAGAAAAGTATAGAAAAGGTTTCTATTTTTTTTTTTGTAAGGCAAATTTAATACAGATTTTGCTATGAGGTTGGAAAAAAAGAAAAACTGAATGAAAAGGTATGTGCTGGCTGCTTGGGGCAGGGGGCAAGACTCATAAATCACTGTACGTTAAGAGCACGTGCTGAAACTTCATGGTGCCAGTCACGTAATTTTGTGTATTTGGGACTAAAGACGTGAAGGGGTATCTTTTCCCTGTGGAAATAAAAGAAGAAAAGAGAAGAAGAGAAAAGTGATAGAAGAGTCATAAGATAGAGAAAGAAAAAGTTTCTACACTTAGATCATCATGCAGAAAACATGCTTTATAAAAGCTTAATTTCATATAGCTGTTTTATTTAATAGCAAAGATTTTAAGAGTAGAACATTTTAATAAATGCAGACATTAATCTATAGAGCCCTCCTGGAAACATCCACTTTTATGCCCAAAATGAAATTACGACAAGACAACACATAAAACTCATTCACAGAGATCTGTAGTGTTAGCAAAGCATCCCCAAATATACTCCTCTGCCCACTTATTTCTATACTAAAGGAAATTAACCTTACACATGAAATCCAGAAATATCTACTAATTTAAAAATCCATAAGTTTTCTAAGTCCCACATTTAAGTCCCATAAAAGACACCGAAGTTAAATGCTTAGCTTCTAGCTGCAAACACAAAACGCCATACCATTACACTTGAAACTATGAAAAAACAAATTGAGACCATTCAGGAAAGGAAAGCATTCAATTTACCAAAAAAACGGACAACTTACTTTGCCTTCTTTGTATTTTCAGTTTCCGATTCTTTCACTGAAATATAATAAGCAACATCCAATATCAATTTACTTTTTTAACTTGAAAAATCATTTAAGCAATTACCTGTACCCATCAATACCAAATGGTCAAGTTGCACAGAGCCACTAAAAAACATTCGCAATCATGCTGTCACCAGCTATACTATAGTCATTGCTGCTACTACTGCAACACTTTGCAGCGTGACCTTCCTGGGCTGGCTTCTTATTTACATCACCCATATTATGCATGGCATAGTTTAAGTGTAAACTGCCTCAGGAAAATTACTGTTTCCCAATAATTGCCCATCTGTCCAAATGCTATTCTCTATGGCAGAGAACATTCACCTATCAGAATGCCTAGGTATTCACTTACGATGTTCAGTCCCAGTGATTTGGGCGAGGATTCGGAAAGAGCGAGACTGAGTTGTTCCAGTCCTCGGACGCCAGTCTTCAGTGTCCTCCATCAGTCTCTTCTTGCTGGCATCACTGTGAGTCGGTATGTGATAAAACTCCGTATTGCGCTCCACGATGTGTTTTCTTGGTGGACTAAGGTTAAGAGGGAAAGAAAGAATTAAACACTTTTAAATTATGTTAAGGATAAAATATCCTCTGCCAAATAATTTGTAATTAATACATTCAATATCAATGTTCTTTTTTATATCTTATGCTTTTCCAAGTGCACTCAGCCTCAATTTTCTTAAAAAAGCATCCTTCTAAACTAGAGTAGACCTGCTTTATCTTTAACTAGTTAAAAAAAAAAAAAAGGTATTCACATGTTAACATAATATTCAAGAGAAGGGTTACCGTTTAGGTGGAGTTTTCCTTTTAATTGACAGAAGAAGGCAGCAGAAGAGATTCCATGCATAAAGAAAAGGAAAAGAATAAGAAAATAAGGAAAATAATGAGAACTGAATAGTCCACAGTAGTTAAAAATTTTTTTGAAATTACTTGTATTGTTCTTATATCTATCTTATGCCTAACAAAACACAGATATGGACTGTATTCATTCACAACCACCGTTAAATATCAATAGGTTAAAAAATGTATTGGTTTTTACAAAATTAAATGAAAAATCTTCACTAGGCCCGGGAACTAAGAATGGTTTAGTACAGGCTAAGACAGCAATTCCAAAATTTCCAATTTTGAAAAGGGTCAGAACTGTTACTTTCTACAGTTTTCTCATTCCTGTGTATAGATAACCCTCATCCTGAATAAAGTTGTGTGCGGGGTGAGCACAGAGAATAAGAAGTGTAGTATATCAGAAACCAATGAAATATTTATCAAAACACCAAGATGTAAATCTTGGCTCTGTGACTTTTTTAGATATGTGATTTTGGACAAGTGAATCTCACTGAGCTTATTTTTTTTCCTTTATCAGATAAGAATATCACATACAAAGTAGCACTGTTCTGAGCATTAAATGAAATAATAAATGTGAAAGGGATTTTGTACACTACAGGGCTCAAGAAGTTTGAGTTTGTTAAGAACATTCATTTTTCTATGAACAAAGCATAAATATTAAGGAATTTATAATATATATTAACATCCTAACCTAAGATCTACTGAAGGTAACGAACACTACGTTCTCTTCCTCTACCCACCCCCCACCCCCAAATATGACAAATGCAAACCTTTGGAGTCTACGAGTGTCATTTCAGGAGAGAAAAAGGAGCCCAAGTCTCGACTAGCAGACTAAGATTTGAGAAGAGAAAGGGCTCAGAGTGTCAGATGTGGGTGGCAACATCTGCTGGGTGTAACTCGCTGCTCGAAAATCACAGTACTGTCAGAATGCCACTTGACTGTTGTCATTTGAATAGTCACACTATCAAAACTGTCTCAGTACACTGAAAGAATTTCTGCCCAGTGAAGAACATGATAAGATTAATATGAACAATGGCTTTAGAAACAGATAATAGTTTCAAGCACTACATTCTTCACTTAGTGTGTGTTTTGTGCAAGTCATTTAACTTCTCTAAATCTCAATTTTACTCATCTGAGAAAGGGGGATTGTATCCTTAAAGAGTTGTTTTGAGGAATGAATAAGTAGACAGTGTATGTCAAGTGTTTTCCAAAGTACCTAATGCATAGGAACGATCACATAATGTGTTTTCTTTCAGGATTAGTAAAAACATCATTTGCAATGCATATTCTAAGATTATGGGTCATCCGCTTACATAAAAAAACAGAATCAATAATATTTACACATAAAATCAGTAACATTTATAGTTTATGGTAGAATTCTAAGATTCTGTAAGTGAAATATCTAATATTTTACTAATTACTAATTTACGTTTACTTTGTTTTAAACAAAACCTAATCCTTTTTAAAACAGAATTTTAAAAAATTAGAATAGGCAAAGAGCACTTCATAAACACAATGTATTTGGAAGATATAATTTCCTAAACAGACAACACTTTATCTCATGCAATTACGTGAAAAATTTTATGTTTAGCTATGAAACTTAGTTTAAACTTCTCTATAATTAGTTAGTGAATGTAGTTTACTCTTAAGTGGTACCAGTTTCCAGTATAAAACTCTTTTATTTTCTACAAAAGATTTGGTCTATAAAAATACAAAATAATAGTGTCAAGCTAAGAATAAGTACACTAAGAATAATAAAATGACACCACTTAAGAACACTTCTTAGCCATGACATACTTGCAGGAAGCATGGTACACCTTAGACTCTGATATTCACCACGGCTTAAGGCCTTGTGTTAAGTGATACGAAGTTTCTAAACTCTACACTCTGATGACTATGATTAAAGGAGAGAATAATCTCGATTTTATTTTCAAAAATATATTTGGGATAGAACATAAATTTAACTATCAAGAGCAAATAATTTATTTCAAAATGTAGATATTCACAATTAGCAAGTTTACATTCAAATTAAAAAAAAAAAAAAATTAACAAGGAAAGCCCAAACGAGGTCACTAACTCCAGCATACACTGTCTACAATACTTATTTCCCTGAAGGTTCGGCTTACTAAGTTTTTTCCACTGAAGAAGTGGAAAACACACCCACTGATTTATATGAAGTTCTCTAGCAGGAGAAACATGTTTCCTATGCTCCTTATAACATATGTGAAAATTCTTGCAAAAAGACACTAATAAAGTTTGCTGGTAGTATTAAACTAAAAGCAGGATGGAAAGTTACAGAGAGACAATGATGAAAATTACAAAAAGGAACCACTGATTAGGTACTTACACGGTGCCAGGGTTACTGAAGGAGGAGTAATACATACAAAAAAGATGTGACAGAGTAGATAAGACATTGATGTTCCCAGGATAAAGGAAAATAGACACAGATGAAGCAAAGAAAAAAAGAAAAGAAAGAGAAAAGAAAAAAGATGAGAAGAAAACAAAAAGGAAAAAATGAAATTTAAAACAATTAATTTACATGAAGATATTACACAAACATCATGCTTCAAAATAAACATGTAAACACAGACAAAAATGAACACATGTTAGTCAAAATTCTGTTACACTGTTAACAGAGAAAGATCCACTGTTTAAAAATATCTCTAGGTTTATATAAATTCTTTTTAGCAGGAATCCAAATTCCTATTATGTTCCTAACAAAAGGCAGAGAATAAAATAATTATTAGATGTCATATGTAGAAACAGAACATTTTAGAATCACTTAAAATCAGAGCAGAATAAGAGAAAGTCTTTCCACTCACATAATATATGAAGTATATATTAATAGCAAATATAACCTAACAAAAATTATCCCGAATGATTAAAATAAAAACTTAAAAAGCCAAAAAAAAAAAAAAAAGAAAGAAAGAAAAGGAAAAGAATCACTATATTTTATACCTGAAACTAACATAACACTATATGTTAACTAACTGGAACTAAAATAAAAACCTAAAAGCCAAAGAGTTATCCTGAATCGTGTATTATAAAGAAATAATATGCTAGCCTATTTGATGTTTTCTCTTATTTTTTAAAAATATGATTATAGGGGCACCTGGGTAGCTCAGTCAGTTAATCATCTGACTTCAGCTTAGGTCATGATCTCCCTGTTCGTGAAATTGAGCCCCGCATCAGGCTCTGTGCTGACAGCTCAGAGCCTGGAGCCTCCTTCAGATTCTCTGTCTCCCTCTCTCTCTGCCCCTTCCTTGCCCATGCTCTCTCTCCCTCTCTCTCTCTCTCTCTCTCTCAAATATATAAACATTAAAAAAATTTTTTAATAAAAATGTGATTATAATAGAAAATATAGGCAGCATACTGGATCACCCAATTTTCATAATCTCCTCTGTCATTACCACCACTCTTACTGACAAGCAAATCCCAGTAAGTTCAGAACAGATTTGTAGGAACCCATACTTTTGTATTATCAGTTACCTACTTATTGCTCAGAAAGGCATGTCTGATATGATCTAGTAAAGGCACTACATTAATAACATCTGAAGAAGAAAAACCTCAAAACATAATTCATTCACACAGCCTATTAACCATACAATCATTAAAAACAAGTATATTTCTATTCTATTATGAAGACTGAAGTATAAACTCTACACAGTTTTCGAAAACACTGTTGAATCAATCCTTCTGCCATGAAGTTTAGTCAGAGTAACTAGTAATTCATTTTGAACATAGTGACAAAAACTGCCTACCAGTTTTAATACCAACACTGGCAGTTAGCTGTATTTGCTACAGATATATCAAAGTCAGCTTCATAAACTCAACAGAGGGCTGAGTTTCACTGAATAGGGGTGGGATGCCAGAGGTAAGCTGATCTCAATATTTACAGATACTTACTCTTCTCTAGCCACAATGCAAAGCACTTTACTCTGCGTTACTATTTTAAATAGCAGGTAAGTAGTTTTTCAAAGTAACCTCCCCTGAACTGAATTTTAGACATATATTTAAACCTTTTAAAGTTTAGGGGAAAAGTTTTATATTAACATGAAGTTGGGAGAGAAACATTCTATGGTGTAGTGAGTTGCGGCAGGTATAGACTTGACTGGTTTCAACCTAAAGATGCCAATTTGTGTATGTCGAATAAATATTTTCACTTATTTCAGATAATGTGCCCAAGAGGAATGGCCCATCATATACTGCAACAGCTTTTGTGCCAATGTGACCATGAGAAGACCAGGCTTCTCACCCTGGCTAAGCTGCCCACCTCCCCTGTGCCCTGAACAATGTGCAATCTACAGAAGCCTCTTTCCTCCACAGTGGAATGGACTAACAATTTCCCATTCTTTCAGACTCCTTCTATAGGTATATGTTTAATATATTTGAAGGCACTCTGCAAACCATACAAACAGATTTGTTGCCGGGGTAGATCCCCTAACTGCTTGTTTAAAAAGAAAGTACTATCAAACCCAACTGTAGGTCAGGCATATCACTCATCCAGACTGTCCCAACCCATTTAAAAACAAACACCAGTTCGAAGTAACAAATAAGCCAGGGTCACAGTCAAATGATGCACAGGAAGGCACAGTAAACTGGCTTCAAAAACCCTAGGCTTGAATCTTAAATTACTTACAAGCTGCATGACATGAGAAAATTAAGTAACCTGTCAGGATTCAATTAAATTGAACTAAATCACGTAGTGAATTGAGAAACACCTAGAACAGTGCACAACAATCCCTAATACATTAACGAATTTACATATTTAACCTAAATGCTTAAATTTATTTCTCCAAGGCCCAGTTTTTGCCCTTTACAAAGCAAATTGTTTGTTACACTGGAATTTAGTAACTAGTCAAAATCCTTGTGTGTAAGAATTTAAGTAATAAATTAGGGTTTGAGGATGTTTCACTAGTATGCTGATACACTATATTCCTATGTGTATATTAGTTCCTATGGAACTAATTATTCAATTAGTGGGACCACAGCCACACTGGAACAAAGGTTCTAGTAATTTGATTGTTAATTCTCTTGAATGTGTCTAAGATAGTTAAATATTCCGTATTTCCCATTCTAATCTACAACGTAGATAAATTTCAGCACATGCTCAGAATAATCGTAACACGAAATTAATTTAAGTCCTTATCTAATGTGATTTTTATCTATTTTAAGGCTATTAATCCCCAGCCAGTTTACCATCAATACCAACAGACACAAAAGCATGGTTTTAAAGTATACCACCATGATGCCCAATGTCTACATCGACTACCTGTGACATTTAATAAGTCAGTAACTATCTCTCTTAACCAATTTCAAAGGTATGTATAAACTTTCTATTATGCAGTGGCACACAACAGTACACAGAAAAGTCTAAAACTGTCAGCAACGTTGTTTAAAAAATAAAAACGGTTCTTAGAGACTTTACCTGGGAAACACTGGTTTGTTATATGAATTTGGAAACCAACTCAGTTTTATATATGCTATTCACTGGTGGTACATCTGTTTATGATTTCTCTTGTATCTTTCTCTTTATCTTCTAATAGTCTCAACCCACACAAATTACATTCCCCAAGCATTATCTCTTGTAAACCACTACACAGCAAACCCCACATATATTTTATGACAAAAGTTAAACACGACTACTTTTTACCATAAAGCAATTCACTACAACATAGCGATGCAAACCAAACTTATTGAAAACACTAAATATGGTTCTTCTAAATGACAGCTATTTTGCAAAATGTAAGTCAATTTTGCAAAAATCAGACACATTCATGCTATTTACTCATATATAAATCACCATATTTCCTCTCCAGTAATGTGGATACTAACTTTGTCACTTGTGTTTTCTGTAAAGAGAAAAGCATTTAAAAATATTACTACCGTACCATTATATTTTGTATCTTCCAAGGCCAAGTTCTTCAAAATAACACATTGGAACTGTTAGAAGAAATTGATTGCAGTCCAACAAAATTGAAATTAATAAAGGATACATGAAAGACTTACCTCGTTAAAGCAGTGGCACATTATAATGCAAGGGCACATGGAAAGCGAAAAGGTAAATTACTTAAATTGCTTGATGCAAAATAGCTTTCCTTCTGCTGTGGAATATAAAGTCCCATTTTGCTCTAAGTAGAGTAAGTGGGGAAAGGAGTTAGGAAAATAGCAAGACCAGTAATTTGTATATGTAGAAGAAAGATTAAAAATTTCCTAAAGGGCCCTGTTCATTATTATCTATAAGAAGGAACAAGAATACTTACATAGTATTGTTAAGAAATATTCTAAAACTATCAGCATAATTATAGACCTCATACTTTACAATGAATAACTATTTCTCAGTAATAATGCATAATGAAGACATACTCTTTTTGTGTCTTATGTTTACTAATCCTATATAAATTTGGGTGAGATGCCTATCAAATTGGCATATGAGCCAGTTACTTTAAATCACTTAAGGACTAATAATCTTTCTGCTTTGAGGAAAAAGACAACTTACAAATTTAGCTTTATACCCTTCTGAACTCTTTAAATTTTTGGTTCCTGTAATGTATTATTTTTAAAATAAAAAGTAATTAATAAAAAAAGTAACAACTCTCAACTTTGAAAGGGTTTTTTGCATACCTTTTGTAATATTATAAAAACATGAAAAAATTACTAATCACATAATTACTAAATAGTCTGACAATGATTTCAGAAAAAACAGTTTGATTCCTGATGAAGGAAATGCACTCGTCAACGCACCTCTGCAAAATGACTCATCATTGACTAGTAAAGTGTCTGATCTATTTTTTTGATTTCTCTAATCTAAATGTAGTGAGAGAAACGGCACGGCAAATGTGTCGTAGAATTTCACAGACACCACAGGCACTCTGTTTTCAGGTGATCCAGTTTTCATTGTCCAACATCTGGTCATTTGAAATCGAGCTGTTTTAAAATATACCCAGTTTGCAAACACAAAGCTGTAACTTGCTTGCTAATGATGCCAAATATGTGATAACCCCTTTTCTCCTGAATCTTGCACAGACCTAGACACAGGCACAGGCTCGGCAATCACATGTCCATTGATTAAAAAGCCATCCCCGAGGCCCTACGACTACACTACTGTCTACAGTTTCATTTTGAAAATAATAAGCTATAAATCATTTTAAGTTTAATCATCCAAGCTGTAGTTATAAAACAAAACTTTAAGCTTCATATTCATAGTTCCATGTTTTAAATGAAGTACCCACTTCCATAACCTCAATTTACTTTTACCTCTACAAGTTTCCATTCAGAAGACTATCTTATAAAATTTCAAGATATGTTAGTAAGGAGAAAATGTTTGTTCAGACACTTCTTCCAGGGGACTTTTATATACTGAAACTGGAATTTCATCAACATAGCAAACTTCTGCCCTGAGTTTTCTATGGGGCCAACAATTTGACAGGCTGCATCTTTCTTTCCAGAATATCTACTCTGATTAAAATCTGCTGTCTGAAAAGAGACATACAAAAAAAAAAAAAAAAATACAACCCAACACTACGTACTATTTCTTTTCCTCAAATAAAAGAAGAAATAACTTGCTTTGAAGGACCCTAGTTTTACTCATATGTATGTCAAAACTTTAAAAAGCCACCCACAACCACAAAACCGTATGTTGGGACCAGTAGCTGTTCTTCCAGACCTCCTGCTCTTTCTCTCAGCAGCAGCCTTGGAGATCTGCCACCTTCCATTTCAAAGCCCCAAGGTTGCCATGGCAGCAGTGCTACAGACAGCACAGCCCCTTCATTACACGAATTAACATTCGGAAGGGATTACCTCAGAAAGGACCTATCCACGCAATTATTTTAATTATACTTCCCTGGGAACTGGCATTGGTAAAAACCATCATGCATGCAGATGATTTCCCTTTTAAAGCACGTTTTTGTCACAATAAATCTGATCAAAATGATTTTACACAAATGACTTTGGCTTCAAGTATGGTCAATGAATTCCAAAAAGACTAAAATGACCATCTAGAAATGGAGGCTGCTGAAAATGGACTTCAATCTTTTAAAAACTACCTCAAAAAGGGAAAAATCAGAAGGAATGGAATTTTTAAAACTTCCACTGACATTATGTATTTAGTTTAGTACCCACTTCTGTAAATCCATTCATTTTAGAAAAACCTTTACAATGAAAATATTCCCTACTTTGCTTCTGATGTTTGTGATGCATCCTTTGATGTTATTGTTCTACCATTACTGTTTGCTTTTACAGACTAAATTCTAGTCTAAGCTTATCTGAAAAGAATGTTGCTGGCTATCCGACCTAAGCTAATGCATCATACATAGACATGAGTCAAAACTAAATTTGTTTTCTGTCTTAAGACTACTTCCCAAGAAAAAAAGCTTTTCAAACTCCTCACTTCCTCTCTCCTTAGGGTGAGATACATAAGCTGACACAACTTTAACCAGTCTGTTTAAACTTTTGGTGACTAATAAAGGACGGAAAAATTGAGAAAGAAAGATTCAAGCTCTGCCTTGCATTATAAGTGCCAGCTGCTCCTTGTTATGCCAGGACTTGGAGAAAGAGTTACAGAGCATGTTACATGGTTCATAACATATCAAAATGCATATTTAGGTTTTGGTTAACCTATAATTGCCTTGCAGAAAGTGCTGTACATATATAATATAAAGCTACATGTTAATGAAGCAAATGAAACTTCATCTCCGTTCCTTCAAAGAACAGCTGATTGGGGGCGGGGGGATATAGATTATTTCCTGGAAACTGCCTGAAAGAAGAGTTTGGATAAGAGCAGAAAGCACCCTTGGCCACCTACCCATTTTGCTGTTTACTGTCACCCTGGGATCCTCTTCTCTGCCCCTCTGCTAGCTCCTGAGCAGTCTCGGAACACACGCTGGTGACTGTGGGCTGCCGTGGGACATTAACTGCAGGTTTACCAGCGCTCAGTGCAGACGAATGCTGGTCAGCACTAAGATTGGCATTAGCATGCAGTCCAGATGCAGCGAATGAGGGAGGAGTGACAGCAGCCACGGGTGGAGGGGAAGCGTGTGATGAAGTGGTCGCATGGGGTGGGGTGAAGGCAGACGATGGTGACGGGATGGATGTGACTTTTGGTGAAGACACAGAACCAAAGGGTCGTGGTGCCTTATTGTAGGCCGTGTTGGTTGTGGAAGTGACTTTGGACACAGCAGGAGATGGAATGGGCACAGGTTTAACTACTTCTTTAGGTTCTCCCTATGTGAAATAAAAATAAACACACACAAAAACACACCATATACATGCAAGATAGATTCACTGAAAAGAACACACAGCTGGTTTTTAAAAAGACAAACACAATCGTGTTAGCAGCCCAAACTTTACATGTTTCTAGATAAAAACAATGAGCATAACATGCATGCCAACTGGTCCCAACATGCATAACATGATGCACACAATGAGTATATTTTTTATAAAAATGAAATAAGTTTCAAAATATTTAGGAACTCAGAGCAGGACACTATCAAAAAGACTAAACACGTCATCATACGTGTCAATATACACTTTAAATTTTCCAAAAGGAAAAAATTTAAATACCCTACAATAAACAAAATATTGCCAAAGGAAACATTTATTTTAAAATATCCAGAGTCTTAATTATAATTTCATCTTTTAAAAATGTTCACTCTCCAGAGTATAGATTTTTGACTCATGAGGAAACTGCAGCACATTTTTAAGTGTTCAATTTTTTAAGTATGCTAAAATGGAAGAACAAAGACCATTTTCATCTAACTCAGAAATGTGCACATTCTGATGAATCATTGTGAATGAATATATTACTTAAAAGAAAAATGTCAACAATCCACCTGTTTCTCTCTCTGGAATGTTTTGAGATATTATTTGGAGATAGAATAAAATTCTTTCCCTTTTCCAAAATAAATAGTTAATAGTTACATGAGGAAAAAAATGATCTTAGATGTTTCTTCATTGCCGTTTCTCAAAGAAAAATTAACTACTAAGAAAGGTCAATTCCTCCCAAAATGTTAATTTGTATTTGCAAATCCCTATTCCAAAGAAAGTGTAAAGTTAAAAAAAAAAAAAAAAACAAGTTAAGTTTCTATGACATTCATAAATAAATACCTACTCATCCTACCATCCCAAAAGAAAAAACAATCAATTTTTTAAAAAACTTACAATGTGGCTCTATTATATTTAAAAAAAATAAGTAATAATCTAAATTAATCTTTTAGAAATAATAAAGCTAATTGAGGGGGGAAAGTAACTTAATGTCTCAGCACATCAATATAAAGAATTCAATAAAAAGGACAAGTGAAATAAAGGGGAAAACCCCCCAAAAGTATAAACCAGCTGTATGCGAATAATGGTTTGGGACATTTTGAGGATATATATGAGAGAAAAAAGGTACTTGCCAATAACCTAATCCAAAATACTCTAAAAATGCAATTAAAAATCTATTAATATTACTAATAAAATGTTATTAAAGACTTGTGATACTGATTTTCAGTATACATTTACTTTCTTTAAATTATGTGACTTAAGATAGGCAAATTAAAAGTGAACGTGGATGTAAGAAATGTGAACATAAGTTACTGATAATATATGGCCCTGGAAATCATGCTTTAATAATATAGGTACAATTACAGACTCTAATTATGTGTTGATTTCCATCCCTCCGCCCCCAAATCTTTAAAGGAAAAGAACTGTGAGGAAAATTATACTGAAACTATAAATTGTCACTATGGCCTGAGACAGGAAATGGAAATAACAGTGATCCAGGAAGGACTATCAAGTGGTACCTAGCGATATTAGATGAGAAACATACCTTTTGAACGGGGACTGGCTCAGGCTTGGGTGTAGCAGAGGCCCTGAAGAGAAAAAAAAAGAAAGAAAAAGGGAAAAAAAAAACCACATAAATTTTTGCAAACATCTAGTTAATGGAATTTTTATTAGTATATACCTTAACATACCATCAGAATTTATAGCTTCATAATTCATAATCTTGACTATTCATAATCTACTAATTAATTAACTCATGTAACTCAAAATGCTGCAAGTACCAACATCCTTAAACACTAAGCATTCGTTAGTTCTCTACTTACTCAAATGAGGAAAGACAAACACCAATCATGTTTCCTAATGCATCCGTGTTTAAGCTTTCAAGTAAGGTTATTCCCCACCCAAAAGGGAAAAGTATAATAAACATGACTTTCTCATCCCTGGGAAGTTGAAATACCTTATCTGAACCTCTGTCTCCAATAGTACCTGCCTTTTCTCCTACCTAACATCCATGAATACGTCCACAGGATATCGGGTCTCTACGAAGATACTGAATAAATTCTGGTTGAACTCGGTCACCAAATGAGTATTTATTTTGTATTTATATTCTTACGTGTTTATGCAAGTTAATATTTGATACACTAAAACTAAACTGTAAGTTCTTCCATTAGGCTATAATTTCAGTGAAGAAATGACCATCCCCCATTTGTGTGTCTATATCAGCACTGTGCCTGGCATGTAACAGGTCATCAGTAATGAGTGTGAAAAGGAGAGAACAAGGAAAGAAGAACAAAAATCCATGCATAGAACCTACTTCAAAATTCAAATGAACTATTTTCGATATATGCTTTTTTGTATTATTATTGTCATTTTGATTAGCACGGACTAACAGTAACAATAATTGACTTAGAACAATTATCTCATATAATCATGACAAATTAACCAAAGTAGCAACTATCATTATCCCCATTTTTCAGATGAGGTATTTCAAAGTTTACAGTAAGTAAATTATATAGGATAGAACTTATATATACTTATTATATATTGCAATATACAAGTTGTAGTCAAGGATAACTAAATGATCGGGAAAGCTAATAACTTAAAGGCTATTTACCCAGTCTTTTTTTTTTTTTAACGTTTATTTATTTTTGAGACAGAGAGAGACAGAGCATGAATGGGGGAGGGTCAGAGAGAGAGGGAGACACAGAATCTGAAACAGGCTCCAGGCTCTGAGCAGTCAGCACAGAGCCTGACCCAGGGCTTGAACTCACAGACCGTGAGACCATGACCTGAGCCAAAGTCGGACGCTTAACCGACTGAGCCTCCCAGGCGCCCCATTTACCCAGTCTTAAAGTACATATTATGTTTAATAATGCCAGAAGCAATGTGACTCTTCTTATAATACAAGACTATAGATAAGATATCAAGTACAAAATTCAAGAAATGTAACCATAGTAAGTAAATAAGTGACAACAATTTTAAGCTACAAACCATGAGGCTGTTTTACTTACAGAGGTAACAGGTAACTGATAAAAGAAGCTAGCACAGGATATTTGATCTCTATGACTATAACCTAATAATGAACTCCAATCAACATTTTTTAGCAGAAACTGAATTTTCCAAGAACAACTAATTTGATTAGTTAGGGCAAGCACTGACTGAAAAATTGGCTAACCTAATGAGGCTACAATGGATGCTAACACTCGATTACTACAATATAGAATTATACTCTGTGAAGTTGCATAACTTTCCATGTGTACTCTCAAATAGATTCTCAAATTTCTTTTAGCTTATAGGGCTGTTATAATAAGCAAAGGAAACAAGTTCAAGTACAGAACAGTGGAATCTTCCTTTCATTGAAATTTCACAATAAGATGTAATCACAAAGGATCTACTTATTAAAACCACCCAAGATATTATTGGAAGCTTGCCATAATTGGATGGTTTCCTTTTTCATCTGGACACTTAAAGGTGCATGAAACTATTAGCAATCTAATAACAATTTATAGAAAAGAACATGATGTTTAACAGTCACCAAGTTTCCAAACAGAATAAAATACATATACCCTATGTCTATGAAAACAAACCTCTCAGTCTTTTCTAGGTGTTACTTCTTAACCAATGTTAGCAATAACAACAAGAATCTCAGAATGGCTAGTTTTCATTAATTTTGGAGTCCAACCTCTTTTTTGTTGAGAAAGCACAGAATAATAATGAGTCCTAAAATACTTAGTGGACTGAAGGTTCTAAAAAAATACTGCTTGAAATCTTGTATTCACAATAGAGCTTAAAATCTGAAACTTGAATGTCTGCCCTGCTTGCTTTCTGATAAAGTCTCACAAGTGCAATGACCCAAACTAAGACAAGCAGTCAGAAAAAAAATGGACAACACACCCTCAAAATTCTGAAATTGAGTCCATTACACATTAAAAGCACAAATATAATTTTGTAAATAAAAAACAGACTTACTCATAATGAAATGTCAAATAGTTGATACTAGATCCAATAGAAATTAGCTTCATGGGTTTTTATATATATAAATAACCTCAAATGAATCATAAAATCATCGAAACTGTATATTTCCTTAAAGTTACTCAATCACATGACAAATTTTATATAATTTTATATATTTTTAATTTATATATAAATGTTTAAGTATATTTATTTAATGTATTTAAGTGTAATTACATATTCATGACACTAAAACTGTTGTGGTGTGAGAAATTAGAATACACGACAAATGAAATCTGCAAAATTAATGAACAGCATTAGTACTACTTTAAAAAATCAAACTTTACAAATTATTACAAAATAAAAAAATAAACATATACCATCTTTTGCTCTCAGATGTGCTGAGATTTTTTTTTAAATGTTAATACATCATGTTTGTGAGAATACATGTTGCTGGGAGAACTATACACTATTAAAGCTCTCTTGAAAAATAATTCGGTGTTTATTTATAAAAAGCCTTGAAGACCACTCATGCCCTTTGAAACAATAATAGTCAATTTCTGGGAATCTATCATAAGGAAATAATCTGAAGTATGTAAAAGATTTTATGTATAAAGATATTAATTCCCTACAGCTTAACTTATAATAATGAAAAATTGGAAACAACTGATTAAATAACAACGAGGAAATGGTTAACTGCAATATAACCATATGATGAAACATGCAATGATTAAAATCATTCTTTGAAAGAATCCTGAATTGCATGATAACATGCTAATTTCATGATGTTAAGTGATAAAAGGAAGATATAAAAGAACATATCCAGAATGGTCAGTGCATGGAAAAAAGTAGATGGAAACAGACTTAACATTTTAGTAGCGGCTCTATTTGTTTTTTTCTCTCGTGTGTGTTTTGTATGTACATTCTATGACAAGTAAGACTATTTCTCAAAGTATGTTTCACAGAAAGGTACTTTTCAAAACACAGAACAAGAAAGAGTTTCTGTTACTAAAGATATCTGGAAAACTTAAAGTTACATAATTGTGTTAGCCACAGAACTTCTCAGAGCCTTTAAAAAATTTGAGAGAGAGGGTATGAGTTGGGGACAGGCAGAGAAAGAGAGAGACAGAGAGAGAGAGAGAGAGAGAGAGAGAGAGAGAGAGAGAGAGAGAGAATCTGAAGCAGGCTCCAGGCTCTGAGCTGTCAGCACAGAGCCTGATGCGGGGCTCAAACTCACAGACCGTGAGATTCACGACCTGAGCTGAAGTCAGACACTTAACCGACTGAGCCACCCAGGCGCCCCTTCAGAGCATTTAAATACCTTAAAAAGAAAACATTGCAGATTGTTGTTCATCTATCCCTTTGAACCATGGCATACTAATCTATTTAGAATACTCATTTATTTAGGAAAACTTTCTCAAGACTGGAGTTAGTGGAAAAACCCTCTAGGAAATGCTGTTTTAAAGAAACAGTAAAGAAAGTAAATCTCTGTAAGTCTGAAATGTTTAAGTCTCCTAGAAGCAGCTAAAATGAAGAAAAAGAAACATTATAATCCATACAATCCCCAAAATCTCTTGTCATACAGAGTATCTTCTTTATCTTCAACTTTATTAATAAGACACCCAGAGATTATGAGCATAATTTAAATCAGTGTTTAAGGGAGGAAAATCCCATTTCCTTCACCAAGCTGAAATATGTATTTCCTATATTCCCTGAGAAACTCCTCATATATGATAAGTAAAACTATTTCTCAAAACTAAGATTTTTAGTTATCTATCTTAAAAATAAAATACACGTTAGACTGAGCATCTGCTGTTTTACTTTAGAAATGTCACACATTACTTAAAAAGTCAATCATTTTAAACAGACTTTTAAATAAAATACATAAGCAGTTTTTAAAACTGAGGTATAATTATTAAAAATCATTCCTACATTTTTTCTCTTCAAATCCTAGGAAATATGCAGTGAGATGATATATCTCCCTTTCGACCACAGTGATCATCACAAGTGCCTTCGGTGGAGTGTGTGCTTCAATCCAGCAGAGATTCTGGCAATGGCTCAGTGCCATGGGCTCAACAATAGGCTTATTGTTCTCTCTTCTGTTAGTGCAAAGCCACTGTACAGGAGTAAGCCATGATGGTGAGACTAGTGCCTTGGCCCAGTACTATCCCTCAGCTCAAGGAATTCAGAGAACAAAGCCATCAGTGTGGCTATAACAATCTATTTTGAAAGTTGACTGATTTTTTAAGAGCAGTATCCAAAATAAAAAATCTCTAATGCACTGCAAACAGTTTGAGAACTTCTGGCCAAACAGTTGAAAGGAATTCTATGACACAATGAATTTTGTTAGAAACTAGAATTGTGTGATGCCCTGGTTACAATAATGTATAGGAAAAATAAAGCCATAAATAAGCAATAGCTCTATCAAGGATTAGATTCAAAGGTGTGGAAACTGGGTGCGGCTCTGATAAATCCAAAACAAACAACTGCCACTTGATAATTACTTCCATCAAATAAAACTGCATGTTATGTACACCCAATGAATAGTGTTATATTTAAGTTATATTTTTAATGATTTAATGCATTGTTCTAATATTGCTTTACAAAATAATGTGCTTTGAGTTAATGAAGTCGCCAATGAATGTTCACACTGCTATTTAAGAATGAGGAATTAAGCAACAGAACTAAACTGATAACGATTATTCACATTACTCATTACGTCTTGGTGACTCCTTCAACCATATCTAATATACTTAACTCATAAACAATCATACCGAAAACAGGAGGATTTTTAGTTCCTCTTCTGTGAGATGAGCTCTATCTAAGTTTCCCACAGCATGGCCATCTTTGGGCTCACTGACCTCAAGACCCATAAACACTAGGGTACATCATTAATCACTTTAATTGCAAAGTTGTCAATTTGCAATAACAAAGCAACTCCAGAGGGGAAAAAGTGAGCACTCAAGTGTGCAGAGAGATGTCTCCTTAAACAATTTCCCCATATTTTATTGTGTACTTCCAGTCTATTCTATTGCAAACTCAAACCTTAAACATTTAAATCACTTATGGCAATGTATCAGTGCTTTTCTCTAAAGGATGTGGGAATAATAGAGATTAAATTTTCTATAAATAAAAGTACAAAAAAGTTAGGTATCAGTATACCATAATACCTTTTAGCTTATATAAAAGATTGTGCTCACATGCACTCATATACAGTCTCACTTCCAATTTCTCTCTCACCCTGCATCTTCTCTATCTTACCATGGGAACTAACAGAGTACATGTCTTCCCCTAGCAAGGAAGAAAGAACCCAAAGCTGGACGGATTCTAAACAGTGAGAGGCAGAAGGTAGGAAGACAGAGGTAAGGGAATTGCTTTAGAGCCCCTCTGCTTGGGTTTGGCTTGAAACTGGGTATGGCTCTGATAAATCCAGAACAAGCAATTGCCACTTGATAATTACTTCCATATGGAAGGATGAGGTTTTTGTTGTAAAATCCTTCTGAGATGGTCATAGATGGGGTTTGAGAAGAAATTTTCATCAACCAATTCTAAACCAAGCCAGAGAAAGACAGAGTGAGGGAGCAAGGTAGTAAAGGACACATGGTTACACTATTTGGGAGCAGGGCGGGGCTGCGGTCTGGAAGACACAATAAAGGAGAGAGCACTAGGCTAAATTTAAAATGATAAAGTATTTCCCACTATACAAATAATGACAGCATCAGCAAGCATTACATTACGTTAACATTTATTGGGACCTTACTAGGAGCTCAATACTGAATTAAAGGCCTTACATACAGTACATTAAGTTTCAGAAATAAAGTCCAGAAGTGTTAAATAATTTAGACTGCTAATGCCAAGATTAATGCCAATGTCCACATTTCCCTTCCTCTATTATATCCATCTCACCCAGAAGGAGCCAACGAATTAACAAATATTTCTTCTCACAGTATGCTGTGAGTATGCATCACAGTATGCATTCATTGGCGACTTCGTTTATTTTTTATGGTTGAAGTTCACAAATTCAATGTTATTAAGATCTTCATAAATGCAAACTGAATACTGATCAATTTGAATAACTAGTTTTGGTGACAGTTTTGTATGTCACTTGATTGACATCTTGCACTTGAGACCATACTTTCATCTGTCCAGTCATCAATATTTATGAAGCTATAGGCACTGTTCCAGTTGTTGGGAATATAGTGATAAACAAGTCAAAGAAGGTCCCTGCCTGGAATCTACATTCTAATGAAGGAGGCAGATAGCAAGATAGTTTCATATAGTGAAAAATGCAAAATTTCACATTATTCTACTTGATTCTAGATGGAAGAAATTTATTTTTTTACTCAACATTTATTTCCACAAGAACATTTTTAACAGGGAAAGTTTTGTCTGTCCATTGTACCTCATTTCCACACTCAAAGTAACCTCAGAATCATTTTTTAAAAACTGCATTTTTCTAACTAGTATTTATAAAATAAATTCTACCAAAAAGACTGTTAAAGACTGTGTAACATTTTAGATGTGTTTTGAGTTTATGTATTTATTTTTTAATGAGAAATTTTTATTTTAATATTTGTTTTTTGAGAGAGAGAAAGAGTGCAAGCAGGGGAAGGGGAGAGAGAGAGAGAGACAGACACAGAGACACAGAATCTGAAGCAGTCTCCAGGCTCTGAGCTATCAGCACAGAGCCTGACATGGAGCTCAAACTCACAAACTATGAGATCATGTCCTGGGCAGAAGTCGGATGCTTAACCGTCTGAGCCACCCAGGTGCCCTGACGCATTCGAGTTTAAATAAAAGGAATTTTCAAAGTTCGGGATAGTATGTTCTTATTATAGGTAAAATTCTTTTATAGTGTAAATACTATTTCAACAGAAGTTTAAAAATTTTTTTTAATGTTTTTATTTACTTTTTTAAGACAGAGAGAGAGCATGAGTGGGGATGGGGCAGAGAGAGAGGGAGAAACAGAATCTGAGGCAGGCTCCAGGCTCTGAGCTGTCAGCACAGAGCCCGACGCAGGGCTTGAACTCACAAACTGTGAGATCGTGACCTGAGCCGAAGTCAGACGCTCAACCGACTGAGCCACCCAGGCGCCCCTATTTCAACAGAAGTTTTAAATAAAGAATCTATTTTATATTGCCCATTAAGAAATGGCTAACTTTACTGTAAAGTGCTAGATGGTTGATACTAAATTTAACTACATAGCTCTGTTATCAGAGCAAGAAGGATGATGCAAATATAACTGAATGAACGTGCCTGTGTGCCAATAAAATTTTATTCATATAAACAGGCATGGGCAAGGGGCTAAACTTGGCCAACCTCTGGTTTAGATCACTTCAATGGTTTTGATTATAACAAACTTTCTAGGAAATAATCCTACATGACCACAGCTCTTTTGGACTCTGAGCCTCACAATCATGCTGCCTTAAAAAAAATAATCCTAATCACAATTTGTTCAGACACTGACAGGTATAAGAAATGAGTTTAGCTTCTCATTAGTCTTTCTGTGGTTGCTACTTGTCAATTCCTTGTAACCCCTCTACCTCAAACTTTCATATTACTTGTAATCGAATGACCCATCTAAACTTCCAAATCACCCGGTTCAAATACAATTCACACCGCATGGCTGGCACTGATACTGAAGCTTGGTGAAGGGACAGGGTTAATGCTGTTTGATTAAAGATGACATTTTAAGCACTATTTTCAACTCCACTACTCAGCACCCTCAATTCATTTGCGAATACATGATAAAGGCTACTAAAAACCTATCTCAGGACACCTGTCTGACTCAGTCAGTACAACATACAACTCTTGATTTCAGTGTTGTGAGTTCAAGCCCCACATTGGCATAGAGCCTACTTTAATTTTTTTTTTTTTTTTAACGTTTATTCATCTTTGAGAGACAGAGAGAGACAGAGCATGAGCAGGGAAGGGGCAGAGAGAGGGAGACACAGAATCTGAAGCAGGCTCCAGGCTCTGAGCTGTCAGCACAGAGCATGACGCGGGGCTCTAACTCACGAACTGCCAGATCATGATCTGAGCCAAACAGGCGCCCCAACATGGAGCCTACTTTAAAAAACAAAACAAGGGCGCCCAAGTGGCTCAGTCAGTTAAGCATCTTACCTTGGTTTTCAGGTCATGATCTCACCGTTGGTGAGTTCAAGCCCGCACTGGGCTCTGTGCTGACAACTGAGCCTGGAGCCTGCTTCAGACTCTACATCTCCCTCTCTCTCTTCCCCTCCCTGCTTGCACTCTTGTCTTCTCTCTTTTCTCTCAAAAATAAACATTAAAAAAATTTTTTTAATAAAAAAATTTAAAAAAACCTCTCTCATCTTCTTCTACATATTCTACTAAATGAAACTATTAGTAATACAATTTTTAAAAAATTCTAAAACAGCAAGGAAAAAGGATACACCATACATTCTGTAAGAGAAGCTGAAAAGTCAATTTCTTTCTTTCCCACTCTTGTCCACAAAACTCTATACTTTCCTTCTGATATCAGGCATGGATGGTAATACTTTCCGGACTGATGTAAACAACCAATTGATAACAGAGTTGCATTCTCTGAAAACCTAAAATGTTTATATCTTTCTTTCGGCATAATGTTAATCACTTGTATTTAAAATATCTTCTCCTCCAGCTCCAATCAGGAGGAAAAAATGTATTTTTATCAACACAGTACTTCACTGCTAATATAAAAATAATAGGATTTGCAAAGTAAATAATCTGCCTTTGAAAATTTAGGAGTTCCATTTATACACCCACATTTTTCTGGCTCTTTCAATACTACTATTAAAATATCTTTGAATAACAAATGCAGTTAACATTTGTATTAGGAAAATAGGCATCAGTAACAAAATATATGCATAACTGGATTTTCAAAGACTTCTCAAAATGCATAGAAAACTAACTGCTTCACGAAAACCCTGGTAAGTATCAGATACTAGAGAATAGAATAAAAGTAGTATAAAAGCAGGCACAATTCATAAACCTAATGTTTACTTACTTTCTTCTTCCGTTTAGAAAAGCTTAGAGCCCTAAAAAGACAGACAGAGCCTGCTTTTCACATTCAGTCTTTCTCTCATCAAGCTCTTCATTGATAGAGGAATTCTCTTAGAAACAGAGAAATAGCTAAATGAAGGTTGCAAGTCTACCAAAAAATAAACTAGCTACTCTACAGTTTCTTTGTTCCTTCTGCTGAGGAACTGTTTTGAGGATAAAATGAGGTCATGACTATAACACACCTCTGTGATTCACACAAACTCAGCAGTGACACGTAGTACTTTTCTACTCCTTATATAGAAGATTTGATCCTACAGCTCTAGAAATTATTGTTTCTTATTACATACTGTTATACTCAAACCAAATTATCTACCAGGATAAGCTTCAAGAGAAAACAACAACAAACTAGATGGATGAAAAAGTATCACTTGTTGAGTACCAACAAATGCCAACAATTTCATTTGGCCTATTGAATTATCTCACCTACTCTTCCTGAGAGACTAATATTGTTCTCACTTTAAATATAGGAAACAGAAGCTCAAAGGAGTTAAATAATTTGGCCACAATTTAAATTTCAAAATGGCAGAACCAAGATTTGAACCCAAGTTCTCTATATGTTTTAAAAGCAATTCCAACCCTCTGCCTTTTAAGAATATTATGGAGCCTTCAAACAATTCTTCCATATTTTTCCAGAGAAGAGAAGTATTTTTCCCCATAGCAAAATAAATTTTCTAATAACCTCATTTTCCAGCAGGATGGAGCTGGAGGCTCCTTAATGAACATTATCTATGGTGCTAAACTGGGTGTTCTGCTCAAAATTGCAACCAGCTTCTGAAGTTAGTGGCCATGTAGATCCCGATATACCACATCACAAGATCTTCCTGTGGGTATGTCAAGAACCGCGTGTTTCTATCTCCTCTTCTTCACCCATCTTAAGAAAATAAAGGAACAGGCATCATGGTCCCCATTACAACTATCAATGGTGATATGCTACCAATAATGAATCAGACTACAGATCTGATGTATGCCTTTGATATACAGTGGTTATAGTGAGCATGTAAGATTACAAAAATAACCATGATGGTTCAATTAGGTTTTGGCTATATATCATATATACCTAGTTACTGAATATATATCTACATACATAAATATACCTACAAATATAACTAGTCACTGAATAATACATTTTTGATAGTGTTCAATTCTTTTTGAATCAGCTGCTATTTTTTAATAAACACACACACACACACACACACACACACACACCCCTTTATGTTATGGTCAGAATCTATTTCCCATTAACCACCAGATTTGTTTTTAGTATGGGCTTCTATATTACCATAAATTATTATTATTTATTTATTTATTTATTTATTTTTTTGAGACAGAGAGAGACAGAGCATGAGCAGGGGAGGGGCAGAGAGAGAGGGAGACACAGAATCTGAAGCAGGCTCCAGGCTCTGAGCTGCCAGCACAGAGCCCGACGCGGGTCTCGAACTCACGAAGTGTGAGATCATGACCTGAGCTGAAGTTGGACGCTTAACCGACTGAGCCACCCAGGTGCCCCTATCATAAATTATTTTAAGCACCTTCTCATTCCTGACCAATATGTCTTATACGCAATGCCACTTCAAGTTCAAGGGCAGTACCTGTGTTATAATTTCCTTAAATTAATTTATTTCATTAACTTATTAATTCCACAAATATTCATTGAGCTTGTAACACAGGCGACTATTGTAGGAGGTGGGGAAACAGTAATGAATAAAACAAACTATCTATTGCAAGGGAGCTTACTGTCTACTTGGGAGAGGCAGAATAAAATGAAACAAGTATGTCCACACAGTAATGAGTGCAATGGAGTCTAGTAAAGCAAGACAGGGACAGGGATATGTCATTTTATATAGAGACGGCAGAGAAGGCCTCTACAATAAGATGAAATCTGAGCAGAGACCTGAAGTAGAGAACTCCAGACCAAGCAAATAGCAAGCGTAACGTCTCATAGGCAGGAATGTGCCAGTGAGGCTAGAATGGGGCTAGAACAGCAGGGAGGGTGGTAGAGGCACAGCCAGAGAGAGAGAGAACTGGGAACCAGAGCACATAGGCTACTTTATGCCAATATAAGGACCTGGTCTTCTACTCCTCTAAGTGAGATGGAAAAGGATTCCTAAACATAGCACTTTATTTTGTAAGAAAGTTTAATCCAAATCTGAAATTAAAGATTAAGTCTAAATACAGTGTTAAGCAAAAAATTAGCCTGTATAAGCCTACTTACTAACTACAGAAGAAGGGAAGAGAGGGGGACTAAATCTTGCCCCAAATCTTAAATCTATCAAGACAAACCAAGTACAAATGGAAAACAGCAAGATACCTAATTTGTTCTTCATACATCCAAAGTGTGACATAATGAATGCTCTTTGAAGTTCACATTTGTATGCGCTCTGTCCTATACGAATGAATATTGGAGGCACAATTTTGCCACTTTTTCCAGATACATCTCTTTTTCTATTTTTGTCTAGGCTAAACACACTAGATTGCAACCTTTTTTGTAAAGTGGGTATTTTTAGGTATTTCAATAAAATTCAAGAGGACAAGCATTCCAGTATTTAGCATAGCCTTATTAGGAAAACAAAGTCAGTCGGCTGTCTTGTGGAAAGCACAGGAATGAAAACTTTTCATTCTTTAGAGTCTCAACTTAGGTTTTTCCATTTGTTTAACTCTCAAAAAATAATTTGGGGTGTGTTTAGGTCTTTCAAAAATCTGGATGTAGTTACTCAGAGTCCAGGAATTTAAAAATTAATGATCAACTGTGGCTATTTTAGCCATAGATAAATCAGGTCTATCCTTGTTTACTTTAAAATCATACCCTAATTTCACATTTATCATTATCAGTTCAGTAGTAGAATCTTGTCCAACATCCTCATCACTGAATCTCATTAAATTAGTTCAAAGTATTCAATATAATAATAATACCTAAATCTAAAAAAGGAAAATTTAAAGCCAGCAAACATTAAAATATTTGTTCATTTCTTTAAAGTTCTTATATTATTTGTGATTAACTTCACATTTATACTATCATATTGAAAGGACTGAAATATATTCAATCTTTCCTTTATTTATTAAGAAACTATTTTGTTTACAGACACTGAATTTTGTTTTGTAAAATAAAATAGTATTGCTTAAATTTCTGATTAATTTAATGGATTTTGTTGTAAAAACAGGCTAAATTAGAATTCCAAAGCTTCCCACTGTTAACAAAGTATTATTATTATTTTTTTTAAGTTTACTTATTCATTTTTGAGAGGTGAGAGGGAGAGGGGCAGAGAAACAGGGAGAGAGAGAATCCCAAGCAGGCTCCACACTGTCAACGATGTGGGGCTTGATCAAAGGAAGAAAATCTGGAACTATAGCAAAGTAGCAACACATTCTACCTATTTTACCAAAAAGCAAGCTTCTTATCCTGAGGGAATTCCCTCCTCCACTGTTTGAATCTAATACATTAGAAAATGACCCTCGAATATTGCTTCATAACAGTACACAACTCACAGTGTATGCTGACTATTATACAGGTTCAGTAACCCCGAAGCTGGTCTACACCTTTCCATGGGACAAACCCACTGATCAAATGTCAAACTGCTTCAAAAATTTCTAAATGCTTATTCTCAATTTCAATACCTCTCTCACTGCAGACCGGGAACGAAGAGTGAACACTGGCACCAGTGTCCAAGGACTGCCAAGTGAGTAGCAGTGGTGTAGACCGCTGTTGTCAAACTTTTTAATCATAATATACAGTCAGAAATATATTTTATATCATGATCTACCTAGTACAAATATGAGTCAACAAAACATATTCTCATGTGCAATTCATTAAAACATAGTCTGTTCTAGTCCGTTTCATTTATAAAACAGAAAAGGGAGGCAAGGGAGATGCTGGTCCTGACTCAAGGAACTAAATGCATAATAAGCCTCATTTTGATAAACATTAATCTTGACTCAAAGGCAGAATACACAGAAGGTTCTGGAAACTTGACAGGTCATATAATGAACATGATGGCTAGATAACAGTAGTCACACAAATAGTAGCTCCCTGAACTGAACCAGCCCATTCATTAAACACTATTAAACTAGTTTTAATTTTTAATTTTTTCAATGTTTATTTATTTATTTATTTATTTATTTATTTATTTATTTATTTATTTTTGAGAGAGAGAGAGAGAGAGAGGGAAACAGAGTGCAAGTGGGAGAGGAGCAGAAAGAGAGGGAGACACAGAATCCAAAGCAGGCTCCAGGCTCTGAGCTGTCAGCACACAGCCCGATGCAGGGCTGGAACTAGTGCCCCGCAAGACCTTGACCTGAGCTGAAGTCGGACGCTTAACCAACTGAGCCACCCGGGAACCCCAAACTACTTTTAATTTTTGAAAAATACTGCATTAATAATATCCTCAAAAGAACAAAATAAACAGACCTAACAAGAACAATAGTTAACACAGTGTTTTGACTAGGGCATGTCTATAAAGTTCAACCTCACTAAATTTGTTTCTGGCAGAATTACAATCACTGAGAAGAACAGAGGCGTTGACCATAGGTTACTATATGTATTGTTCCAAGCATGATATCCTTTAGCAAGACCTATAATTTGAACGAGATGGTGGAGATTCTCCCTATTTGATAATTTGTAAAAATTTAGAAAAGCCAAACACTAATACCTACCTAACTCTGAAGACAAATAACCTGAAATATATTAGATTCTTTAGTGCGAGAAAACACATCCTCTAATCTGATGTCTCCCTTATACTGATGCTAAGTATCCCCTAAGAGATCTCTAAAGAACAGGAATAGGTGATTCCTATCATATCTACCTCACTTTATGAGATTCACAGAAGGACCTGAAACTTCACAAAGAATCGGCACCAGTCCATAGAAAAATATACAATGTGCTCCACACTGTGATCTTTAAAAAAATACAAAACAAAACAATTTACAATAAACACAAAAGTATTTATGTAGCTTCAGCATCAAAATTCCTGATTCTTTTCAAGATAACAATGATTTTTTTTTTCATAACTATTCTGATACTCAACTCATTTGGCTGCTTTTATAAAATGTTCTTGCTGAATAAATACCAACAGTGAAATTTTTAATTAAAAGGACTATGACTTAATTAGAGTTGTCTAACTGGAATGGGCTGCCTGGTGGTAATGTGCACACAGGAGCTGTATCACTGTTTCAGAGTTCTTTCCTAGAAGATGGCTATAGACCAACTGGCCCAGAAGGTCCCTTCAAGCTTAGGGAAACGTAAACATCTAGAATGTCCAGTACCTCACAGAGTTAAGAGCTGATTGTCCAGATTCTAACCTAGCCCCTCCATTTACTATCTCTTCACTTGTCAAGTAAGAGTAGTAATAATACTTATCTATCTTATACGGTTATTGTGAAAACTAAATGAAAAAAAATGTCTGTAAGGGGCTTACAATAGCACATGCCACATAAATAGAATGATAGTGTCAACTATGATATTTATCATCCTTCTTGACATGAAAACTGGACATAAATGACAACTATAATCATCTTCCAGGCTCCAGAGTTTTATGAGAGAAGAATCTGACATTAAATACGATAGTTTGTGAAAGCCACCTAGTCTAATTACAGAAAATGTCAGTTCTTGGCTACCATAAGAATGGGGGAGTTTGGGGATAATGGGAAATGAAAGAGATAATCCCATTCTAAATCATTCACAATATTCAGAATCACTCCTCTATCCCCAAAGTGGAACTAAAGCCTACTTGTCCTATAAACAGTTCTTTCAGCTAGCAACAATCCCATGCTTGGTGATGCCTACGTGTATTTCTGAGAAGTCAGATGAAGGAGAAAGTATTGAATTACCAAGGTGAAGTCAATGACTCTCCTTTTCTAAATTCCACTCATCGACTTTACTGAATCCAAGGTACAAGGACAACACCTAGGCTCACCACGGCATGCAATTATGTGTCTTTGCCCTCAGAGGTAACATTGGGGGATAGTTTGGGCCTCGGATGCCTCTGAAACCATCACAATCAACACAGATAAGAAACTATCACAGACTGGCCAGAGAACAAGCTCAGTTCCCAATCCCCATGAAACCCAGCATATTAAAACTTTCTCTAGCAGTGTAGCCAACTTAACTGAATCAAAAAAAAGTTATGATGATGCAAATAGCCAAAGCCAAAAACATGTATGCTATGGTATATCTGACATGTTTCCTTCTCTCTCATTTGCATCAATGTTGCAATCCAAAAACCCAGTCACACATGGCAATAAAATATAAAAATTATAGATCAGAGTTAACAGCTATGTTCATAGGCCACACCCAAGGCTGTGGGTGAGCTACATACCTCAGTTCATGTTGAGATCCATATTTAAGGAAATTAAACTTGCATTATAATTTTTGCTCCCATTTTGACAAGTGTAACATCTAAGAGTTTGGCTTCTTTCACACATGGCCTTATTTTCAGCTGTCTTGTCACATAAAATTGCAATTCAGCATCTCACTGATCTCCTGTTTTCTAGGGAAACCTACCCCAAAGCAAACACTGACATATGCTTATGTTTTGGTGTTCTTACAAAAACAAGATGTGGCATGACTCGCTGCTTTTCTTGTTGAATTATGTCTTCTGTGAGTTCTGAAGAAGACCAGCAGTTAAAATGTGCTGGAATATCGAGGAGTACAGCTGTAAGGAACCAGTTATTTGGAAGGAACATCTGTAGAGGTGGCGCAGCCTTGTAAAAATAGCACTAGATAAAAGATCCACTTCAGATAATTACAATTTTCCATTTCAAGCCACCAAAAATATTTGCTGCAATCTGAATATTTGCTGTAGTATATGTGTGATAAAACTGGATATGAAAATCTTGAGAAATCAAAGAATTACACAGATCTTACAGGTCTAGACAGACTTTATGTAACATCAACATTTTTTAAATCATTAGTAAAATCTTTTTTATTTTTAAGTTTTCTTGTTAGACAAATAATAACTTGGTCTATGTCAAACTATCACAATTTCCTATTAGTCTAACAAAATCCCTCATTCTATCATTTAAATTTATTTTCTTTAGTTTACCAAAAATATGGAGCATAGGGGCACCTGGATAGCTCAGTTGGTTAAGTATCTGACTTCAGCTCAGGTTCTCACTGTTTGTGAGTTCGAGCCCCACACTGGGCTCTGCAATGACAACTCCAAGCCTGCTTTGGATTCTCAGTCTCTCCCTCTCTTTCTCTCTCTGCTCCTGCCCTGCTTCTCGCATGTTGTGCACGACCATGCACATTCTCTCAAAAATAACTAAACTTTTTAAAATACAGAGCATAAATATCTACACATGGACTCAACTATTACTACAGCTGAAATGCTTTAGACAAAAAATTTCATCATAACTACTTGCAGAAACCGAACACATGGTTTTACTAAAAACACTCTTCAAGATCAATATACACTGCCATAACTTAATTCTCATTACATTTTTACTACCAAAAAAAAAGAGAGAGAGAGATGCTGACACTTCATTTTATAGAAAAATATAATAGAGCAGTGATTTATGATCTCACCTAGAAAAAAAGTAAAGCAGCAAACCAACCCTGAAAGCCCAAATTTTTGTTACCAACGTAGGTTAGTTATTATAACCCTTGGTTACACTTGAATGTATTCCAAAGCCCAATATATATAACCAAATAAAAGTACAGCTTTTCTGGCTTAAGTACAAGATAGGCAGAAAAGTCAGAATGCACTCCACTAGCCTCCTGGTATCACCACCATAGGACACTTCAGTATAGAATCTGATATAGATGAATCTTCTTTATATACAAACAGGAAAGAAAGAAAAGGTTGACTACTAGTTCATTGTCCTTTCTATTGTACTTGAAATCTTGGCCTTTTCTATGCCTCAGTTTTCTCATTTGAGAAATGGGTATATTTCCTACTCATCTACCTCCATTACAAGGAGAGTGCATAATATCAAGAAAATTAAAATTGCATGAATTTATTTGGAACCAAGCAAGACTCATATCTCAATACTATCTTCACAACATAAGTCAGTACAAGTTAAATAACTTCTCTGAATTAACTTCTTCATCTGTAAAAGAGCTTACCACCTCTCTCACTGGGTTATTCTGTGGATTAAATGATGTAATATATATAAATTATCCAGCACTGTACCTAAGACTTGTGTCGATAAATAAAATAGCCTCAAATCTGTACAGCATTTCCATATATTTATAAAATGAATCTACTTAACGCTGTAATCATCATATGGTACTGTCATGGGCAAATTCATTATGAGCAGTTTACTTCACTTATCTGGTACTTTAGTAGCAACTGAAGTAAAAGATTCAAATGAAAAAGTTTACGTACTAATGATAAAGTTAAAAACAGAATGACTCTTCCCATTAGTATTTAATTCTACTAGGCCACAATTCTATAATATCATAGAAAGAGAAATAACATTTGGCAAACTTATACACATTGGAGGCCAAGTTTTTATACACACATAGCATATTACAGAGGCATTTTATTATATATTATGTCAATATGTTTTCTTTAAACTGATGAATCCTGCTCACAAATTTGATAATGCTACTCCCTTCCTTAAAACTATGTTCTTAGGGGTGCCTGGGTGGCTCAGTCGGCTAAGCGTCCGACTTTGGGTCAGGTCATGATCTCGTGGTCTGTGAGTTTGAGCCCCGCGTTGGGCTCTGTGCCGACAGCTTGGAGCCTGGAGCCTGTTCCGGATTCTGTGTCTCCCTCTCTCTTACCCTCCCCCGTTCATGCTGTCTCAAAAAAATAAATGGACGTTAAAAAAAATTTTTTTTAAAGAAAACTATGTTCTTATACCATACACACTTGTCAAAATCATAATTAAATAATTATGTTATTATGTCAACTGTCTCCTTTATTACTAGCTGTCATGAAATGACAGCAGGTACCATATGTCTACCTGATTCAACTCTGTGTCCTGAACTATATGTTGAAAGAATACATAATCTGTATATATACAGTCAGACCAGAAGAGCATATACTAGAATGTTTGTTTTCTCTAGATGGCATGAGTTTCTTACTTTCTGTATCTTCCAAATGTTCTTCAATATATGTGTAATTGTTTTACAAACAGACAGTAGCCACTGAATATTTTCTTAGGAAGAAAAATGCTTGAAACAAAAGATAACAGAGATAGAGGAAAACAACAGCATTAACTTGAAAGCCACTTAAATTCAAAGGAGTTTGTAATCTCTCCAAGGAAGATGGCCTCTAAAAGAAATTACAGCATGTACTCGTGAAAAAGAACACAAAGAAAAACAATTAATTGGTTTTAAATACTAAAACAAAAATTGTTATAAAGATGATAGATAATAAGGGCAATAACAAAAGGGAAGATGACTTTAATGACCAAGTGATTACAAAACACTATCTGTGCAGATAACACTGTGCTGTAGAGCAATATAAATAAATATATGAAGAATGTGAAAGAAGAGATTTGTTTTGCTTTGTTTTACAAAATGTATTTTCAGAAAATATTTTCACATTTCCCACAAACCTCCTCAGGCTATTCATCTTCCAATGCTATGTCTACATATACTCTTGGAAATGGTGAACTTCCTTTTATATAAAAGAACCAGATTTCAAACATGCAGATACAAACACAACACATGGAGAGCTGTGCAGTGTGGCGAGGAGAGGGGCTCCAGGGTCTCTGGTGCAGAGCACTAAGCGAATCTATGCAGAGAGAGGGACAGTGGCTCACATAGTCTCTGTGAGCCCACTCTTCCTGCAAGTGCTCTCTGTGGGACACTGTTGACTCTCTTCCTGAATTCCAATACACAGAATTCTCCCAAACTGTGGCTCAGCACAGAATATTTATATTGCTACAAGAATGAAAAGACTGGATTTAAAAAAATTGCTAAATTATATCTTTCCAAAATGGAAAATGAAAATGGATTTATTTAAAAAATTTATTGTTAAGGGGTGCCTGGGTGGCTCAGTCGGTTAAGCTCAGTCGGGTGGCTCGGGTCAGGATCTCGCAGTTTGTGAGTTTAAGCCCCGTGTCAGGCTCTGTGCTGACAGCTCGGAGCCTGGAGCCTGCTTCAGATTCTGTGTCTCCCTCTCCCGCTGCCCCTCCCCTGCTCACGCTCTGACTTTCTCTGTCTTTCAATAATAAATAAACGTTAAAAAAAATTTTTTTTAATTTATTGTTAAATTAAATCTTTCCAATATTGACAAGATGGAAAGAGCAGTGGAGCTGCAAGGGCAAATTCTCACGTACCATCACAAGAAGTCAATGAATATAATTAAGACTAAATATTCAAGAGTTAGCAGATGATTATTATTTAGAAATATGAAAGTAAATACCATGAGAAATATTTGTTGCTTCTGATGAAAGAGACCAGGGAAGGGCAAAAGAGGAACTGCTCGGTTTTTGCATTCTGACATATTTATATAATATTGTACATTAAAATGAGATTTTACCTGGAGTAAACTTTCCTATAGTTAAGAGATTTTTATATCTATTTTCATTCAATTAGTCTACAAATGCTCTACTAAAGTCACAGAAAGCTTAATAACCATAAGTTAATTTTAATACTGTCTCTTCAAGGCACTCCTACTTAGACAATATTTAAAGATTTAGAACTTAGTCTGTTCTTATTTTTATTTTAAAAACAGGCTCTAAGTCTTAGATATAATCCATTTCATAACACAAGCTTTTAAGACATCTTTTATACAATACTTTCATTTTCTCCCTTTTTGGTCCAACCACAAGAATGCTGCCCACATTTCTTTAAACAAATCTCTCAGCCACTCAACCTGACAACTTGTGGACGTTTTAAAATGCACACTAGAGTATGTATTACACTGTCAAGAAACCGTTGTCACTAAATGAAATATACGACTTCTAAAGGAGATTAGGCTCCTCAGATTCTGAAAACAGTTAACTGTAATGATACATAAACAATAATCATCAAAGTGTCTGTTTTATCATTTTAATAAAACATGTCCATATCCACAGGTCACCTCAACTAGAGAAGCACATTCTTATTGGGTATTAGGTATATGATTAAGAACGGTGAATAAGCTAGCTTTACAATCATTAGGCAGAGTCAAAATCTCACCCTAATTAAGCACATTTTATTATGTAATACCTTTGCCTATTTAACATGTAAGAAATAATCAGTGCATATAATGGAAAAAGGCAATCAGTCCTTCTTTAGAAAATGAATGACATATTTCCTAAAGCAAAAAGAAAGGAAACTTCTACTCCTCCAATTTCCTCTTAGAGAGCAATTTATACTAAACAACACAGGAACTTTTCTTTCTGAGCTGACATCAGTTGTTATCACTTGTTCCTTTATGGGTCATGTACTAGACATCATGGCGAGTTTGATAACCATTAATGTTGCCTGGATTTAACTCCTCGTGTTTAGGCATATTTTAGCATCACTTGTGTGATAGGACTCTTCCCTGAGTATTGTAGGAGACAGCACATGGCTGAATAAGATTTCTTAACATTTATCTGGGGAGATGAAGTAAACAGAAACTAAGGGCTAGTGGTTAAACATGGGCTATGGAAATGAGAAAGACTTAACTTTAAAGTCAAAATCTCTGGGGATGGAACCTGAAATCTGCTTCAAGCTTGTTAAGTTCAGTAAAGTGTCTGGGCCTTGATTTCTGAAAATCTAAGGGATGCCACCCTTTGATTTACTGCACACTCATAAATTGATTAGGGTCCACCACTGGCACAAGTTGTTTACGAGGCTCTGTGCAAACAGTAAATTCATCAGTCTTCATTCAGATTACTAAACTTTCTGTCCCTAGCATTTGGCAGAATAATTGGTATAAAACAGACACACAATAAGCTTACTAAATAAATGTTAATTAATACATTAAATAGCTTCACTGGGAAAAAAAAAAAAAAAAAACTGGATTAAACTGAGCTGGAGACAGACCAGCTAGAACACTTTGAGATGAGAATGACTTTTTCCAGCAGAAGCATTAAAATGTTTTTGCAACTTCCAACCACCCATTCCACACTGCCTTTAGCTTTACATTGTGATACATAGCAGGGTAATACACTTGCTTTAGTCTTCAAAATTTTCTACCTTTTCTTGAGCATTTACTCTTTCATTTGAACTTTAATGTTTATTTTTTTGAGAGACAGAGAGTAAGTAAGTAGAGAGGGGCAGAGAGAGAGGAAGACACAGAATCTGAAGCAGGCTCCAGGCTCTGAGCTGTCAGCACAAGGCCCGACGCGGGCTTGAACTCACAAACCACAAGATTATGACATGAACTGAAGTCGGAGGCTTAACCGACTGAGCCACCCAGGTGCCCCTCATTTGAATTTTTAAATTGGCACGATAAGTTCAACCTTTTATTATTTTTATTTGTTTTTTGGCATTTCGCATTCTCTTAGTTCTTTTTGTATCCATTTAATTTTATTCTGACAAGGGCTTCAACCTCATAGCACAGGTAGAGTTTATTTCCAAGAAAGGCTACACATATTTTCATAGATTTCTTTCTGGTAATGTTTGTGCAAATAAGATGCCTACATATTATGATGAACAATTTTCAGTAAGAGAAATAAAAAACATTACTAATTACCAATATCAGAATTATTCCCTTTTGCCCCTCCAGTATAGAGAACTGCTACTGGATACTGTAGAATTTCGAAATTAGAGTTTTTGGATTCCAAACTTTTAGAGTTCCAAAATCAGACAATTATGGAACAAGTCATCGGAGTTTAAGTCAGTCTGTGGTTATCTCTGTGATGGATATTTTGAAGTGGGCCGACTAAGCTAAAATGCCACTAAAGATAATACACCGAAGTTATTCTGAGAAGTGATAACATCCAGCCAAAGCCACATTGTTTCCTTGCATCTTTCAGTGTGTGACAGCAGATAGAGCTTAAAATAAATTTGCAAGGACAATGGCACATGTTAAAGTCTTGCTAACGTCTTTTAAATTTCTCATCTTCTGTGATTCAAAGTTTTTACATATTAGAAAATAAATGAAAGGTTTCTAATAGATAATGCATAAATCTTCCTGAAATGTCTTAACTTTGAATCTAAAACATGAAAATAAAATGTATCTTATATAGAAAAATAATTCATATGCAATCATAGCTTAGGACAAGAATGGAATTTAACATGACAGAGATGTCTTGAAACAAACCTTCTAAAATAAGCAAACTAAGGAACTGTACTCAGGTAACAATTCTATTGAATCATCATACAATTACATAATATTACATTATATAATTTTCACATAATTAATATGTGTGCATTGTGTGTATGTTGGATATTTTACCACCAACTTCAGCAAGGAAGCATATAAATAGGAGCTTTATATTTGCAAACCCTTGTACAAATTATCATTTCACTGAAGATGTCTGTTCCTAAAGATTTACTGAAAAGTTTTAGAATCAAGCTATGTATAAGACCTCTGCAGACTCCAAGCCTTCTGATCATCCTACAATATACCGATCTCAGTTTTCCTAGGAGTTGTATAGAACTTGGCCCAGGGATGCTTAATAAACATTTACGAATAAATGAGTAAAGTACCTGGCAAAAGAAAAGCCCTTCTCCAATAATAAACAAGGCACCTCTAACAACCAGAGCAAATAAACATAGCTGAGAAAAGTGACGACTCACTTCATCACTTCACTGTGTCAAAGAAGACGGGTGCTCTAAGAGGTTTACAGCCTCTTTGCAACACGGATAAGTAGCAGGTGACAAGGATGAAAAAGATTTCAAAATGAGGTCGAACAATACTGGCGGGTAATAAGCCCAACTGGCAGTGACAAAAGAGGGCAAGGTGGCAAAAAAAAAAAAAAAAAAAAAAAAAAAAAAAAACAAGAAAACAAAAAAACAAAGAAACAACAACAACAACAACAACAAAACAGGCACTGACTTCAGAGAAAAGAACCAGAAAATAGAAATCTGAGTCA